>NC_090298.1:71824500-72136000 GCF_039906515.1 Pseudorca crassidens | reverse complement strand
AGTAAATTTTAGTAGCTATTGCTGAATGGAGACAAGTGATTTCTAATGCCATTCAGTGGACTTTATAATTCTAAAATATTTTCAGAATTGGAAGTATCACCTCTACTGATATTTTACAGAGTGCCACATTGGGAGCATTTGAACTATGCTCGCATAACTAAGTAGTTTTCAATTTACAACATAATATAGCAGCTGGTTCCTGGAATATCAATCATTAAAATGTATTGTAATACAGATTCTGCGGAAGGCAGAATGGATAAAGTTAAGCAGACAGGACCATGGAAAGCAAGTTGGAATTGCTTTTGACATAGGTCATATTTAGTAATCTGTGTGATATCTAAGATTAACAAATGAGACAAATATATTTAGTTGAAAATGTTAAAGGTTAATAAAAATTAATAGTCACAGATTAATATAAATTAAACTGAAAAGTTAGAATAACAGATGTCAAGACCTCACCCATATTGCAATCAGCCACAGCAGTTTAGCATCCCACTAATCTCCATCAGCATACACTTTGGCAAATAGTGTGCTTGCTATGAAAATTCACCTTTAAGGTAAATGCCCTAGCTCCTTCCAAGAAATTGCTATTTTTAAAGTATTTTTATGCAGAAAGCCTAGAGCCATTAAAAATCACTAACATGTTTTGTGCTAATAGAAGACATCTAACAACCCTCTCACCATTTGCTTTTTTGGTATGCATAAAGGAGATGTCTACAGCACTCAATGTAGGGAGGATGGATCTTAGAAAGATTCAGACCATTAGATTTTCCAGTGTGGGTATCTGAAAAAACATCCATGAACTTATTGTGTGTCCTTTTCTAGTTGGAATAGGAACTAAAATAAATTGTAAAGGACATCACTATGATTTAACAATATCTTATTTTCCTTTTCCTCCAAAGGAAAGGCTATACTTTTCAGTTATCTTGCAGATTAAAGGGACTAGTTTCTAATTCTAACTAATGCAATGTGAGCAAAAGTCATGTGTGATACTCCTAGTCTGAGGCAGTGAAATCTCCTACTGGATTCTCCAGACCTTCTTCTGCCTGAGGGATTGTGGAGGTAATCCCTGGGATCCTGAGGGACTTAAATGGTAAACCACAAAATTAAATCAGCCTATATTTCCAGGTCTCTGATTGGAGGATAGCTTCATCAAGAGTCTCTTGGGTTTGTAGCTGGCTTAGCATGACAGAAAAATAAACTTCTGTTGTATTAAGCCGCCGTGATTTTGAGATTGCTATCATAGCATAGTCTTTCATAGCCTAACTAATGCATAGGGTTCAATAGTACTTATTTTAGAAAAAATGACTTTTGTTTAAATATGTCTTTGTTCTTTTTGGAAATTAAATTACTCAAATTCAGAGAAAAAAATAGCAAAGAAGCAAAAACTTAGAATTATAGTGTCACTTGTCTATCATCTGTCTTCACTCTCCCATTGCTTTTAAATTATCATTATGTATATGGGTGAAGCACATCTTCAGGGCAGTAGAATTTAGGCTGATAAGTAGAGATGAGTTTCTGTTCATTGATTCTGTTCTTTTTTAGGGAAGAATGGGGAGTTCTAAGATTTCCCTCATGATCCATATTTTTTATATCCTTTCCACCTTGCCGAAGATTATTTCATATTTCCATAGTTTATAAAAGAAAACTGCTCGAAACCTAACACATTAAAACAGTGACTTAAAGAGGCAAAATGAAAATGAGCCCAGGGTTTACTACCTACGTGTTTCCTTGTCAAGGAGTTTTTGATACTAAAAAAAGTGAGTGGTGTAGGGTGTAAGTACGGGGTGAAATGTTCAAAGAGGGAAGCAGGAAGTATTTTGTTGGCATCACCCAAACGTTGGTTCGAAGTAGCCAATATTTCATCTTTTCTGCTCAATTGATGCCTTGGTTATTTCTCTATTGTCATATGCCCTCCCCAGAAGATGAACATGTATTAATACAGTAAATTTGGATTTCCTGTAATGACTAGTAAGTATAATGTGATAGATTTCATTTTGCAGAGATAGTTGCACCAGTGTATATCACAGACCACATGCTTTTCTTATAATGTAACATTGATGCTCTTCCACTGAGATGTGGGTTCTGCGTTCCCTCTCCCTGAACCTGGGCCAAACTGTTTAACAGCTGCCTCTACCGAGAGAATGTGGTGAAAGTAATGCAGTGTAATTTTGGAGGTGAAGTCATAAAAGGCCATATGGCTTCTGTCTGTTTCTCTGTCTTGGGGTATATGACAAAGAAAGCCAGAGTTGCCATGCAGGAAGCATGGCTGCCTCGAAGCTTCCATAGAGACAGAGGCTCTCCAACTGTCCCAGCCCTAACTCTTCAAGTCTCAGCCTAGGCACCAGATAAATGAGTGAGTGAGCTTCCAGATAATTCCAAATCTCAGCCTTCGAACAGCACTAGCCAACCTTGATTTCACACAAAGTGCTGACAAGAATGCAGATTTATGAGGAAAGTAAATGTTACTGTAGTTTTAAGTCAAGTTTTTAAAATTAATTTTTATTGATATATTTTGAGTATATTAATTATTCTTTGAAATTAATTCACAGACCATAAATTTGCCATTTTAAGGTGTACCTTTCAGTGGTTTTGAGTATATTCACAGGTTTGTGTAACCATCACTGCTACCTAATTCCAGAACATTTTCGTCACCAGAAAAAGAAACCCTCTATCTGTTAGCTGCCATTCCCCATTCCCTTATCCTCCTGTCCTCTAGCAACCACTAATCTATTTTTTATTTCTATGGATTTGCCTATTTTGGACATTTTATCTGGATGGAATCATACGATATGTAGCCTCTAGTGGATGACTTCTTTCACTTAACGTAATGTTTTCAAGATTTTTCCCTGTTGTATCAGATATCAATATTTCACTCGTATTTATGGATGAATAATATTCCATGGTGTGGATATACCACATTTTACTTATTCTTATATCAGTTGATAGACATTTGAGTTGTTTCCATTTTTAGCTCTTAGATGTCAAATTATTGGGTCATATGGGAACTGTAAGTTCAATGTTTTGAGGTATTGCCAAAGTATTTTCCAAAGTTACTGCACCATTTTACGTTTTTATCAGTGATACATGAGGGTTCCAATTTTCCCACATCCTTGCCAACACTTGTTATTGTATGTATTTTTGATTATAACCATCTTAGTAGGTGTGAACTGAAGTCACTAAGATTTGGGGTCATTTATTACACACCATGCTAACTAGAACATATGGTTTGATGGGAAAAAATCCTAACTAGAAATCAGAAGACATGAGTTCAAGTACCATCTTTATAACTTGTAACTTGATCTTTGGCAAGTCATTTGTCCTCTGGGCCTCAATTTAAAAATTTATATAATGAAGCTGTTTCTTCTAGTTCTCACATTAAAATCAACCTATCTAAATATCCATCAAAATTTAGGTAAACTTTGCAATGGACATTTATCTATATCATCAAAGTGAACGTGGATTAATGTCAGTTTTTAAACAATTAATAGATATTGGTCCAATAATGAAAGTCCAGTTACATGTGGTCCTGATTTTAGAAAAGACTGATGCAGTGATAAATCTGCCATATTTAAAACCAAGATGAATAAGAGTCTTTGTGTAGGGTCTTTGGACTTATTGGTTACCTGAATGACTTGAGCTTCATATGTTGACATACCATAGATCAATTTATCTATTTTATGTTAAGTAAACTCAACTAGCTTACATTTTCCATTTGGATTCCGTCAACCTTTGAAAGAAATTCATGGAACTATTTTATGCTCCATTGCAAATACATTGCTAGGATTCCTTGGAGGAAGGTGGGTTTCCTTTGCATCTTTTAAATGATGTCAAGTGTTCGAGGTTTTATCACAGAAAATCATTTAGTGTTTTATTGACCACTTAAAACATAAGTGCATTAGAAAGAAATCCATTTTATTCACGCAAGTCAATTCACTTCAAGTCCTTAAACATCATGGTACAGTATAACCTTCCTTTGATTTTTTTCTTTTTTTTAATGATTTGCAACTTAAAATGGAAGGTGGATCCAAAAAATAACACTTACTGGAATTTTGATCTTATTCACTTAATCTGCTCTATATGCTTTGGCTTTGCCTACACAATCATTCAGTTGGATTGAACACACTTAAAAAAAAGTCAGAAAGTATCTTTTGGCCTACATGATAGGAAAATTTTACTTTTCCTAATTTTTTTTTGGATGTATAAAGTGAGTATCATATCTGTAACTACTGATGAAAAAGAGGTAAAATTATACATGCTGTGTTCTTAAAGAATTTTGATGTGTTTATGGTTTGTGAACATGAGCTCCATGAAGATGACTTTGTTTTGTTATACTTCTCCATAGCACTTCGAACAGTACATAGAATAATTATAAATATTTGTTAAACGATAAACATTTAATATCAAAATACAAAAGATCTGCCTACACTATCTAGGTTGTGATGCAAAATATTTATTTTGTCGTCTTACGTCTAATTGTGCACTTGTTATTAATTGTTAATTGAAACACTATACGTATTGTTAGAATGTTTAAAAACGTCAAGGTGATCCTATAAATATGGCATGTTACAATGGAATAGCATCAGTATTAGAAGTTGCAGTCAGATGTCCAACTTTTGCTGAAAATGTCTTTCTAGCTGCAGGTCTCTTATCAGGTACCAATTCAGAGACCTGGGGTAAGTCACTCTGAATGAAATCTTAAGTATAGACTCATACTTAATTTATATGTATTTAAAATGAATAAGTAAACACAACGAGAGAATACAAGGAGACATCAGGGCTATACCAATTAGATCCCTGTAGCTCTTAGAATATGTGTGTCTCCATTCAATTCTGGATTAGTTGAGTTACCTGTAGCCAGGGTGGTGGCTTTTTTCTTTTTGTCCAGGGTTGCTCAGTTAACATGGTGTGTTATATTGGATTTCAGAGTATAAAAGAAGACTTAAAACTACCATTGAGAATTTATCCTCTTTCGAATTTGGAGAGATTCAAAATAGAATACACCTGCAAGGGAATGCAACTGAATTCCATTAAGCAATCACCTGCCAATATTTGAACTTTGAGAGGATGGTATTAAATGTCTTGTTAACTTAACTAAGCTCATAATGCCAAGTTCTGAAGTTCTGCCAAAATAATTTTAAAATAAATATGAAATAACTCAAACTAGCATCAGAGACACATTGAAACATAAGTGAAAAACAGCACACGAATCTATGTAGCCTGTTTATATCGCCCCAGAGATTTAGATAAAGTAAAACAAACATAACCTTTTCAGCTGTTTCTCACAAGGCAAAAAGAAAATGAAACATTTGATTATAATTGTTTTAATGAGCTGTGATTCAAAATGATGAAGTTGTAATGGTTTGGGTAAAAAATATTCTGTTAATGAGCTTTTATTTCTATCAAAACCTACAAGATATAAAACTCTCCAAGGATAAAGTTTAGTGGCAAAGCAGTGTTTACTTTATGAAAATTAAAATTCCTAATATTTATCCTAATATTCCTAATGCTTTATTTTCAACAAACATACTAATTATTAGTATTGCCATAAAAAACAGATGTATTCAAAGAATACAAATGGTACAATAGACATAGAATGTTTATGTTACTAGTTTTCACACTGAACTATAAGGTAAACTATGAGGTAAACTTCTTCACCTGTTTTTGGGGAGTCTTAGGTTTTTTTTTAATAATTTGTATCTCCTATTCTACTTACAGGCACAAACAGAGCAGTCAAAAAAGTTGTTCCACATGAAACAGGAAAACTACCACAACCATTTAAAGTAGGACATTGTAAGCTGATACTTGTTTTGGATATCCACTATTACTTCTTCACTAATGCATGCTTCCAAAATGAACACTGTAAAGGAAAGTTAAATATATGGTAAACAGATGTCTACTATTGATGGCAACTTTTTTACGTGACTTAAGGTAAAACAAAGCAATTTAGGGATTAACATTCAATCATATTATTACAGATTACAAACGATTAAATCTGACCTATTTAATTTACCTGCATATTAGAGTTATAAGTTGTTCTCAATGAGAAACAGAAAAGAAAGATAGCTGTGAAGGGTTAATGAAAGAGATTCTATTTCAGTGATCAGGAAGTTTGGTAAGACTGCCACTGAGGGTCATTGATTTGTTAAGGGGTCACTCTAACAGTGCAATCCCAAACTAAAGTTCATTCTCATCAGTAGAGAAAACAGCTTTTAATTTTGAACTTTTACACATAGCCAATTCATTTTAACCTCTAAATTTCAGCTGGCTAATGGCAATATTCTACTTGGTATCCCTCCCTGTCTCTCCCTCCCCCTCTCTCTCCCTCTCTCCCTCTCTCCCTCTCTCCCTCTCTCCCTCTCTCCCTCTCTCCCTCTCCCTCTGCCTCTCTCCCTCTCTCCCTCTCTCCCTCTCTCCCTCTCTCCCTCTCTCCCTCTCTCCCTCTCTCACTCTCTCCCTCTCCCTCTGCCTCTCTCCCTCTCTCCCTCTCTCCCTCTCTCCCTCTCTCCCTCTCTCTCTCTCTCTCTCTCTCACACACACACACACACACACACACACACACACACACACACACACACACACACAATCATCTTTTTAACCCAGGTTTGTAGTGTGAAATAGAACAATTTGAGAAACTAAGGAGAAAAGGAAGCCGATGCCTCAAAACTTCTTTTCTTAACCGAATTTCTTTTCCCTTTGTATCTCAGTTTCTCAGGTTTAGGCATACTATCAGACTACTTGTTGTTATCACTGTTTAGATATTAAAATGGTTTACCTACAAGCCTATTATATTTTCAAGAGGCTGGCAAATATAAAAGGAAATTTTATTAATTCCTTTAGGTATGTACATCATGACTCATATGTGAAGAAATTAGAAAATAGACTTGTTTAATTCTTTAAAGGCCAGTTAAGGAATAATGGCAGTAACAATAACAGCAGCTAGTAGTTTTGATTGCTTACTTTATGCTACACCCCATTCTGCACACTTTATATGTATTATCTAATTTCATCATCGCAAGAATATTATAAAGTATGTACTGTTTTAATCCTCATTATACTAGTGAGGAGATTGTGGCACTGAAGAATTAACGTAGCTTGCCTAACGTCAACAGTACATGTCAAATTAAAATGTCCTAATAGTGGGAAGGATTAATTTGGGGGTTACAAGGCAATTAAGTTAATCTTATAGTTACTTTATTAAGCTGAAAATAAATTAACAAATGATGTTTTCAGTACATGTTTTTAAGTGTGTACTACATGTGTGAATCTATAGACAATATGCAGTATGTAATATATTTCTAAACTTTCCAAACTAATAATCATTTATTCATTTAACAAATATTTATTGAGCCATTACTATCACCTGCCAAGATATTCTAAGTGCTGGGAATAAGATAGGTGCTGAATTTCCTGCCCTAATTGTGTTTATATTCTAGCATTATCATATCATACAGATCATTTAGCAACTTGTTTCTCATGTTTTTAGGATTAATCCATACACATATAAATTAAGTTCTTTTATGTTTTCAATTAGTATGTCATTTTAGAAATATACCCAAACTGCTCAATCCTCACTACTTGTAAATATTGAGATATTTATCAATTTTGTACTATTGCAAAGGATTTATCTGAGAACATGACTCCTGTGTATATGTGTGAGAATTTTTGTCTGGTGTATATATTTATGTATTAGTTAGAGTAAGCTATTTGTGCTGCCATAAGAAGCTACCTCCAAATCTCAGTGGCTTAATACAAAAGAAGTTTGTTTCTTGCTCACGTGAAATCTGTTAAGGAGTCAGGTGATTATCTAGGGCAACTCTCTTCCACGTGTTTGCCTCAGCATTCCCCAGGCTGCCTTGATCTTTTGTTCCTCACACATTAGTGTATGCTTCCAAGATCATTTTGGCAAGGCAAGTAGGAGCTGGAGGGGTTTACACTGGCAACTATATATCCACCAATACATGACATCTGTCATTTCACTGTCTGAAGCATCGACCAGAACTAGTCTCACCCAAAGACAAGGGGACTGAGGAGTATCATCCTTCTGTATGCCCAGAAGGAGAAAAGAATAGTTTATTTTCATAACCTAGCCATGGAATTGACCTGTCATGGGGTAAACATATTCTACATTTATATAAGATATTGGTAAATTCCTCCTCAAAGAGATAGCTTCGTTTACTTTTCCATCAGAGGTATAAGAGAATCCCTGTTTCTCCACAGACTCACCAAAGCTTGCTATTGCGCGACTTTATAATTTCTTGCCAGTTCGATGAATGTAAATTGTTATTATTTAACTTTGCAGTTTCCTGGTTACTAGTGAGGTTGAGTATTTTACTAAAGTTTTTTGAAGTAGAAAATCCGTCTATAGAGTTTGGTTTTAGGCAGGGAAGTAGTGAAATGGGAGTAAGGGTGGATATAGAGAACCTTATCTGCATTGCTTTATTTCTTAAAACTATGACTTGAAAAAATACTCAAAAAGTGGGCAGTTGTTAAATTCAAATAAAAATATGTTAATAGAGCTTTTTTTTTTTTTGGTTCCACATTAAAGCAAGTTTAACATCTTGACTTACTATCTCTTACCTCCATGGATGGTGCTGTGTTTTACTATAACCCTGTCGACAGGATATGCCCAGACTCGCAATAAGTGCTCTTGAGGCTTGATACCTCTGTCCAGCTCCAGTTTAACTAATAAGCCTCTTGGGATTTGGCCATCAGGAGAAAGAACATATTTGCTTTAATTCGAGTGAAATTGTACTTGAGAAACCATAAATGTGAGATTCTATGAGAAAGAGTATTGTGGCTCTTGCTAAAATCATGGATAGGGAAGAAACCGTGACACAGAAAGCAGGTCACTGTGTTTGCTGTCTGACAAAAATACATATAAAAGGATTTGGAATTTGGATAGTTTATGTAGGTAGTTATTTTAAATGTCCTTTTGATTTACGTGAGTGTTTTTAGAAGGAAAATGTAAGCATTTCAATTTCAACATTACAGGTGAATTCAGTTAATTGGGCTGCTTCCCAGGTAAATATATTCTTTAGTCTTAATCTCTTAATATATTCTTTAGTCTGAATTTGAAAGTAAAATGTATATGCTTCTTATTTTCCCTGGAGAATTTTTGAGTAATAGATTTCTTGTGAAACATGCAGTCATACTGGTTGATTTTGAGAGTTTTCTTCTTGTTTTTCAGTGAACGATGTTCTCTGAATTCTGACTAGAAAAGTGTGTTTTTTGTTTCCCTCTGGCTTTTTCTTTCTAGGATTTCAATGTGTTGTCCACATCTGAGCTGAAGAACAAATTTGGCCTCACTTCTCAGAGTTTTAAATAGTTTAAGGCACTGTGTTTTGGAATTAAATTATTCTTTCTTTTTTTCTTATCTATGAACATTCCCAGAGTTTAATTCTTTGCCATTCCCCTCTCCTTCTTGTGTGTTTTCCCTGGATCAACTATGACTCATGGTTTTGACTTTCCCTTCCATGTTGATGGCCCTTCTCTTTACAGAACTACTTCTATTTATAATGTGGTTAGGTTCCAAAAGGTTGGTTTAAGTCTGTTTGCAAAGTGACACTTAAAATGAGTAACTGCTAACACCCTCTCATGGTACTAGGCAGAGCTGATTATTTTTTTCTTCTCTTCTGGCTCATAGCTTTGTTTGAGTCCTAAGAGACACTTTTGCTTCATGTTCCCAGCTTCTGAGGTCTATATCCCAACTGCTTTTGGGACTTGTTCCCTTGGTGGACTGCCTCAAACTAAACATAATTAAAATTTGAGATCATTTTCTTTCCAATAAGCTGTGCCTTTCTCCTTTAAAAAAAAAAAAAAAGTGTACCATTGACGTCACTGGAACTCAGAGTCTCTGAAATATCTATACCTTCCCGTTGATTTTACTCATACTTTCATGTTCATCAAATCCTGTTGATTCTTCCGCTAAACTTTTTTTGAGGTCTGTGCATTCCTTGCCATTACCAGTGTGAATGAACTACTTTCATAGCTAATCATCATGTGCTTTATAGCAGAGTGCTGCCTGCATTCAGTCTTCCAGAGTTCCTGTCTCATCTACATACAGCCCATCCACTCATCTTCCTACAGGGCCATTTTACACACCAGTCCTTGGTTTGATAGCCTATATTGATCCAAAACTTATTACTAGGTAACTTTCACACTCCTCAAGATGGCACCAAATTGCATAATAATTTGGTTTCACACTAATAGTTAAAATGTATTTTTTATCTTTCTGAAGGGAATCCTGCATTCCATCAAATTAAGACATTTCCAAATAGATGCAGCCTGCACATTCTCTACTCCAAGCTTTTGCTCCTTCTGGTACTGGCCCTGGATTGCCTTTTCCTCTTTCCTCATATAAATCTTGTTGATATTTCCAGATCCAAGTGAAGTTTCCCTCCCTCTTTAAATCCTCTTCAACATCTTCAGTTTTCAGTGATTTCCCCCATTAAAAAAAAATCCTTTTATTATAAACAGAATTCAAACTTAAAAGATTTCAAAGGTCCAGAAAAGCTTCAGAAAGTTTAATCTCATCTAATGCTGTCTGGTTTACTTTGACTTTCATTATTATTTTGATGATTCTTCTTTGGAGCTTCAGATATGTCTTATCACCCAGTTTCAGTCTCATACCTTCAGTTGCATATAAGACCTTTCAACCTGGTGACCATAATCTCAAACAACTGTTACAAGTTTGGCATATTTTCTTGCAGTCTTTTTTTAAAAAATGCATTTTTATGTGCATTTACGTGTATTTTAATACTTTTATATCATAATGTTAGGTAAAATTTTAAACAAAACTTCTAATAGCTCTACATCATTCTAACATAAATTCCACTATAATTATGTATCTTTACTTTTAAATATTTGTTATTTCTTATTATAAACGATACTGAAAACATTTTTAGATATAAATCTTTCCCTAATTTCAGATTATTTCTTTAGAAATGGAATTATTGGTTTAAAGGAATGAAAATTTTATAGTTAAAAAATTTCATAGTTAAAATTTTAAAATTTAGTTAAAATTTTATAGTTAAAAAATTTCAAATTGAAAGCAATTTCAAATTGCTTTCAAGCGAGGTCTTATTAATTTCAAATCAAGATTCTGTAACAGTGCTGATATTTATTGTTATGAAATAGTGACTTAATAGTTTTTTTCTAATGAGATTTTAAATGGTTACAAATGTTATAACTTTAGGAATGTTGTTACTCTCTCCAGTCCTCTGTAAAATGGAGGTAATAATAGTATCTATCTCCCAGGTTTATTAGGAGGATTTAATGTCTTGTCAGATGGGGGGTCCTGCTGCTCACTGCTTACAAAATCAATATTCACAAATGCTAGAAAGGAAAGGTGCTTTTAATCAGAACGCTGGCAATCTGAGGAGATGGTGGACTCAGCATCCCCCAAAAACCACCTCCGAAGATTCAGCTCAGCCGTGAAACTTTTAAAGGGAAACAGAGAAGTCATCTCAGTTATTCACTGAGATAGGGGGTCAAAACTGTCGCCATCCCTCACTGTGTGCAGGCTTGTCAACTCCTCGTGATCTTCCTCTGGAAGTTATCTTGTTCACATGGTTTGGTCACACAGTTTGTTCAGGAGATTACTGAAGGGAGCGCTATGGAAGAGATCTGGTCAGTTAATTACTTATTCTTCATGTCTATTTCTTTGATCAACGGAAAGAGTAGACAAGTTAGGCAAAGTATTGTGTGATTAAAAGATTTGAAAAGTGTGCTTGGGCCAGAGATGAGTTGAGCATGGGAGTGCCAGGTTTAAGGTTAAGACAAAAGAGTGCCTCCTGCAGAGAGCTCTTTCCTGCTAAAAGCTGCTTACAGATGCCCACCTGCCAGAACATCATTCCATTTCTATGGAATTAGGGGCGAAGGTCCATCTTCTGTAACTTCTTCATGCTGACATAGGGTGCTGTATTCTCAGGGCGGAAGGTTTCAACATGGGTCTGTAGCATCTCTTTGCTGACAGTTTTAGTTGTTCACTTACATATATGGGGAGAGCAAGCTACAGTTATTTTGATACTCACAAAGATATAGATTATTATGAGCAATAAATAGTGTTAACCTCGTTCTCTTGAGACCAGTTCTTGGAATTGTGTGAGCCGTAGATTCAGTACTGCTCAAGTGGAGCAGCTTATGGCATGGCTGTGGTCTGGTCATCATGCAGTTAGTTTCTTTTTTCCTTTGGTGGCAGTTACAGTATCTGTACAGCAACTCAGGAGTGTGCACCAGACACTGAGTCTGTGACTCTATTGTGCTAATCATTAACTGCTCAGTTTTTTTACTTGGGGCGGGGGGCCCTGCAGGGTTCTGCTAGATTTCAATGTACATAAATTTTTTTGCATACTGCTCAACACAAGATAAGTGGTAGTTATTAAGATTGTAATTGCCTATGTATTACATAAATTATATATTATTCCTTTTACATTCTTTTACTTTAGACTTCATACATTTGCTAGCAAAAGAGAATTTCCCAAATGGTTTCTTTAACTTAATGCTAGGAACTTTTCACATATTAAAAACAATTTAAAATAAAGATGCCCCAAACAGTAAAACAGAGAACCCTTTGAATTATTATAGTTTTCATCACTATATTGCCCAGGCCACATTTCTTCTTTCCCTTGAAAAATCTTCAAACCTCTAGCAGCACTGTCAGTCATTTCTCACAGCTCTTCTTGCAATAGATCCTCACAGAAAAACATATGAGTCTTAAGATGCTTCCATTAAACTTCAGTGGAACATGATAGAGAGGCATATCTAGGTTTTGTGGAGCCTAAAGCTCATACAATTTTAGAAGAATTTTAAAAGGAAAATAATAAAAAATTATACATTAAAAAATTGCCAGCATCCCTGCCAGGTCCTTGCAAAAGGGTGGGAGGAGCCCTAAAGTTACTTAGCTTCATAGAAAATCGACTACTGCTTCGCATGCCCCACCGCATTTAGCAAAGTACCCGTCACACAATAGGTGCTCAGTACACATTTGTTGACCTGAATAGGAATTGAGATGAATAGGAATTGGAGAATTATCACAGATGGCTTCGATATTGTATATAGAAAAAAGTATTAGCTGCGTTCACAGTGATCCCCATATACCAGTGAGGTAGAAATATAAATCTGCTGACGGCATGTTCAATGTGAAGGACAAAATCCACCCTTGATTTTTCTTCGGATACCCATTATAGCCCCCTTGATGTAGAGACTGCAAAGAGAGTATACCCAGCTGTAACAAAACTTACTTCATTCCTGCTAGCCTCACAACTTGAGATATTCACTCACCAGTTTCTCTTTTTATGTTCATACTCTCTAAAATTATTCTAGTGGAGTGAGAGTAGCATCGACATATATACACTACTGAATGATAGCTAGTGGGAAGCAGCAGCATAGCACAGGGAGATCAGCTCGCTGCTTTGCGATGACCTAGAGGGGTGGGATAGGGAGGGTGGGAGGGAGGCTCAAGAGGGAGGGGATATGGGGACATACGTATGCACATGGCTGATTCACTTTGGTGTACAACAGAAACTAACACAGTATTGTGAAGCAATTATACTCCAATAAAGATCTATTAAAAAAATTATTCTCGTGGAAATGCAGACGTTGGCTGCCAGTTTCATTTATAGAATTGAAGCTGATCACAGATTTTAATCATGACTAACAGTACTTTAATGGTTAAGAAAAAAGGCTTGGTCTACTTACTATAAGGGATCACTTTTCAAGCTTCTTTTCCAGTTTGGGACAACTGATGATTAAGAGTCTATGAGATTATTCCTGGCCAGGTTAAGCGCTCTCACTAGAAGTAAAAATACTGTTCCCATGTATTATAAAATCCAGGTAGCTGAAGCCCTGTTTTAAGGTTTGGTTGCCAAAGGACAGCAACAACAAAAAAGAGAGATGAATAGTACTTATTGATACATGCTAAATGTGACTGTTGTAAAGATCAAACTCCTTTAAATTCTGGATGGTCTGTTTCTGCAGTCAGGCTGCTACTTTCTAACCATAAAGCTTCTTATTTTGGAAACTAAGGTTTCAGCAAGCTACCCTGCTGCAGTCATTGTGGCTTTAATTATTGACCTTTCATAAAGTCCACTTCTTGTTTGTTCCTTATGAGAAAGAACTTAAGATTAGAGTATGTATATGTATCTTTCACAGCTACTGAACCTTTCACCTGAACACTTTGTTGAGAACTATTTAGGATCCTGGCTTCATACTTCCTTTACAGTAAAGAACAAAATGTTCCCGGCATGATAATTCCACTTAGGAAGGGGTATATTCTCACATACTTAAATCCTGAAAGGTACAGGAGATGGTCTGCTCTAAATGACAGGTTGCCATAGTTACATTCTTCTGTGGCTCAGATGGGGATTGGGCCAATTATCAAGTTTTGTTTGGTTGATTTTAAGTAGTTTGTTACCTAGATACTCAACAAATAAGAAAACTGGAAAAAAAAGACTTGTTTTCTTCTTCCCTAGAAAGGAAACAGCCATCCTGGAAAAGAGAAAAACAACAAACCTCAAATTCCAAACAAAACGGTAAATTATTTAGTTCAGTTAAAGAGTTTCTAAACTGTTGACTTTATTTAGAGACTAGCACAAGGCCTGTGAACCGAGATAGCTTTCATGCTACAAATTGGATTTTTTGTTAACTCTGTTGATCCTATAATACCAGCTTTAAATAATTCTCCTCCTCCTTTCCAAATTTGTCTGGTGCTTTTCAAATTTGTATGTGTGTATTTTAATAGTTACTCTTCTTGTCAGCTTTGCTGCTTGGCCTTCCCCCTCCCTCCCGTGGTGGAAGTGGGATTGTTAATTAATGATATTCCAGAGGCAATTTCTGGAGTGACTATTGGAAAACCCTTCTTAATTAACAAAATGATAAATTCCCCACTGCAGCAGTGCTGCAGCGAAGTTCATCTCTGTCATTCAAAAATCCATGATTCTAAAACATCCTCCGACATTTTTGTGAGGATGTTGGGCACTTAAAGTCTAGATCTTTTATCAAAGCTTCCACAGTAAGCCAGAGAAGGAGAAATGAAGAGTGAAAAGGAGAAAGAAGAACTGGACAAAATTAAAATGCTATTCTGTCATTGTAATAGTTCATATGGGCACTGACAGGAAAGCGTTTTAATTTTGTCAAGTGTGTCTGCTACTCATTTATTCCGTCTCCTGCTTGTTATCGAAATTTCAGATTAAATGTAAAGATATGAATGTGTTGCCATAATAAATTTATAAGTGGATATTTAAAGAGCAAAGATTTGAATGACACAAATGAACCTCAGTATAGCAGTAAAGTGGATAGGATTTGCAGAAAGATGCCACAGAAGTCAGAAATGACTGCCGGAATCGCCTTAATTAAAAAAAAAAAAAGAAAAAGAAAAAAAAAACTTGAGCTGCGTGAGCCGTCACAGAAGGTATCTAATATGAAATTAGGCTTACGTACATTATTTATACCACTTTAAAATAATCTAATAAAAGCTTTAGAAAATCTGATTAAACTGTATTATTCAAATGTAAGGCAAATACTTAGACACTGGAAAACTAAGCTGTAAAATTTGGGGGCAGAAGGTAAGATTCCAGACAGAGTTAAACAGCATGTTATTTAACAAGTATGGATTTATTTGTAAGATATCTATAAAATACAGTTCTTTTTTGAAATTATATTTTGTTAAGTGAATGGTAATGCCAATGTAATAAACGCTAGAGATAACACTTTCTGAGGATGCCTTATTTTACTCCCCACAAGGGGCTCAGTATTTGATTAGATTTCACAGCAAAAGCACATAACCTGAGACACTCATGTGGCATTTGCATAACACTGGTATTCATGATCAGAGAGAAAGTGATGCAGGGAGGCACCCAGCTACTATTACATGATGTATGGTTAAGACCCAGAGTGCAGTGCTGGGAAGAAGCAATGGGGAGTTAAACTAAGGACACAGGGATAAATTATTTGCCAGGATCCTGAGCAGAACTGACTTTTGTAATGACACTCAAACAGCAGATAACCCCAAAGGCAATCTGAAAAAGAAGAATAAGGTGGTCATACTAGCAGATATGAAAGGAGATGAGTAAGATTTCTGACATGTCTGAACCACTTTTAAAAAGCATGTCCTTCGATTGTGACCACCACTTCGTTTTTCTTCTCTTGCCTACTGCCTTCTGGCTAATATAAGGACTCACTTTTGCTTATCTGTTTTAACACAGAAGAGCCCCAGTGAGGATAAAGTTATAAGGATTGTAAGGAAGAGGGAAAGAAAAATGCATACAAAAATAGCAATGGAAGTTTCAGAATAACAACATGAGAAGGACCATGTTTAGGCTGGTTTTCTGATATTATCCAAATAAATATTCCTTTCAAAATAATATCTGACTTGAGCTTAAATGGAGAGGAAGAAGATGAAAAAGTTCCTCACTTAGCCTCTGATCCAGTAGTATTTTGTCTTCAGTTGAGTACAGATAGTAAATCTTAGGAGCAGTTCACTTAAGACATTTAAAAATGTCTTACCGGGCTACTAAAGCTCATGCTTTTAGGACCTATTCAGTAAGTCGGGGCGAGGGGAGAATGTTGGGCACTTTAGGAAATGACTAACAGCAACAGATTTTGCCTAATAAGTAGATTTTATGTGGTAGATGCTCCACCAAACTTTCAAACAATTAAATTAGATTTTATTATAAAGTCAAGCTAATATAAAACTTTTTTTTTTTTTGCGGTACACGGGCCTCTCACTGTTGTGGCCTCTCCCGTTGGGAGCACAGGCTCCGGATGCACAGGCTCAGCGGCCATGGCTCATGGGCCCAGCCACTCCGCGGCATGTGGGATCTTCCCGGACTGGGGCCCGAATCCGTGTCCCCTGCATCGGCAGGCGGACCTTCAACCACTGCGCCACCAGGGAAGCCCAACATTGTTATTTTTTAGCCAGATGTTATTGGTTACATAACTGCTCATACAGAGTGGGAAAATTCATTTTAATGTATGGCACAGATCTTTGATAAACAGTGTATGAAACTGGATTTCCAAAATGTGGGTATGTAGCAGGGTCACAATTTATAAATTGCAATTGAAGGGGCAGTCTATAAGTAACTAATCTTTCTCATGACCTCCTCCATTACTGAGTGGTGTGCAGGGAGGTGGGGGTAGAAAGAAACCTCGATAATCAGTGGTCTCCTAGCCTCTTCATATTGAAGTCAGCCTCTTTTATAAAAATGCTAGTCCTTTGGATTTCTTCTTCCATCCCCAGATAGTATCTAGGTAGAATGGTGGCAGTGAGAATAGTGTGACTAGTTCCATCTGGCCTCTGTGGTTGTCATGAAGGCAACAACTGAAGTCCATGGTTCCAGATATTTGCATGCAGCATACTAACATCTCACTAAAATTTCTTGATCTTGGTCCCAGGCCTCTGTTATTTAACTAGTCCCCTCAGAACCTCCATAACACCTTACTAAGCCCCTACACACAGACCATGGCTAACTAGGAGCACTGTTTCACGTTCACATCTCTAGCCACCTCCCTGTACCTACCTCTTCTTCCCTTTTCCAAAACTATTCTTAGAATCTTGCAACTTCTTTCAGGCTTTGGAGAAAGAGGCCCCTTGCTATAATGTTCCCAAATTTCCTCATAGATATTTAGAGTTTCTATAGACTCCTTCTCAAGTTTGGCCCCTTTCTGCTCTACCTCTGGATCTCACCTTGATCCTCACTCCACTAGGGGCACCAGGAAAGGGCTTTCTACTTTCTCTTCATATATGGGAGAAATGTACTGTAAGTCACTGAATTAGGGTTCTCCAGAGAAACAGAACCAATAGAATCTCTCCCTCTCTTGCTTTATCTCTTTCTCCATCTTTATTTCTGTGTAGCTATCCATCCATCTTTCTATATCTAGAAAGAGATTTATTATAAGCAATTGACATGTATGAGTATGAAGCTAAGAAGTCCCATCGTCTGCCATCTGCAAGGTAGAGACCCATGGAAGCTGATGATGTAGTTCCAGTCCTTGTCCAAAGGCCTGAGAACCAGGAGAACTGATGGTATAAGTTCTAGTTCAATTCCAAAGACTTGAGAGTTGGCGAGATGATAGTATAAGTCCCAGTCCAAGGGCAGGAGAAGACTGATGTCCCAACTAAGTTAGGCAGGCTAAGAGAATGAATTCTCCCTTCCTCTACCATTTTGTTCTATTCAGGCCCTGAATGGTTTGGATGATGCCCAACCCACAATGGGGAGCACGATCTGTTCTAAGTCCAGCAGATTCAAATGTTAATCTCATCTAGAAATACCCTCACAGGCACATCCAAAAATAATGTTTAACAAAATATCTGGGCTCCACATGATCCTGTCAAGTTGACAAATAAAATTCACAATCATAGTCATGGACTCATTTTCAGTTTCAGTGCATTCTTCCTATTTTCCCTAATTCAGAATACAACTCCCCAATCCTTACAGTCCCATCCAGCCTCATGGGAACTCATCCCTCAATGTCTCTCTGACATCATCTCCTACTAATTTTCCTCTCGCTCATTCTGCTCCAGGTACATGGACTTCCTCATTTCTTGAAAATATGAAGGGACTCCAGCCTCAGGGCCTTTCACTTACTGTTCTCTGTGTCTGAATATTCACATATACCAGGTATCAGCATTTCTTGCTCCCTCATTTTTATTTAGGTCTCTGCTCAGATATTATCACGTCATAGACTCTTTTCCTTTCACTTTAGGTAAAATGGGGACTCTTACCCCAATACATTCAACTCTTTGTTCCCTTTATTCTTCTTTATTTCTTCACAGTACCACCCATCTGAATATTATGTTTTACTTACATACATATTTCTATTATCAGTCTCTCCCTACCAGCACGTAATCTCTATGAGAGTAGAGATTTTGTTTCATTGAGTGCTGTAACCCCAGAGTGGTTATCTGGCACACAGTAAGAAATAATGAATACATACACATACACACATATACACACACACACACATGAATTCAACCTGAGTACATATATTTGTCAGATGTGTAGATGATAATGTTGTATGATATGCAGGAGGATAAACTAGTTAACTGAAAGGAAATATATATGGGGAGATATTTCCAAAATACCATTTCCAACACAGAGGTTACTTGTATTTTATTATTATTATTATTTTATTTATTTATTTTTTGCGGTACGCAGGCCTCTCACTGTTGTGGCCTCTCCCATTGTGGAGCACAGGCTCTGGACGTGCAGGCTCAGCGGCCACGGCTCACGGGCCCAGCCGCTCCGCGGCATGTGGGATCTTCCTGGACCGGGGCACGAACCCGTGTCCCCCGCATCGGCAGGCAGACTCTCAACCACTGCGCCACCAGGGAAGCCCCAGCATTTTGTCTTTTTTGCATTCTGAAAAGAATGATTTTAAAATTATTTGGGAATTTAGTTAATGTACCAATCAATGCAGTGGGAAAAATACCAGAAAAGTCCATTGTTTTACTTAATTAGGAACTCCTAGTTAGTTCATTATTTTTTTTTCTTTTCAAACAGTTATTTCAGAAAAAAAGTTCCAAAATAAAATGTATATGAAAAAATCTAGTCCTGTTTCAGAAGTATTGTATATTCTAAAGAATAGTTCAATTTAATTTACCCTAATTATTGAATAGAAATTGTTTTAGGTAATGTCTTAGGCTCTGACAATATAAAATTAATAGTCCTGTATTCTATGAAGAATAATTTATAAAAATAGTGGTTTATTTTTATTGAGTTTTATATTTTGTAAGACCCTTTTATGTAATTGCCCATTTGATTCTCACAGTTATTTCTGAAGTAGTTATCTCCCACTTTTCGGAAGTTTTAGATGTTAAGAGACTTGCCCAAGGCTTCACAGCTAGTAAATAATGGAAACAGAACTTAAACGTAGATTTTTATATGTCAAAGTTAGGGTACTTGCCTTCCTCCTTATGATTTATATTTTTAGGCAACTTCATGATTTAAAATATGGTTTATATACATTATCTAATTGCATACTAAAAAAATCCCTGTGGACACATTTTGCAGACAATGAAAGTATGCTTTATAAAAATCCCTCTGATATAATCAAAGTTATATAACTCATTTGTGGTAGAATCAGCGTGAATTCACAATTTCTGAGTAGAAAATCAGTACCTTCTACATTGTCCACTTGACCAAAAGGAAAGCTCAGAAGTATAGTTACTGTCAGATTAAAAAAAAAAAATCAAGAATAAATTAAAAAGAAAAACAATTGAATTTTAGAATAAAAATTGAGAAATTTACTTGATGAAAAAAACCCAAATAGTTAATTTTGCAGTGAGAAATTCATCTACAATTGGTAAACCTCCAAGTGTACATTGTTATCCTATAGGCTTTTATTTATCTATTTACTATTGTTAATTTAAGATGTAAGACAGTTTATAGAATTACATCAATTAAACAAAATGGCAAGATTTAAAACTAGGCATTAAAGAAGAAATAAAGTGAGGACATAAAGCTACACCATAAATTATGTTTAAAAAAAAAAAAAAGGAAAAAGGCACCACACAGCATTACTTGCACTAGGTAGGCCACATTTCACTCTAAGTCAAAAGGGAAGTGCGATCTGTTCCACAATTCACTTTATTCAAAATATAATGACAAACCAATGACTTAGAAGAAGCAAAAATTTCCTTAAAATAAGATGAGAAATTTCTTCTGAGGTTGTTCATAAAATGGCATCGTATAGTATCATGAACATTTTCAGCAGTGTTCTTAGAATTTTGTGAGGTTCTTTGCACAGTGTCCCTCAATATAGGATGAATGCATTGTGCCAAAACACAATTCATCAAAGAAATTTACTGGCATTTATCAGGGTACTCTGTCTCCACCAAACACGAAAATCACGAAGGTGAAGAAAGAGATTTGTCAATACAAGAGTTCAAATGTTGAGTTAATTCATATGAGTCTACTTCCTCCCTTATGGGTTCTTCATCCTGGTATAGATTCTTATTTTTGTTGAGGAAATTGGTTGGGATCATGTAATTTCTCCCTGGGAGTACTTTTCAAATATTTCTGCAGAAATACAGAAATGGTAGCTGTAGGTGATAGTGAGGAAGTCAGTGGTGAAAGGGTAGAATGGAAGAGAGAACTCTGTGAAGGTTAGAGAAAATAAAAAGCAACTCAAACTCTCGCTCATGAAAATCTGTATTTGTTGTTGTTATAACTATGTCCATTTCCCCAGTCCTTGAACAAAATTGATGATCCTAGAAGATGCGGCTTATTTATGTGACTTTGACGAGTCCCTAGAACAGTGTTGTGTACTCCCAGGGTGAGGAGTACCTTGGTTTGAGAATCAATCCCTAGGGGAATTGTTTTAAGACAGAGGCAATTTATATCTCCTTGCTCTCTTTTTAAAAGTTACGACATACTGTAAACATAAAAAATTATAAAGATTCGTGCAGTGAATACCCATATACTTACTAGCCAAATTTTAAGCATGTTAGTATTTTGCTACTTTACCTTCAGAATTAAAAAAAGTTAGAGATAAAACTGATGGCCCCTTTGCAGTCCTTGCAAATGCTGTTGTTCCCTTCTCACTCTTGTCACCACTCTCTTGAAGTAGCTTGGAATCCTTCCTAAAAATGTTGACCCCCCTTTTCCTTTTACTATTTATGTATGCATCTATGAAAAGAAAGAATATTGCTTGTGTTTTTAAATATTTTATACATAGAATCATGCAATATGCATCATTCTGTAAATTCCCAACATTATGTTTTCAAAATCCATTTTAATACATTAGATCTATTTTATTAACCTTAACCTTTTATAGTAACCCATTTAGAAATGTACCACCATTTATATATATCATTGTCCTACTGATGGATATTAACTTATTTTCAGTTTTTCTCTATTACAAAAAAAATGCTGCAATGAACATCATTGTTTAAGTCTCCTTGTACATATATTTAGATTTCTTTCTAGTACATGTGTCTAGCAGTGAAATTATGGGACCTAATGTAAGATATACTTAGTGACTATTGCCAAATTGTTTTTCAAATTTACACTAGTACCTGAATTGTTTACTAGATCCTCTTTTACCACATTCTGACCTATTCTTAGCACTTAATATTTTTTGGTCAATATTTTATAGATAAAATGTTATGTTATTTTTAATTTGAGTTTCCCTGATTCAAGTGAAAGAGGTTGAGTATATGTTCATATATTTATTGGCCATTGGGCTTTCCTCATCTGGGAATGTTTATAATTTTTACCCATTTTTCTAGTTGGTAATTGCAGTTTTCTTATTTGTTATATTTTATATATTCTGGATACTTTCACTTTGTTTGTTGTATAGGATACAATTACCTTTTCCAAGCATGTGTGTTGAAATTAATGAATGTGTATTTTAGCTAGGTTTATGGAATCTGTTGTCATTGCATAATTTTAAACTTCAGTATAATCAGGTTGCTTCCCCCCCCACTTTTATGTTTGCTGTTTACGACATATTTTTCTTTAATAAGGCCATAAAATGTTCTCTAAAATTTTCCCCAGAAAGTTTTGAAATTTTATCTTTTGTCTAAATAGTTTCTTAAGCTGTCTGGAATTGATTTTGCAAGTGGTATGTGGAGGAATCCAGTTTTCTCATTCTACTTGTTTTTCCTATCCATAGAGAAACAAGAAATTATTTTCCATATAAGTAACAAAATGACTTAGCACTTTGTATTAAATAGTCTGTTCTTTTCTCACCAAAGAGCAAATATTTAGCTGTATATAAAGTTGCCACTTCCATTATCCAGTAAAGCCCCCCTCCTCCTCCCGTTTCTTCTCTTTCTTCTTCATGATTGCCATAGTTATTTTAGTTTTTTAATATTAGATACAAATTTTAGAATCTATTTTTCAAGTTTCATAAATAGTCTTGTCTGGTTTGAGAATCATACTTAATGCTTTTATTCTTTTCAGGTCTCCTGAGCAGATTTCATAAGATAGGAATTGTCTGTTTATTGAAGGCTTTTCAGTCATTGCTAGAATCATTTCTAAAATTGTCTCTAGCTCATATATTTTTTATAGGAGCTGGTTTTGGATCAAAGATTTATGCTTTTGAATATTCTTAACCCCTTTAATTTTTCACTTATTCTTTAGTCAATTTTGATAATATATATTTTTCTAGAAAAGTAAATGTTTCTTTGACATTTTAAAAATGTTTATTTATAGCATTATGATTTTAAAAAATCTTGACTCTTTCAGTGATTATATTCATTTTTTCCAAACTTCTTTTACTTTTAATTTGTTCTCTTTTTCTGTCTTTCTTGATCAGTCTTATAAGTGTTTCCCACTAGTTTTTCTAATGTACCAACTTTCATTGATAATTTCCATAATTTTTTCTCTTTGATTAGCTTTTAGTATCTTAATTATTTTTGTCTATATCTTTTTTGATTTTTTGCTGCTCCTTTGCTCGTTTTCTAAGTTCAATGCTAATTCTTTTGAATCATTTTTATTTTTTAACAAATCTATTTCATGTTATAAACCTACCTCTTAATTTTGCACTAGATGCATTCCACAAGTTTTTTTTAATGCAGTTCTTTCATTGGCATTCAATTAAAATATTTTCTATTTTCCTCTTTACTTTTTCATCAAAGCATTATAATTTGCTCTTTATACTATGCTTTTTTAGAAATATATTCTTTAACCTAAGCACCATTTAGAAATATTTCCAAACATATATTGTATTTTTATTATTCATTTCTTATTTAACTATGGTCAGATAACATGGTCTGTGTTGTCATAACTTTTTTTTTATTTGTTGAGTTTTTTTTGTGTCCTAACACTAGATCAAAGTGTGTAAAAGTTGCTATCTGTGCTTAAAAAGAATGTATCTTTCATACTTCGGGAAATACAGTATTCTAAATTTATCTAATAAAGAGAGACATTTAAATGTGTTGTCCAAATTTTATGTATCTCTTTTACTTTTTTTGTTGGTTTATTTTGTCAGTTTCAGAAAGCGAAATGCTAAAATATCTTACTTTGAGGTTTTATCAGTATTTTTCTTGTAATTCTGTAAGGTTTTTCTTTTATCTATTTAAAGTTGTCTTTTTAGGTATGTAGAATCAATTATAATATCCTATTGGTGGATTGTTGAAATATTATGTAGCTTTCCTTTTTATCTCCATTAATGCTATTTGCCCTTAATTTGATTTTGTCTTCTATTGATCTTGCTGCATCAGCTTTGTTTTGTTTAAAATTTACTGTGAATTAACAGGCTACCTTCTGTTTGAGAAATAGGTACATTCTCACATTTGTCTAGCCGCTGGCTGGGGTTGTAATCCAAACTAAGATACCATTCAGCTCCATGTTATTACCAACTACAAGATTTCAAATGTTTCCTCTTTCTCATGTCATGACCCCACTCTGGATTTGAATTGTGGATGGTCTCTTTCAGGGTCAAATTCTGCATCGGATTTGTTCCTAGGTTGGTCCTAGATTCTTCTTGTGGCTCACTGTAGAGGTTCCTGGATGGCTTGTAGTTGAGTCAGCTAGGGTGAGACAGAAGACTTTTCAATATCCTGTAACCAATATTCACTTTCTCTCATTTGGAGTAGATTCCTAGGAAACTGAAGCATAATGTGTAAGAGAACCTGCAGATTTGCAAATTGACCTATGTGAGGATTAGGGTGGAGCTTTCCTGAAGACTTTGGAAATGAGGAAAATGAGATTGTCCTGAGAAAGTTAAATTAAAATTTTCACATAACTATGTCACAGCGGGGAAATATTAAGTTGCCTCAGACTCTATTCTGAATGAAGGTATTAAAGAAAGAATTTGTCCAACAGTAAGGGGATAGTTGGCCATAAAGTCTAGAGAAAGGGATGTCACAGAAATAAACTTTGGGTGTGTCCTTGCACCTTTCCCAAGCAAGGGAGCCTTCCATAGCTAAAGGGCTTTTCAGCTGTGTGGTCCCATTTGCTAAATCATGATTTCTGAGGGAAAGACTACGGCAGGGTGTAGCCAACAACCTTCAAGTATTCCAAACCTAATGAAAAGATCATCTTCAGTATCTACAAATGGAGACATAAGATTCTTTTATCCTGATGCTACTAAACATTGATTTAGCTAACTAAATTATCTTGTTCTAATTCCGTGCTCATTGAGCAACTGTTTATTTTTATTTGGTAGGTCTGCTTTTAGGGAGAAAATTGACAGGTCGTCTGGACATGAGTATTCTGATTGCTGAAATAAATGTATTTCTCATTGTAAATTAGTAACTTAGTATTCTGATTATGAGTTTACTTCTCATGTGTCCTTTTATTAAAAAGCAAGACTGCATATAGTTAAAAAAGGATGAGCCTTTTGATTTGGAACATTTAGAGTCTTTTCTTAAATGGTTGTATGGTTTTTCATATAATTTAGGTAGTTTTCTATGTTGTGCTGTACAAACAATGCTATAAGCATACTTTGTGAACACATGCAATGGTGTCAGTAAGATAAGTTTAATTATTTGCTTCCCATGTTTCTTTTTTTTTAATTGAAGTATAGTGGATTTACAATATTATATTGGTTTCAGTTGTACAACATAGTGATTCAATATTTTTATAGATTATACTCTATTTAAAGTTCTTATAAAATAATGGCTATATTTCCCTGTGCTATACAATATATCCTAGTTGCTTATTTATTTTATACATAGTAGTTTATATCTCTTAATCGCATACCCCTATCTTGTCCCTCCCCCTTTCTCTCCCCACTGGTAACCAGTAGTTTGTTCTCTATATCTGTGAATCTCTTTCTGTTTTATTATATAAATTTGTTTTATTTTTTAGATTAAGTGATAACGTAGAGTATTTGTCTTTCTTTGTCTGACTTATTTCACTAAGCATAATACTCTCTAGGTCCATCCATGTTGTTGCAAATGGCAGAATTTTGTTGTTTTATGGCTGAGTAATATTCCATTGTATGTAATATTCCACATATTTTTTATCCATTCATCTGTTGATGGTCACTTAGGTTGCTTCCATCCATACCTTGGCTATTGTAAATAACGCTGCTATGAATATTGGGGTGCATGTATCTTTTCAAATTAGTGCTGTCATTTTATTCAGCTGTATACCCAGCAGTGGAATTTCTGGATGATATGGTAGTTCTAGTATTAGTTTTTTGAGGAACTTCCTTACTGATTTCCACAGTGACTGCACCAATTTATGATATCATCTGCAGTGTCCTAGGGTTTCCTTTTCTCTACATCCTTGTCAACATTTGTTATTTGTAGGCTTTTTAATGATAACCATTTTGACAGGTGTTAGGTGATATCGCATTCTGGTTTTGATTTGCATTTCTCTGATGATTAGTGATGTTGAACATTTTTTCATGTGCCTCTTTGCCACCATGTTTCTTAATTTCGAGGAAGAATGCTCCTATCATGTTCACTTGAGTACTCTGGCACATGTGAAGGTGTATTGTGTTGGGGTTTATATCACACTGTATATCTGTATATCTATATCTATAACTATGCGTGTGTGTGTGATGTTATATTGGAGCTTGTATAACAGTCTCATGACTAATTCAGTAGGGGAGTTGACATGAGTCTGCCTTGGAGAGATGGATTTGCTTTCAGGCCCTAAAAAATCTAAGTATTTGAGCCTGCAAGTGTAAGAAACAGGGCCTTGATTAAGGAAAGTTCTCAAAGACAATGTATGTAACTCTGAGGCTTTCTGTGAGAACTTTCTCAGGTGACATTCTGACATCATTATATACTTAAAATGTGTACTAGCCCTTCGATTATATATTCAAGTAGCTGATAGAAAAATTTGTAAAACTGCTTAATACTCCCCACTATAGTTTATCTACCAGTACTCTGATTCAGCACAGCTCTTGTCTTTCTGTTTAATCCAGAGCTTGAGAATTGGTCATATAACACCCTCATCATTTATTGTGATTGCTTCCTGGCTATATTTCTCACTCACATAGTCTTTGAAATCTGCTTAGTACACAAGGACTGTGGTTGAATTTACTGCCTGCCACTTTTCTAGAGACTACTATTCCTCTTAAATTCACCTAGTAACAGCAGAGGCAACCATTTTCATATAATGTGGTTCTATTCACCTTGCCACAGTTGATCAGTCCAAAGTTATACATTTTACCCAAGGTAGGCAGTAGGAGTGTTTGAACTTATATCTAACACACCATAGCTTCACTCTGATTGCTCTTTTATAAAATGAAAAATGTATACAAACTTTTTTTTATTTCACATGACTTGGGGAGCAGAGAGAGTGATATATACTGAGTTCTTGACAAGAATAAACACATGGGTAAAGAGAGATGTAGGTAATGAGAGATTAGGAGAGAAATCTTCCCAAATTATATATGACCCTTTTGTCCTTTCAGCATATTTATTCCTGTAGCTCAGCTGCATCCCTGTTCTTGCGTTCCTTTACCCTTATACTAAATTTTGCTTTTTTTCATGAAGCTAGCTTAAAAGGTTTTCTGTTAGGACTATATGAGAAGTCTCATGCTCCATTCTATCCTCTTCCTATAAGTTTGTCTTGAATTCAGAGCTATTACCCTGAGTTAAAATTTTCTTCCACTCTACAACCAAAGAATCAAATTGAAGGTGGTTCGTCAAATGTGAAATTCCTTGTGCTATTTGTGAAGTTATTTATTTCATAAAATGAAAGCTTGATCACTTTCATTGAAAATTAATTTCTATGTAAAATATTTCAGTGTGTTTTATACTCATGAATTTTATAAAGTAAAAACTACACAATTGTTAAGTAACTTGGAACATTTCATATTTATCAGTTTCTATAATATGTATGCACATTTACACACACACACCTGCATGCACACGTATACATATTTCCTTCCCCTAGGTGAGACTTTCAACCCATTTTGTGTGAATTTTAATGCTCATGGCAAAAATTGAATCTTTTTTCCACTTAAGAAGTTACACTCTTAGCTTTTAGATTTTCCCAATAGAGTTTCACAGAATAAAAATGATTCTTTTATAGAATAAGAAAGTCTCTTCTCCTTTCATTTTTATCTGTACTATAAAAGTCTATTTAGTTCCCATGGAAATGCAAACTCAAGTTTAAAATATCTGTGTGCATGTGTTTGTATATGTGTATGAGGAAAAGCATGCTATGAGTAAAACCCCCAGTTGTGCATGCTAAATAGTCTGTTTCTGATAATGAGATCAAATGAGTTTGGCAAGAAGACCCTTTCGTCCTCTCTGGAGCAAGCTTTAGGGACTAGGGATGTTGGAGTTGAAGCAGAATAAGGGAAGGTTCTCTAGAAAGCATGTGGTTTATTTGAATTATTTAATGCCTTTTCTGAACTTTTCATTCTGTGAAAAATTATATATGATTTTCTTTACTAGAAACTTCAAAAATAAAAACATAAGGTAGAACACAGGCAGAGCCAAGCTGATGCCTGGACAGACTGAAGCCAAGCTATTGACACTGCTGCGATACCAGACTTCTCACATGAGGATGGTGTCCCAGCCCTAAGAGACTCACTGAGATGCTTTACAATCTTTAAAAGCCCCCGGGATTCCATGGCCATAGAGTCCTATTCTGAGTCCCTACCAAAACTCTCACAGCTAAAGAGTTTTCCCAGGTAAAGCTCCATCTATTATTTCTTTGACTTCTTTCAGGGATGGGTAGCACAGGCAAATTCACACAGTAAGCTCCAGCCAGGTTCAAAGAGCAATTCATGTCATCACATAAAAGCACTGCATGTGTGTTTACAGGAAGAGTCATCAATACAGATGAGGATGCCACTTACTATCTTGTTTTTGGCCCTATGTTACTTACATTCTTTAAAATTCATAGGCATTAAGTTAGTAAAAAGTTACAAGCAAGAAAACATGCCAAGACTAATGTACTTGTTCTTGTACCTTCATTTTTTATGTGGGAGAACAAACAGATATTGCTGCTGCCTTGAGACTTTTAAAGACCAAACAGATGATTGCTATAGGAATTGTTTTTGTTTAAAACCATATAGAATCATAAAAATCTTAGAGATGGCAGGTCATGTAATCCAAATAACCTTTCTAAAATAGAGATACTTATCGACTTCCCTACTAATTAACGTCAGTGTACTTTGGCTTTCCTACTTCCAATATCAGGGAATTTAGCAAGTTAGAAAACAGTCTATTCCATGGTTGACTAACTTTAACAGAGTTTCCTCCTTAAATGAGCTATTCTTATTTTCTGAATAGTCAGGTATGTGTTACTTTTACTTGACTATTATCACCAATTGTAACAACACCATTGATAAACCTAATCTTCCCAGGTGCTTAAAATCATGTAGGCACTGTATTTGCGAGCAGAGAAGTGAAGAAGAATCAGCTTCTTGCTTTTGGTTAAGATTCTTGTAAGTTTGTACTTTGAGCACCAGTTCAACCTAACAGAGAGCAATGATAGGTGTAAATTGATTAGATAAAATTCAGAAGACTTTGCCTTTCTCAAAGGTAAGCATCCCAAGGAGCAGTGTGGCAATGGTGCTGAAACCATGAGCTTTTTGGTTCCAGTATCTCTTTAGAGAGATGGAAACAAACAAGCAAGCAAGATTAACTGTGCTCCTGTACACGGGAGTAACAGGAATCAATCTCCCTGGATAGAATTTGAGACTACTACAGACTCTCCCTTCACCCATTCTGCCCTAACATATGAAAGACAACTAAGAAAAATGACAAAACCTTTTTATTTTTAAAGATCTGTCAAAATATAAATCTTCCATGCTTCTTCATACACTTTACTGACTCTTTGGAACTTCTCACTCCATTTTCCTGTCCTACTGCATCCTACCCAAATGTCTAGCATAGCATCTACAACAGGATCGCATTTCCTGGCCAGAAGTTTAGCAGCCTTGACAAGGTTGTAAGAGCTCCTCAGTGGCAGCCACCATGTCTTACTCAACTTTAGATAGTTGGTAGCCTAGTTCCTGACACTGAGGAGGTGCTCAATTTGTATTTATTAGATGAAGGAAAGAAAGAAGAGAGAACATTCTCTTATTGCAAGGCACTTATTCCTTTCTGAGAAGCAACTTTCTACCAGATAGTAATTTACCTTTGTTGTCTTGAACTCTGCAATTCTTCCTGCTCCTCTGTTGTTGAAGTCTTCCCTCTCAGAACCTAAAACATAAGAGTATGAAATGTGAATCAAATTCAGTAAGTAAATCAATCCTAGAAGCAAGGAGATAGGCTTCATTACAGCTTGTTTTGTGACTCTGCTTCATTGTTCACTGGGACGAAAAAGTCAAAGAGTGATCCAACACGTGGTATGTAACCATTACAACTGAAGCAATTTGAATTGCTTTCTGTGAGTACACTGTCACTGATCTAATTTTTAGTAAATGTTAAGCAGGTTTCTGTGCTAAAAATATATTGAGCTGAAACAGTGGATTAAGAAAGATGTTGTTCTAAATCCCATCTTGTAATTTTCATTTAATGGGTCTAAATTCCTTGAAGTCTCAGACTTTAAAATTGACTTGCAAAGATCTTAAGTTATGGCTCTGAATCCCTTTGGAGGAGGTGCTTATGAATATTAACTGTACCTTAGGATGCTCTGTGTTGGTACAGGACTTATTTGAGCACAGAATTAGTGAGAGGTGAATGATGAATAATGGGCTCAGTGTGTGGAGTTTAAATACTCGAAAGAACAGAATCTGTACGGTATTGTAAAACGTCTTGTAGCTTCATTTCTGATTTTGAAATGTTACAGTGCTTGCTTATTGTCACAGTATGATCTTCAGCACAGTTGGTTAGTGCTTTAAAGTAATGCAAAAGCATGAATCTCAGAAATACCTTCAAATATTGGGGACTGCATCTTTAAGGAGTGCATTTGGCATTAAACAGCCTTTTCCAGCTAATGAATTTCTCAAGTTACAAGAATAATGGCCTTTTTAATCTTAGCAAGAGTAATTAAACAGACATTTGTTATTAATGATGTTGTTAATGGCAGAAGATATTGAATTCTCACTTTAGATATTATACTGCTTGAGAGTGATTATTTTGAATATCAGACATAGGCGTGTATGATGGTTTTGAAAGTACAACATCTCTTGAAGAGCACTGTGAAGTACTAGTTATTTAAGATAGAAAAAAAAAAACCTGCCTTAATTTTTGTTAATACCAAGAAAACTAAATATTTCCAAACCGAGGCAGAGCTAACTCTTAGGGACAAAGAACATTTGTTTGATTAGTTCTACCTATCTGTTGAAATGGTGTTTTTCTTCTGTTGAGATAGATACGTGGCAGCCCACAGCTTGAGAAAGAATTACTTACTCAAAGTCTGCTTCAGAATAGAAAGGCAGATGATATTGGTTGGCTACTCTATGTCCACTTCCCTTTCATAGCAATTCCTCAGTTTTGTTCAGAAATCTACCCTATCTCCAGCTTCAGAAGGGCATCCTAATTAATCATTTCATTCATTCATTCAACAAATATTTACTGAGTGCCAATTATGGCCAGGCATTACTTTATGCACTGAAAATATATCTATGAAAATAGAATAGTCAACACAAACAAACAAAAAATCACACACAAACAAAAGCAGTATTAAAAGAAAAAAAGACAAAAATCCCTACCTGCTATGTTTGGGGTTAATGAATTAATCAAGATAGAGCCAGTCAGGCCACAACATCCCCTGCAGATTCTCATGGTCCAGTCCCAACCAGTGATGGGCATGTGGGACAAATGGCCCCAGTCACACCAGAGAGCAGGGATTTTATCTCTTCTTGAGGGAAAGAAAATTTTTTTCTCTCTCCTACTAGACATAGACAAAGAAGCAGCCAGGCCCAGTTGCCACTGGCAGCCATTTTGTGATGTGAGGGAATCCAGGCTTGGATGAATCGGAACCTAAGGACGACCATGGGGGTTTACACTGCCTACTCTAAAAGTATCGGAACAGACATAAACTGTTAAATTAAGAACTTTTGTGGCATAAACAAATTGCTGTTTTCTTTATTATAAGCATAATGGCTTGATCTTAATGCCATTGACGGCAAATAAAAGATGCTTTGGGAATTTGAGAATCAGGGTAAAGGGCATAGTTACGGTAGTCATATTGAGGGAGCTGCAAGGTTGAGGTAACATGGACTGATAGGAGCCATGGGATTGGATTCTGAGGGTGCTTGATCAAGGGGGCCAGGACATAAGACTAAATAAACAAGAGTTCATTAACTTCAGGGCATTGTATCTTCCCATGTGGTTTAATTTTCTGTCAGGGAATCCAGGGGAGGAGGAAAACCCATTGCCAGGGTGGTTCTTTGAAGCCTGGATATAGTGATGGTTCACACTGGATAAAATAAAATGGCTACATTGCTGTGGCAGGTGGTGGAGGAAGGGATTAAAAGGCTTGGGGGGGCTTCACTGGTGGCGCAGTGGTTGAGAGTCCGCCTGCCGACGCAGGGGACCACGGGTTCGTGCCCCCGTCCGGGAAGATCCCACATGCCGCAGAGCAGCTGGGCCCGTGAGCCATGGCCGCTGAGCCTGCGCGTCCGGAGCCTGTGCTCCCCAACGGGAGGGGCCACAACAGTGAGAGGCCCATGTACCGCAAGAAAAAAAAAAGAAAAAGAAAAAAGGCTTGGGGGAGTAGGCATGTTGGAATGTGTATATCATGTGAGGTCAAAAGACCCACTAGAGGAATATGTTGCAGGGAGGGCCTGGGGAACACCCCATTCACCAAGGCCATCAGAAACTCACTGGTGAGAGGAGTATCAGCATCTCTGAGAGATGTAGTGGTGGTGGTTCTCTGTAGGCCAGGGTTGATGGCAGGAGTGGGAGTCATTGAGCTGGGATCTTCATGAGCTTATGAGGATGATGGGTCTCTGAAGCAATGAAGCTGAGGTGTCAGTGCTTAACCACTAAAAGCTGGTGAGTGGGGGGGTGGGAGGGGACATAGTTATTTTAAGAATTGGCAAGGTCAAAAGGACAGCTAAGGAGACTATCCACAGGGAAGTGTGGTGGTTAATGGAACATGGCTTTCCTAGGTCAAAATAGATATCATATAAGCTTCTTAATATATACAGTAAAAAGAAAAATAAATGAGAAGTTATCTGAAGGTCATTGCTCCAAAAGGAAGATACATTCTCTTACCCAATTTTGGGACCTGAGTCAGTTTTCAGATACAGAATCCAGTGACTGATGAGGTGGTTGGATCCTTCAGAGAACCCTCGGCAATATAATGTCAGGTGTATACTGTAATGACTCCCCCGAGCTTTCCCCAAGAGGATCTATGAATATTTACTTGGGTGCCCATGCACTGTGGGGTGGGCACAGACATTTCCAGGGCTGTTTGACACAGGGCCTGAATTGACATTGATACCTAGAGACCTGACGTATTATCATGTCCCTGTTTGGGGAGAACACAAGGCCAGATGCTCAGTAGAGTCCTGGCTGAAGTCCAGCTCAGAGCAGGTGCATGACGTTTTTGGCCCCACACAGTTGTCATTTACCCAATTCCCAAATGTAAAATGTAGAATCAAGATACTCAGCTGTTGGAATAACACCAATTGAATCATTGGACTGTGAAGTAAAAGCTATTAGAATGAAAAGTACCAAGTAGAGCCTTTGGAAGTGCCTCCTCTGCCCATCAAGATAGTGAATTAAAAACAGTACCGACCTCTGGAAGTGATGGCAGACTAGAATCACCCTTAAGGATCTTAAGGATGCAAGGGTAGTGGTGTCTGTCATACCTCTATTTAATTCATAAGTCTGCTCCCTTCAGAAGCTAAACAGACCTTTGAGAACCACCGTAGACTGTTACAGGCTCAACCAGGTAATGGTCCTGATTGCAGCTGCTGTGCTGAATGTGGTATCTTTGCTTGAGTAGATTAATTAATTCTCATGTATATGGCATGAAGCTTGAAGTAGCAAATTCATTCTTTTCTACTATAATCAGAAAAGAAAGGACACATAGAGAGGACAATAATACACATTTAAAGTTTTGTTCCAGGTACATGTTAACTCTCCCACTCTCTGTCATCAGTCAGAAGATATCTGGATTATCTAGACATCCCACAGAGCATCACATTAATTATTACGTTGATGATACCATGCTGATGAGGAAGAATGAGAGAGGGGTGATTAGCATGCTGGAGGTTTTGGTAAGACATATGTGCCCCAGAGGGTGAGAGATAAGCCCACTGAAAGTTGAGAGACCTGATACTTCTGTAATTTTTAGGGATATAGCGGTCCAGGGCATGCTGGCATATATTCTCTAAAATTAAAGAAAAATTGCTACTTGTATCCTCTATCACAAAGAAGGCATAACATTTGGTAAGCCTATTTGTGTTCTGAAGGTAATACATTCCATACTTGGAAATATTGTTCTAGCTGATATGCTAAATGATACAAAAGACTGTTGCCTTTGTATGGGGTCTAGAGCAATAAAGGGCTTTGCAGCAGATTCAGGCTATAATGTATGTGAAAATCCACTTAGGGGATGCTGTCTGGCAGACCACATTATGCTGGAGGTGTCAGTGGTGGGAGAAGATGCAGTATGCACCTTAAGGCAAGGAGAGAATCATATCGAAGACCCTACAATTCCAGAGTAGGGCCATGGCATCTGCAGTGGGGAAACAGCTCTTAACATGTTACTGGATCCTGGTAGAGACCCATATGAGCTGGGTTCTGTTTAATGCCCCAAGGCATTAAGTTGGGTAAAACCAGCGGCAGTCCATCATAATAAATGACAGACTTGCATTGAGCCTCGGCAGACCAGAAAGCACAAGAAAACTGCGTGAATAGGTAGCTTAGACCTCTCTCCCTTCTATGTCAACCACTATGGTTGCACCAGCACCCTTCTTCAGCTTCCATCTATGGCCATATGGGGATGTCCTTTATGACTGCTGAAGGAGGAGAAGAAAGCTCAACTTTGGTTTATGGATGGGCCAGATAATCAGTGGCGTTCTTGCCAAATAATCAGATACATTGGTTCTCTATGTGGGTCAAACCAAAAATGGATGTGGTTGCATTACAAGCTATAGTCAGACAGTGCTAAGAGACAACTTTTCCATTGTCACAGTTTCTAGTTGTGTACCTGGTTACCTACTTTCTGGAAGAAGTGCCCTGAGGTAAGAATATATACAGAGTCATGAGTAATTGAAATGGCTGGATAACTTCTCAGGGGCCCGGAAGTTTAGAGATAGGAATGCCTGAGGTAGCAGTTGTGGATGGACACAACAAAGGAATAGACACGAAGTGTGAAGGTGTTTGTATGGTTTGTGAAGACCCACCAGAAGGCATCACTGTAGAAGACTCATGGAACTATAAACTAGGCTCAAGTGACTCGGTTGGTAGACATTAGTTTGCCTTTGTCATCAGCCACCCCAGAACTGGTGTAATGGGCTCATGACCTGAGAGGACCCATGAGCAGAGATGAAGGCTTCACATGCATCCAACAGAGTGACTTTAACTTTCCAAGGCTAATCTAGCTGTTACCAAAGCTGAATCTCTGATGTGTCTATTCCATGAAGAGACCAACCAACCAACCACTGGTAGCAGGTTGACTACATTGAGTCTCTTCTATTCTGGAAGGCCTAGTGGTTTGTTCTTAGAGAAATAGATGACAGTTCTGAATATGAGTTCACCTTTATTGCCCTCCAAGTCACCCCCATCCGGAGACTGTCAGAGTGCCTTATCCACAGGTATGGAATCCTGTAGTATATAGCATACCACCAGTGAACCCACTTCACAGTTAACAAGGTACAGGAACAAGAAGACCATGACCGTGGACTCTGTTGGTTGCATCAAATACCACAACATCTAGAAGCTACCAGGTGGATGTAGTGTAAGAATGGCTTGGTGAATGCAGAGGTGAATCATCTGCTCAGAGGCAGTACTCTGGAAGAATGTGGTGCCATGTACCAGGTGGATCAGACCTTCTATATGGTATTGTATTTGATAGAGAAATTCATGCATCTGAAACTTTGGTCTGTATCAAGGTTAGGAGGCAAGAATGGTACTACCATCATTAACGATGATCTACTGCGGGACTTTGTACTTCCTGTCCTTACAACTCTGGGCTCTCTAAGGTAGAGATCCTGGTCCCTAATTAGAACACACTCTTCCCAGGGACACACTCAAGCATGGAAAGAGAAAAGCCACTCCTATTCCCATTTTTCTGTGTGATTAGACATAATAACCACAAACTGCCTGGCCAATCATTCAGCCTTAGCAGAAGCCATATCTTCTCTTGTGACACCTCAAAAGTCTCTTCCATGAGTTAATTTTCTGCATTAGAAATAAAAGGGCCAGTGTTAGCTGTAAGGAATAATGGGGCATGATACTGATTTCTTCCGATCTTCTTTCTGTGCTTCATGTCGTATCCCTGGATTGTCTCTGTGGACCCAGAGAGGTACAAGTCAGGAAGCTATGGATCCACTAGTCATACTTCTGTGTAGAAGTGGCACAATTCCTTGAGCAGAAGGCTTGTGACCTACATTTTAACAACTGAAACAGCAGTGCTGGACACATAGAAGTTACCAAGCACGTGCCAAGCACTACCTTACTAAGCTATGTAAGGTAGTGTTGTCAAGAGGCAGTTGTCTTCAGTATTTTAATAAATAACTCTGAGCTGTTGTTTAGTCATTCTTATTAGAAATATGAATTAGATAATGGAGTGATCTGAATTAGATAATGGAGTGATCTGATGTTCTCAATGGAATTTCTTTCAAACCAGAGATTCAATGGGAAATTATTTTTCAGTGGAAAGGAAGCACTTTAGTCAAGCTTGGGGACAGCTCCCATAGTGTCATGTGATAGTGTGTGCTTCCTTTGGCTTTTAAATCTTTATATCTCCTGAGGGGGAAAAATGAGCAAGCTTTAAAAAATCCACCAAGCTCTAGAGAATAGAGTTTACAGAGAGCTGAATTATGTGTCTCTTTGAATCCGTGAATTCAAGCTCTCCTGCCTCTGTGCTTCCAGTTGACACCTTCCAAGAAGCACTGGTCTGCATTTTATTTTCTCATCAGGAAACTCAGCCATCTTAGTCTCAGGGTCATTTGAATCACATGGCTAACCTGATTCTTTTTTTCATTTTCCGAAATATCACAAATAGGGCTTTATTTTTTTTTAAGAAGGGAAAAAAATCTGGCTTCAGTTGTTAATTTCCTCTCTTCTGTCAAGATTAGGCTAGTAGTTCTGAGTAATTCTGGCTCATTTTCTCTAGGGACTAAGCCTGAAATAATCCAGTGTTTATTTTTATACAAATTCTCACAGTACTACAACATTTCAGTGACTTCCTGGGATGTTTCTAGTTTTTCACAGGCCAAGAGGCCATTCTCAGAGGTAGCTCCTTCATGTAAACCTAAAAATGGCACTTTCCCACATTATAGTTTATCAGGAAGTTTAAAGTTCAATGGTCCTCCTCTCTTTTCTTTCTCATCACAGAGAAAGGAAAAAATAAGGGGCAGTTCCAGCATTTTAGCTCATTCCAGCACAGTCATTCCATTTCAGTATTTTGGAACCTGGGAAAGAGGCAGGGAGATTGTAGTATATCTTGGCTGAGAGATGGCTGGACTGGGAAACAGGATTCTCTGTCATTCCCTGTGTCGCTCTCTGTGTGACCCTGACCTCTTCCCAGCATTCCTGACCCCACCTCTAACTTGGGGAAAATGATGCTTGTCATGTAACTCACAGCATTCTCCCAAACTCATGAGATACTCTGCTGAAAAAATGGGAATCTTGTTTGGAAGGCCAACCCTATATTCTGTACACTTGTGTCTTGATCTGCCTACCTTATTTACCCTCTACTGTCCTTTCTCCAGGACCCTTGCTTTCAGCCCAGGGGGTGGACTTGCTATCTTTTTATACATAACATACAATTCTCTACCTCTACACCTTTCCTCAATGTGCTGTCCTCCTTCTCTGCCTATTTAAACTCAATCCAAATCCAGTTCTTAAACTCAGCCTCACTCTTTTCCTTCCTCTCAAATCCTATGACTCTTTTCACTTGATATTTCATTTGCATACGAATTTCCTGCTACTGTATTTGTAGAATGTATTGTAAAAATCTTTTTTGCATCCTTTATCTCTTCTAATACAGGGTGAGTACTGGAAGCCCTCAAATAATCTGTTTGACCAAACAATCTTTACGTCACCTCCTTAGCCTTTCATGTTGGGTTTTAATGACATCATGACCCTCTGTGGACACATACACCTTGTTGAAGTTGCACACCAAAATGTGATTATGGTATGTGCATTCAGGCATACAAAGTGCACAGTAGAAAAATCTGTTTGAAGTATTTAGCCTAGAGTGTTAAATTCAATCCTAGAAGGCAAAAATCATTTAGCTGTGTCAAGTTCAGAGCTATATTTAAGTTTATTGTTCCATAACAAGTCTGGTCTATTTCAGTGTATTGTTCTCTGTACAAGGTCTCCCTGTAACCAGGCATTATAATAGACTGTTGCCAGCCTTCTCAAAGTTTGAGGTGGATTCTTGATTACCTGCTTCCTGCCCTAGGGATTCTTGCTGTTAGGATTGTCATTAAACAAAGCAGCCTCCCCGGCATTGTATTCCGAGAAACAATTTGCATCTTTGTAAACTGATTAGCGGAATGAGTTTGTTTTGATAATTGATCCTTGACTTGCATTTTAAAGGACAGCAAAATTTTAGAGGACTTCTATATTTGTTACCAATGCTTTTCCTGGAATTTAAAAAATAATTTAGAAACTTCAGTTAAAAAAGGAACATCAAGAAACAAATTGACTGGAGACCATTATTTGAATTCTTATGGATGTGAATTAATGAGATGACCAGCCCAGCTTCAGACTTTATCTTCTTAAAGTCATCCCCCTACCCCCAGCCCAAAGTGAGTGATGGAGTCTTTTTTTTTAAATTGAAATATAGCTGATTTACAATATTATATTAGTTTCAGATGTACAGCATAGTGATTCAATATGTTTATAGATTTAAAGTTACTCCATTTAAAGTTACTGAAAAATAATGGCTATATTTCTCTGTGCTGTGCAATATATCCTTGTTGCTTACCTATTTTATACATAGTAGTTTGTATCTCTTAATCCAATACCCCTATTTTTCCTCTTCTCTCTTTATTCTTCTCACTGTATCTACTAGTTTGTTTTCAATATCTGTGAGTCTGTTTTGTTATACACATTCATTTGTTTTATTTTTTAGATTCCACATATGTGATAACGTATTTATCTTTCTATGTCTGACTTATTTCACTAAGCATAATACTCTCTAGATCCATTCCTGTTGTTGCAAATGGCAGAATTTCATTCTTTTTAGTGGCTGAGTAATATTCCGTTGTATATATACTACATTTTCTTAATCCAGTCATCTGTTGATGGGACCTTTGGCACAGAGGCAATGGCCCATATGCAGTACAACCCGTAGTGCAAATTTTATAGTCTGAATTATTATTATCCTTGTGAACTAGTCTGTCTAAAAATCAACGTCAGCATCTTTGTTGATTAACTGGGTTTAAAAAAGTGCTTAATATTGGCAACTGTTCTTCATTTCATGCTCCAAGTAAATAACCTGTCAGTCATTCAGGCTTTGGCCAATAGGAGGGAAAGTTTCTCCCAATAAATCTGTTGTAATCATGGGGTAATTTAACATCCATCTTTTTGTTTTCTGGTGTTTAATTACATTTTGTTTGTTAGGTTTTCCTATTTTTTGTTGTTGTTGTTTGTTCTTAATAGCTAAGGGGAAATTCATACAAATATCAACAGAGTCAAAGAGTTCCAAATAAAAAAGGAAGTTGAAAGTAAAAGGAAGGATTAGGGATAGTAATTGACACACTTAGCCTAGGTAGAAAATTTGGGTGACTGATCATTTTGGTGGTGTAATGAAATCTAGTGTGTATTTGTTATTGGTAAAGACTAGTAAAAAATATATATTGGTACAGTACATTTTGAAAATGGGAGGGAGATTTTTTTTTTTTTCCCCCGGTACGCAGGCCTCTCACTGTTGTGGCCTCTCCCGTTGCGGAGCGCAGGCTCAGGGGCCATGGCTCACGGGCCCAGCCGATCCGCGGCATGTGGGATCTTCCCGGACCGGGGCACGAACCCGTGTCCCCTGCATCGGCAGGCAGACTCTCAACCACTGTGCCACCAGGGAAGCCCAGGAGGGAGATTTTTAAAGCCATTGAGAGTTAACAATGTGACACTAGCCCTTATATTAAAAAAAGACTACTCTTTCCACTCTAAAGTGACTCTAGGATTGGGATCCTATTCAACAAACAGTTTGGGGGAAATGTGACTAAACATAGTTGTCAGCAGACTTAAAATGACAAAAACATTGTCCCACACAAAAAATTTATTTTCAGTATTTCTTGAGGTAACAAAAAGAGGAAGAAAGTAGATTTTCATTCTGTAGAATGATTCTGACATCTTGAACTCACACAGTTCCCCTAGGAAATGGCCAAAGATGGATATTGATAGAAACAAATTCCCTTTTTAAACTCTTTATAAGCATTTTTCTTATTATTCAGGTAGTAGTCCTTTAGGCATCGCTGTAGAAAACAGAGTGAAAGAGTGTAAGTTCTTAACTGGTTAATGAAAAATTGAGATAAACAAAAGAGTTGCTTAAATATAGATTTTTCTCCTCACATAATTTGTCTCATTAAAATGCTTTTAATATTCTGTATTCTGATTTTCCTTGAAGGAAATATTGTTCTACAAAATTTCAATGAGACATGCTAAAAATAATGTCTGTGACAGAAATGTTAATTTCCTATCTAAATAATTAAATTTAAAACTATCACATCTTATATTTCACAAAAGATCATTAGATCTTCCCTTAAGGGAAAACTGAGACCCAGAGAGCATAAAAAACTTGCCCAAAGTCACAGAGCTAACAATCAATAGTCAGGGTTGGGTTAAACCCAAGTTACTTATCTCTACCGTAGTTCTCTTTCCATTGTGCTAAGACATCACTGCTTATTTGAAAGGCTGCCTTCTTTCATTCCATTGCAAGAGAGAAGTCTTGTTGAAGTCCTCATCTAGGACACGCAGCAGAGTGACTTGGTAGAATGTTGGCTGCCATGTAGGAGTCCAGCAGGCTAGATTTAGGTTGTGGGACATTCTGATTTTTATTTTGTAGAATTTTATTCTATATAGGCTACAATATTGTGTATGGGCTGGAAAAATACACGATTAATAATTTTGTTGTTGTTGTTCTAGGGAATTCCAAAAGATGCCTGGCCTTATTTCAAATTGTGAAATAAATATATTTCCTTTAGAATCTTCAGTTTTTCCTCTTAGTGTCATTCCTTTCACCATCTCTCTGTAGTGTCTTTCATCTGAGATCTTCTACCCTATTATTTCTATTTGATCATTTCATTTCAAACCTGGATGATATTATTTAAAACTTACTGTGAATTTGGATGAATATGCTACCTCTCCCTCGAGTATTTGTATTTTGACATTTTCATTGTAGAATAAAAGGTCACATCTCCAATTATAAAAGTAAATTCAGGAACTAATCATTAGGTTAAAAAAAGTTTTATTTATGGGGAGAAATTCTGTTCCCTTGAAATCATGCAACCTGTGTAGATGTCTATTCTGTTTTCTCCTTAGCTTAACACTTTTTTTTTTTTGGCGTTTGCTTCATAGAACAATAACCATTGGCCCTCTATCTTGTATCAGAATTTGTAAAAAGAGTCAGTGTAATTTTGTATTAGATTCAGTTAAATTCATGAACATTTATTAATCTACTCTGTATAGGCACTGTGCTAAGTACTATGAGGAAGAGGAAGATGAGTTAGGACATTGGACTATCCTGAAACATCTGAAATCCAGTATATTCTTGGGTCCAATGTGACTTAAGTACCACATTTTCTAATTTTCTATCTTTATAACTCAAAACATGGCTTCTAGTTCCTTCTCTACCAATTCCTTGAAGCCATTACCAACTGATCCAAGTTTGTATTCTATTTGAAACCCATTTGTTATCTCTACAGCATAGTGCCATGGTTCTCAAATGTTTTGGACTCAGGAGACTTTTATAGTCTTAAAAGTTTTTGAGGATCAAAAAGACCTTTTGTTTTTGTGAATAATATGTATCAGTATATACCACGTTAGAAATTAATGATGAGAAAGTTTCAAACTATTTATTAACTCATTTAAAAATAACATTAACATAACATTTTTATGAAAAAATACCTACCTTTCCCAACACATACTTAATGAGAAGAATTAGCATTATTTTATATATTTGTAAATATCTTTAATGTCTGGTTTGATAGAAAACATACCTGCTTCTGCATTCAATCTGTTGTTATATGTTATTTAGTTAAATAATATCAAGAAAACCTAGTCTCATAAACATATAGTTAAAAGGGGGGATATTTTGAGTACTCTTCTTTGATATTACACCAAAACTCAATAAGTAGTAATGATTTCTTAAAGGTTATTTGAAATGTAGAATATGAAACCATGCCAAGAACTATTCATACTTGTTACATTAAATTACATTTGCCTATCTTATATTTTAAATTTGTCTTTTACCCATGCATGATTTTGTAACACTATTATTGCTGATTTGGCAAATACTGGTTTACTAAGCTATGCATATCTGCAAAGGTTGACACACCTTATTATACAGTATCAATAAAGCACATTCATTACTGTCACCAGCAATTTATCAGAAAAGTCATTACGTCTTGGAAAGCTGTCATGATAACAGATGCAAATTTTCCAAAATTCTAAGTTCTGCTTTGAAAGCTTAAATTTTACCTTTTGCAAAAAATACTGTCCAGGTAATTTTCCCTAAGGTGACTAAGTCATTTCTTGTCATCTTCAAGACAATGTCTGTAAAATAAGCAAATCTAAATAATCAAAGTTCATTCTTTCAAGTAAAAATTGTTCTGTGAAGGAAGTGGCTAGTTCACTGGAAACTTAAATAATCGTAAGTGCTTTTCCTGGAGACGACCACTATCCTGCAATATGCAAAGGGCTTTAGGTGTGCTTCCCATTTTGTCCCACAGAATATTAAAAAGATGTGTACTCAAGACTTGAAATTTAATGAAGCTGGCTTTTGATTCTTATTTATCTTTCATAGGGATTGTGGCAGTGACAAATACAATTATTAGTGTAGCTCAGTGCCATGGCTTTGATTCACTCAAAGGTGCCAGCAGTTTTACCCACAATTTCTTTTGCACCATTAGTGAAAACATCAATAGAATTAATTAAACAAACAAAACCAAAAAGCAAAACCCCCCAAAACCTTAAAATTATTAGAAAACTAGTTTTGAGCTTGTGGACCCTGAAAGGGAATTGGTGATCCCTTGAGCTCCATGGACCATACCCTGGCAACTGTTGCTAAGGTAGACAGAACATTATATTACTGTACAATCTAACTTGATATTTCTTAGCTGTTGTGATTATGAAAAAAAGTTTGCTTTTCTGGGCCTCAGTTATTTACAGAATGAGGGGAAGTGGAAATCTTTATTTCTTGAACTCTCCTTTTTTTCTTATTTTCTTTTGTTTGCATCTATATTGCTACCACCTGACAGGGCAGAACAATTCTGAGTTCTGAAAATATTCATTTGCCCACTGATCAAGCTGCAATTTTTGTCAAGTAAGGAACTAAAGATGTTAAACTTAAATATTTTCTTAAGGGGGTGCCATTTGGGGATGAGAATGTCATTTCTTTATGATTTTTTTTAAATTTGAAATAATTCTCAAACTTTTTACTTTTCTGTGATTATAATTTTTATATTATTTTAATTTTTGTACAAGAATCCCAAGCCTTCTAACAATAATTATAGTAACCAATTATTGAGTGAACGTGTTAGGCAGTATGCTAGCCACTTTATTGTCATTATTTTATTTAACATTCTTAAGAAATCAATAAAATACTGTTTCTCCCTGATACTAAAGGATGTGAATTACTAATAATGTGAAGAAATATGACTTTTTTTTGAGACTGTGAACTACAAACCCTTTACATGTACAATTTTAACATGTAATAGGTGATATCATGTGACAAAACTATTTTTCCTATATTTCGTGACCTGAATATTTAGAAATGTTTATGATACATATACAAATATCTCTCTATATATTTATATAACACATACTAACACATAAATGTACTTTATCTAAGCAAGATATCAAGATTTTTGCAGGTGAAGCAGTAGCAAGCAGGTAGTTCAGCTACACAGAAGTCAAGATATCATCCATGAAAGGATCATTATGAACAAATTTGAAAGTAATTTTAAAAACAGAAGTGTGCTTCACTTCCAGTGTTTGCAGTTGTGTTTATTGGAGGGCATGACCTTTTTCTTAGTCCCTAAGGAAACTGACATCTGTATTTGATTTAATGAACTTCTGTTTGTTCAAAACCCAGGCAAAGAAAAAGACCTAGTGCATCTATGAGCATAGCCAGCTTCTCAGCTTAGGTCCCCAGAACTCAGAGCAACCACTCTGGGAAAGAACACACAAGTTTCTACATGCTTTGACCGACTGAGCTTGTTCCTCTTTGAAAGTTTGTTCCTATTAGAATCTACTTTTATCTTTAAATTGATGAAAAATAAGTGTTTTGTTACATTTTATTATTTTTTTAAGCAAAGATCAGAATCAGATCAGAATTTAAAGCATGATCTTGCATTAAATTATGTCATTCAAACCTAAGTCTTGCTCCCTTGCTTTTTGACCTGAATTCTGAATAAAGATCTAGAAAGAATATAGCTACAGTTGTGTGTCAAGGAATCAAATAAGATGTGATTAGATCGAAAACCATCTCTTGCAGGTACCTGCTATTAAGTTTTACCCCTGTACCTATAAGGGATAGCTAATGCACTGTTCAAAAGCTCTTCAGTTGGAACGTTTGAAAAGCTAGTTTCGTGCTGATGCTAAACTTTAATAACTAAGACTTCTTTCCATGTTTTTAAAAAGCCTGACAATAATGGCTCAGTAATTACTGAACTAATGTTATCAATTCCAACAGATATCACATTTATTAAACAGAAAATGCTATGTTGCTGTTCATGAGTTAGAAATGTGTGTAATTGAAATATGAAAATGAAGTCTGTTGGAGTATGTGATTCATCATGAATTCTGCAAGCCCTACACTAACTCTCCTTTTCCTAATTAAACTGTCAAATTGAAATCTTATAATTGATGCAGCCACATGCCTTACACTGGGTTTTCCACCCACATATAAAGCTCAATTCAGCAGAAACTTTGCAAGAGCCTTCTTTAGGAAGAATGCAGTTCTTTGCTCTTCTGACCTCTTGAGCAGAAATCCTGCCACCCTCCCCCATCACAGAATATTGTGTGGCACGAGATTTCTGTTCTCTGCATGATTAGGAGCAGAGTGGGCTAACACATATGCCAGGGGAGCTGGTAATCCTTGTTTTGAGTTTTTTCTGGAGAGGCAGTAGAGATGAAGTTGAGAGCTGCAATGTGGTCTTCTGTATTCCTTTCGCCATTGTATATTTCTACACTATGACTAGGCTTTGTATGTTGTTGTTGCTAAAATTTAAAGACTGAGGTGGATTTTTTCCTGAATAGAGATTCGAGGACATGAATTTTCACCTCTATTTTGTAACACTGGATGGCACAGAGTGATTGACAGGAATTTATTTTATACTCAGGATAAAAACCGTACACATGTAACACGCACTCTGGCCAGAGTAGATATACTTGAATTCTGCTTTGGCAAGGAGGTATCTTGGAGATATCTTACTTGAAGAGAGCTGATTTCTGCATAACTTTGTTCAATCGCTTGGTGGTAAAAAGATTTCATCTCTTGTGTTAACTGTTATCCATTGGTAGTTACTGCCTGGGCTGTTATCTTAAGAATTGAGTATTTATTTATCTCTGGCTCAGCTGGGCAAAATCGGGCTGGGATCAGTTATTATGTCTTATTGGTAAGGCAGTGGATGGGGGCAGCAAAATGACTCTTAATTCCATCTCTGGGTTTGTCAGGTCCTTCCTTATACGTATCTTTGTCAAATGCCTTTTCATCATCTGTGATATCTCTACTCTCGGGTTTTTATGAGATTCAATTTCTGGTCAAACTTGAGCTTGTTTAAAGTTTTTCTAAGACACAAGTTCTTTGCTTAGTTTCTGAACTTAATAATCACAGACTTAAAAATATTTATTTTATTGAAGTATAGTTGATTTACACTGTTGTGTTAATTTCTGCTGTATAGCAAAGTGATTCGGTTATATATATATATATGTGTGTGTGTGTATATATACACACACATTCTTTTTCATATTCTTTTCCGTTATGGTTTATCACAGGATATTGAATATAGCTCCCTGTGCTATACAGTAGGACCTCGTTCTTTATCCATTCTATACATAATAGTTTGCATCTGGTAACCCCAAACTCCCAATCCATCCCTCCCTCATCCCACCTCCCCCTTGGCAACCACAAGTCTGTTCTCTATGTCTGAATAATTGCAGACTTCTGATCATCGGGACTATTCTTTTTCTCAATTTCAACAAAGCATTATTTTACTCACTGGTCTTATCGTCTACATAGATGCAGTTCTCTTTATTCTTGGGTTCAGTTGGACCCATAAACCTAACTTCATTTAAAAAATACAGTTGGCCTTCCATATCCACAGGTTTTGCCTTAACATATTCAACCAACTTCAAATTGAAAATATTCTGAAAAAAAAAATCCAGAAAATTCCACAAAGCAAAATTGAATCTGCTGGGAACAGGCAACTATTTATGTAGCATTTACATTGTATTAGGTACTATAAGTAATCTAGAGGTGATATAAAGTATTTGGGAAGATGTGCATAGGTTTATGCAAATATTATGCCATTTTATATAAGAGACATTAGCATCCCTGGATTTTGGTATCTATGGGAGTCCTGGAACCAATTCCTTATGGACACTGAAGAGTAACTGTATACAGTTCTCAGTTTGGTCAATGAATATGCTCAGTTACACTTATTTCACCTATCTAAATATAGATAGCTAGTATGCCACTCGTTGGTATATACTAGTCAGGCAGGCAGGCAGGGTGGGGCAGTTTCTGGAGAGTCACAAGCCATCTACATTAATGATAGTAGTTCAGCTCAGCTTCTCTGTATATCAATGACCATGTAAGTATCTAGAACTCTGAACTGTGCTAGTTGAGTGAGAGTGATTAGGAGGGAGCCAGTGAAAAGAGACTTTCTCTTTTTATTCTATACAAGTTTTAAATCAGTGCGTATTCCTTTTGTAATTTTTCTACAGTGAATGTTGTAAACATTGTACCATTACATTTATAAACTTTTGTAACCTGCATGCCAGCTAGGACACTCTACTCTATATGATCTAGATGAGATATTCTTTAATGCCTGTTAATCTGGCCTATAGTAAGAACATGTGCCTCCAAGATTTTCAAGAATTACTGGTAGGCTTAAGTTTTCATGACTCTGGCTTCCTTGCTTCCTTTGATTTTTCCTCATTTCTCTATATTTTTTAGCTGTGTCTTTATCTCTGCTCTGGCTCCAACCCAAGCATGCAACTCAGACACTTTCCTTAATTTGTACGCACACACAGAGAGACACACACACGTTTGTGTGTAGAGCGGATGATTCTGAAAGTTAGAGATGATGGAGTATTTGATACTACAGCAGCTCAAGCAATTTAAGATGATATTATTTATTAAAGTTCCTAGGAGACCCTTGGCCATTTCACCATGTTGCTCTGCCCTTCTATTTTTTCTCTCCCAAGAGCAAAAATTTTACTCTCAGGAGAAAAAAAAAATCCTCTGATTTTATGATACAGAAAAATTTCATATTCTCCAGCTCCTTCTCTGAAACTGAGAATTTGAGTTTTTCTTTGGCTATCAAGAGATACAGTAATTCACTTTGCTGCTCAGGCCTCTGCTGAACAATGGGTTTAATATCCTGGGGCTCATCCTTTCTTTTCCTCTCACAGTGTAGAGATTATACTTACCTAGAACTGGGCTTCAGTTTGGGGTTTTATATTTGTATTTATTAATGTGCATACATATATGTGTAAAACAGATACAAAGACATTTAAGTCTGGCTTTTTGTGAATATGTGGAGGTGTATTTTCTTTAGGCATTCCCATGTCAATTAACATGTAGCTTCACTACTAGCAACGATGCTGTATGCATATCTTTATTAACTGTTAGGTTTTCTTGGGGATAGATGTCTGTAAGTGCAATTAAATTGTTGATAGATGATACTATTCTGATATTTGAAACAGATGTTTCAAGTTATAATCCAGTAATCCAGTGTATGAACATCTCCGTTTCACCATAGCATTTCCATATTTTCAAATTAAAACAATTTTTGTTGATCCATGGAAGGAGAAATGGTGTCTTGTTATTGTTTAATTTGCACTTACTCATGTACTATTGATGGTGAACATTTTTTTCATTCATGTATTAGCTATTTGTATTACTTCTTGGATTGCCTATTCATATCCTTTGCTTATTTTTCTATAGATCCTTTCTATTTTTCTTACTGTTTTGTGGGAGCTTAGTTATGTACTAAGAGTGTCAGCTGATGTTTATGCATTAAACATTACAAATATTCTCTCCAAAAATACAAGTTATTTTTATATTGTTAAAAGTGTATTTTGCATCTCAGAAATTTTAGGCCATATTTTATTTTTTAATCTATCACTAATTTTCTTGGAGCTTTCACATGTGACTTTGAAAGCCCTTTCCATTTTCACTACTTTATTCTAATTATTTTACAGATAGGTTTCATACACATGGATCTTTATCAAATTTACGAATGTGAATGGTGTGAGGTAGGAAATTAATCAAAAAAATTTTTTGATATGAATGGTCAATTACCTGAATACGATTTATTAAAAACCTGAACATTTAAAGCTGATCTGAAATTCTACTCCTTCCATAGGCTGAATAACCATATTTACCAGGATTAATTTCTGTATTTTTTTAACATCTTTATTGGAGTATAATTGTTTTACAATGGTGTATTAGTTTCTGCTTTATAACAAAGTGAATCAGTTATACATATACATATATCCCCATATTGCCTCCCTCTTGAGTCTCCCTCCCACCCTCCCCATCCCACCCCTCTAGGTGGTCACAAAGCACCAAGCTGATCTCCCTGTGCTATGTGGCTGCTTCCCAGTAGCTATTTTACATTTGGTAGTGTATATATGTCCATGCCACTCTCTCACTTCATCCCAGCTTACCCTTCCCCCCCTCCGTGTGCTCAAGTCCATTCTCTACGTCTGCGTCTTTATTCCTGTCCCTCCTCTAGGTTCTTCATAGCCATTTTTTTTTAATTTTAGATTCCATATATATGTGTTAGCATAAGGTATTTGTTTTTCTCTTTGTGACTTACTTCACTCTGTATGACAGACTCTAGGTCCACCCACCTCACTGCAAATAACTCAATTTCATTTCTTTTTATGGCTGAGTAATATTCCATTGTATATATGGGCCACATCTTCTTTATCCATTCATCTGTCAGTGGACACTTAGATTGCTTCCATGTCCTGGCTATTGTAAATAGAGGTGCAATGAACATTGTGGTACATGACTCTTTTTGAATTATGGTTTTCTCAGGGTATATGCCCAGTAGTGGGATTGCTGGGTCGTAGGGTGGTTCTATTTTTAGTTTGTTAAGCAACCTCCATACTGCTTTCCATAGTGGTTGTATTGATTTACATTCCCACCAACAGTGCAAAAGGGTTCCCTTTTCTTCACACCCTCTCCAGTATTTATTGTTTGTAGATTTTTTGAGGATGGCCATTCTGACTGGTGTGAGGTGATACCTCATTGTAGTTTAGCTTTGCATTTCTCTAATGATTAGTGATGTTGAGCATCCTTTCGTGTGATTGTTGGCAATCTATATATCTTCTTTGGAGAAATGTCTATTTAGGTCTTCTGCCCATTTTTGGATTGGGTTGTTTGTTTTTTTCAGTACTGAGCTGCATGAGCCGCATGTAAATTTTGGAGATTAATCCTTTGTCAGTTGCTTCATTTGCAAATATTTTCTCCCATTCTGAGGGTTGTCTCTTCGTCTTGTTTATGGTTTCCTTTGCTGTGCAGAAGCTTTTAAGTTTCATTAGGTCCCATTTGTTTATTTTTGTTGTTATTTCCATTTCTCTAGGAGGTGGGTCAAAAAGGATCTTGCTGTGGTTTATGTCACCGAATGTTCTGCCTATGTTTTCCTCTAAGAGTTTTAAATTGTCTGGCCTTACATTTAGGTCTTTAATCCATTTTGAGTTTATTTTTGTGTATGGTGTTAGGGAGTGTTCTAACTTCATTTCTTTTACATGTAGCCGTCCAGTTTTCACAGCACCACTTATTGAAGAGTCTGTCTTTTCTCCATTGTTTATTCTTGTCTCCTTATCAAAACTGAGGTGACCATATGTGTGTGGGTTTATCTCTGGGCTTTCTATCCTGTTCCATTGATCTATATTTCTGTTTTTGTGCCAGTACCATACTGTCTTGATTACTGTAGCTTTGTAGTAGAGTCTGAAGTCTGGGAGCCTGATTCCTCCAGCTCTGTTTTTCTTTCTCAAGATTGCTTTGGCTATTCAGGGTCTTTTGTGTTTCTATACAGATTGTGAAATATTTTGTTCTCATTCTGTGAAAAATGCCTTTGGTAATTTGATAGGGATTGCATTGAATCTTTAGATTGCTTTGGGTAGTATAGTCATTTTCATAATATTGATTCTTCCAATCTAAGAACATGGTATATCTCTCCATCTCTTGGTATCATCTTTAATTTCTTTCATCAGTGACATAGTTTTCTGCATACATGTCTTTTGTCTCCTTAGGTAGGTTTATTCCTAGTTATTTTATTCTTTTTGTTGCAGTGGTAAATGGGAGTGTTTCCTTAATTTTTCTTTCAGATTTTTCATCATTAGTGTATAGGAATACAAGAGATTTCTGTGCATTAATTTTGTATCCTGCTACTTTAGCAAATTCATTGATTAGCTCTAGTACTTTTCTGGCAGCATCTTTACGATTTTCTATGTATAGTACCATGTCATCTGCAAGCAGTGACAGCTTTACTTCTTCTTTTACGATTTGGATTCCTTTTATTTCTTTTTCTTCTCTGATTGCTGTGCCTAAAACTTCCAATATAGGTTGAATAATAGTGGTGAGAGTGGACAACCTTGTCTTGTTCCTGATCTTACAGGAAATGGTTTCAGTTTTTCACTATTGAGAATGATGTTGGCTGTGGGTTTGTCATATATGGCGTTTATTATGTTGAGGTAAGTTCCCTCTGTGCCTCCTTTTGGAGGGTTTTATCATAAATGGGTGTTGAATTTTGTCGAAAGCTTTTTCTGCATCTATTGAGATGATTGTATGGTTTTTATCCTTCAGGTTGTTAATATGGTGTATCACATTAATGGATTTGTGTATATTGAAGAATACATGCATTCCTGGGTAAACCCCACTTGATCATGGTGTATGATCCTTTTAATGTGCTGTTGGATTCTGTTTGCTAGTATTTTGTTGAGGATTTTTGCATCTATGTTCATCAGTGATATTGGCCTGTAGTTTTCTTTGTGACATCTTTGTCTGGTTTTGGTATCAGGGTGATGGTGGCCTTGTAGAAGGAGTTTGGGAGTGTTCCTTCATCTGCTATATTTTGGAAGAGTTTGAAAAGGATAGGTGTTAGCTCTTCTCTAAATGTTTGATAGAATTCACCTGTGAAGCCACCTGGTCCTGAGCTTTTGTTTGTTGGAAGATTTTTAATCACAGTTTCAATTTCAGTGCTTGTGATGGGTCAGTTTATATTTCCTATTTCTTCCTGGTTCAGTCTTGTAAAGTTGAGCTTTTCTAAGAATTTGTCTATTTCTTCCAGGTTGTTCATTTTATTGGCATATAGTTGCTTGTGATAATCTCTCATGATCCTTTGTATTTCTGCAGTGTCAGTTGTTACTTCTGCTTTTTCATTTCTAATTATGTTGATTTGAGTCTTCTCTTTTTCTTGATGAGTCTGGCTAATGGTTTATCAATTTATCTTCTCAAAGAACCAGCTTTTAGTTTTATTGATTTTTGCTACAGTTTCCTTCATTTCTTTTTCATTTATTTGTGATCTGATCTTTATGATTTCTTTCCTTCTGCTAACTTTGGGGTTTTTTTGGTTCTTCTTTCTCTGATTGCTTTAGGTGTAAGATTAGGTTTTTTATTTGAGATGCTTCTTTTTTCTTGAGGTAGGATTGTATTGCTATAAACTTCCCTCTTAGAATTGCTATTGCTGCATCCCATAGGTTTTGGGTCATTGTGTTTTCATTGTCATTTGTTTCTAGGTACTTTTCGATTTCCTCTTTGATTTCTTCAGTGATCTCTTAGTTTTTTAGTAGTGTATTGTTTAGCCTCCATGTGTTTGTTTTTTTTCCTGTAATTGATGTCTAGGCTTATAGCGTTTTGCTTGGAAAAGATACTTGATACGATTTCAATTTTCTTAAATTTACCAAGGCTGATTTGTGACCCAGGATATGATCTATCCTGGAGAATATTCCATGAGCAGTTGAGAAGAAAGTGTATTCCTTTGTTTGCATGGAATGTCCTATAAATATCAATTACATACATCTATTTAATGTGTTATTTAAAGCTTGTATTTCTTTATTTATTTTCATTTTGGATGATCTATCCATTGCTGATAGTGGGGTGTTAACATCCCCTACTATGATTGTGATACTGTCAATTTCCCCTTTTATGGCTGTTAGCATTTGCCTTTTGTATTGAGGTGCTCCTATGTTGGGTACATAAATATTTACAATTGTTATATCTTCTTCTTGGATTGATCCCTTGATCATTATGTAGTGTACTTTTTTGTCTCTTGTAATAGTCTTTATTTTAAAGTCTATTTTGTCCGATATGAGAATTGCTACTCCACCTTTTTTTGATTTCCATTTGCATGGAATATCTTTTTCCATCCCCTCACTTTCAGTCTGTATGTTTTCCTAGGTCTGAAGTGGGTGTCTTGTAGACAGCATATGTATGGGTCTTGTTTTTGTATCCATTCAGCCAGTCTATATCTTTTGGTTGGAGCATTTAATCCATTTACATTTAAGGTAGTTATCGATATGTATGTTACTATTACCATTTTCTTAATTGTTTTGGGTTTGTTATTGTATGTCTTTTTCTTCTCTTGTGTTTCTTGCCTAGGGATGTTCCTTTAGCACTTGCTGTGAAGCTGGTTTGGTGGTGCCGAATTCTCTTAGCTTTTGCTTGTCTGTAAAGCTTTTGATTTCTGTGTCGAATCAAAATGAGATCCTTGCTGGTTAGAGTAATCTTGGTTGTAGGTTTTTCCCTTTCATCACTTTAAATATGTCCTGATACTCCCTTCTGGCTTGCAGAGTTTCTGCTGAAAGATCAGCTGTTAACCTTACAGGGGTTCACTTGTAAGTTGTTTTTTGTTTTTCCTTTCCTGCCTTTCATATTTTTTCTTTGTATTTAATTTTTGATAGTTTGATTAATATGTGTCTTCACATGTTTCTCCTTGGATTTATCCTGTATGGGACTCTCTCTCCTTCCTGGACTTGATTGACTATTTGCTTTCCCATATTAGGGAAGTTTTCAACTATAATCTCTTCAAATATTTTCTCAGTCCCTTTCTTTTCCTCTTCTTCTTCTGGGACCCCTATAATTCGAATGTTGGTGCGTTTATGTTGTCTCAGAGGTCTCTGAGACTGTCCTCAGTTCTTTTCATTCTTTTTTCTTTATTCTGCTCTACAGTAGTTATTTACACTATTTTATATTCCAGGTCACTTATCCGTTCTTCTGCCTCAGTTGTTCTGCTACTGATTCCTTCTAGAGAATTTTTAATTTCATTTATTATGTTGTTCATGGTTGTTTGTTTGCTCTTTAGTTCTTCTAGGTCCTTGTTAAACGTTTCTTGTATTTTCTCCATTCTATTTCCAAGATTTTGGATCATCTTTACTATCATTATTCTGAATTCTTTTTCAGGTAGACTGCCTATTTCCTCTTCATTTGTTAGGTCTGGTGGGTTTTTATCTTTCTCCTTCATCTGCTGTGTGTTTCTCTGTCTTCTCATTTTGCTTATCTTACTGTGTTTGGTGTCTCCTTTTCACAGGCTGCAGGTTCGTAGTTCCCGTTGTTTTTGGTGTCTGCCCCCCAGTGGCTAAGGTTGGTTCAGTGGGTTGTGTAGGCTTCCTGGTGGAGAGGACTGATGCCTGCATTCTGGTGGATGAGGCTGGATCTTGTCTTTCTCGTGGGCAGGATCGTGTCTGGTGGTGTGTTTTGTGGTGTTTGTGACCTTATTATGATTTTTGGCAGCCTCTCTGCTAATGGGTGGGGTGTGTTCCTGTCTTGCTAGTTGTTTGCCATGGGGTGTCCAGCAGTATAGCTAGCTGGTCGTTGAGTGGAGCTGAGTCTTAGTATTGTGATAGAGATCTCTGGGAGAGCTTTAGCTGTTTGATATTATGTGGAGCTGGGAGGTCTCTTGTGGACCAGTGTCCTGAACTTGCCTGTCCCATCTCAGAGTCAGAGGCCTGACACCCGGCCGGAGCAGCAAGACCCTGTTAGCCACATGGCTCAGAGAAAAAGGGAGAAAAGAAAGAAAGGAAGGAAGAATAAAATAATATATAATATAATAAAATAGTTATGAAGATAAAAATTTTAAAAAATTATTAAAAATAATTTTTTCTAAAGTAATATAAAAAAAGAAAGAAAGAAAAGAGCAACCACACCAAAAAACAAATCCACCAATGATAACAAGCACTAGAAACTATACTAAAAAAAAAAAAAAACCCCAAAAAACCCAGACAGGGAGAACCCTAGGACAAATGGTGAAAGCAAAGCTATACAGACAAAATCACAGAAAGAAGCATACACATACACACTCACAGAAAGAGAAAAAGGAAAAAAATATATATTTATATATATATAAAAAAAGAGCGCAACCAAATCAATAAAGAAATCTACCAATGATAATAAACTGTAAATACTGAACTAAGATAAACATAAAACCAGAAACAAATTAGATGCAGAAAGGAAACCCCAAGTGTACTGTTGCTCCCAAAGTCCACTGCCTCAATTTTGCGATGATTTGTTGTCTATTCAGGTTTTCCACAGATGCAGGGTACATCAAGTTGATTGTGGAGATTTAATCCGCTGCTCCTGAGGCTGCTGGGAGAGATTTCCCATTCTCTTCTTTGTTCGCACAGCTCCTGGGGTTCAGCTTTGGATTTGGCCCCGCCTCTGCATGTAGGTCACCTGAGGGCGTCCGTTCCTAATCAGACTGGACGGGGTTAAAGGAGCAGCTGATTCCGAGGCTCTGGCTCACTCAGGCCTGGGGGAAGGAGGGGTACGAAGTGCGGGGTGAGCCTGCAGCAGCAGAGGCTGGCGTGACGTTGCACCAGCCTGAGGTGCGCCGTGTGTTCTCCCGGGGAAGTTGACCCTGGATCACGGGACCCTGGCAGTGGCGGGCTGCACAGGCTCCCAGGAGGGGCGGTGTGGAGAGTGACCTGTGCTTGCACACAGGCTTCTTGGTGGCTGCAGTAGTAGCCTTAGCGTTTCATGCCCATCTCTGGTGTCCGTGGCTCGCACCTGTCTCTGGAGCTCGTTTAGGCGGTGCTCTGAATCCCCTCTCCTCGTGCACCTGGAAACAATGGCCTCTTGCCTCTTAGGCAGGTCCAGACTTTTTCCTGGACCCCCTCCCGGGACCCCCTCCCGGCTAGCTGTGGCGCACTAGCCCCCTTCAGGCTGTGTTCATGCAGTCAACTGCAGTCCTCTCCCTGGGGTCTGACCTCCAAAGCAGGAGCCTCAGCTCCTAGCCCCCTCCTGCCCCGGCGGGTGAGCAGACAAGCCTCTCGGGCTTTTGAGTGCTGGTTGGTACTGATCGTCTGTGCACGAATCTCTCCACTTTGCCCTCTGCACCCCTATTGCTGCGTTTTCCTCTGTCGCTCTGAAGCTTCCCCCCACTCTACCTCACCCCCTCCAGTCCTGTCCTGTCCCTGCTAGCTGAAGGGGCTTCCTAGTGTGTGGAAACTTTTCCTCCTTCACCGCTCCCTCCCCAAGGTGCAGGTCGTGTCTCTATTCTTTTGTCTATGTTTTTCCTTTTTTCTTTTGCCCTACCCAGGTACGTGGGGAGTTTCTTGCCTTTTGGGAAGCCTGAGGTCTTCTGCCAGCGTTCAGTAGGCGTTCTGTAGGAGTTGTTCCGCATGTAGATGTATTTCTGATGTATTTGTGGGGAGGAAGGTGATCTCCACATCTTACTCCTCTGCCATCTTGAAAGTCTCCCAATTTCTGTATTCTGTTGTACAGCTTTTATTTGATATTCTGCATGGCTGGTGCTTCTCATTATATTTCATTTTCAATTAATTTCTGGCTGTTTTCCAAATCACTAACAAGTATTCAGTGATTTTCTTCCTGAGCACCTTAGTTATCTTCTTCTGCCCGTTCTCTGCCACAGAAGTGTTGCTCAGGTGCTGGCTTTGTCTATAAATACTAAATGTTGCATTTCTTCCCAAATTCCATGAAGAGATGAAAATAAGAGATTTCTAGGATTTTAAACTCATAATAAATCTCTTTACTTCTGAACAAGTGCCAAAGTCCTAGGCATACATTTTCATTAAAACAATTTGAAGCAAACATTAATCTTGTTGGAAAGCAGGAGGAGTTCACACTCTTCACGAAAGGACATTATGGTACCCTGTTTTCCCCTTTCTTTCAATTTTCTCATAAGGAGAGTAATACATATGATTTTTAGAAAGCATATATGTGCAAAAATTAATACACAAACCCATCATGTAGTGATAACTGTTATTAACTTTTTTTTTTTGCGGTACGCGGGCCTCTCACTGTTGTGGAGCGCTCCCGTTGCGGAGCGCAGGCTCAGCGGCCATGGCTCATGGGCCCAGCCGCTCCGCAGCATGTGGGATCTTCCCGGACTGGGGCACGAACCCATGTCCCCTGCATCGGCAGGCGGACCCTCAACCACTGTGCCACCAGGGAAGCCCCTGTTATTAACTTTTTGATGCATGACTTTCTCTTTTTTATTTGTGCTTATACATATCTTAATATTATTTTGCAAAAATAACCCCATTATGTGCATATTGTTAACTTACTGCTTATTCACTTAATATATTGTGAGCACTTTTTTAATGAAATTAACAATTATTTTCAGACATTATGTTAATGCCCTTGTATTGATGTTCCATGATTGGTTTAACCAGTCCACTGCGTAAAGATTTGTAGTTTTTTTTCATTTATTTTTAACACTATAAAAAAAATACTGCAATGAACAACTTTTTAACTAAATTTTGTGTGCATTTACGAGTATGTCCTTTGCGAATTCATTAGCAGAATTATTAGAGCAAACATTATGTACATTTAAAAAAATTGTTTTATTCTGCCATACTCCCATCAAGAAACACCAGCTAAGGTGGCGTTTATGTCTCTACACAGAATAACATGTCCTTTATTCCCTGTGTGTGCATGGGAATTAGACTTCATTTGACTGTAATCCCAATGGGGCATCTCAGAGAGAGCACAGTGTGGGACTATTGAAAACAGAGCTGGAGACTGTGGACATTTCTTCTCTTCACACTCTTGGAATTGTTTTGTGTCTCAGCATGGTAGTCTCTCCAATTTTTAAATGGATTGACTTAAAAATACTTGCTGGCTCATGGCCAGTTTTGGATAATGTTAGATGGGAAGGGATTCTCAAAGGAGAGATTTGGGGAGGAAAAAAGGAATAACTGTTTCTCATGGGACTCAGGAAGATACTAATGCTCTCTGATAAATGAAAATGTATAATGAATTACTGTCTGTTTCTAGCCTATTCCAAGTTACTCTTGCAGAATGGTTCAGAAACATAGCCAATGTAGTCAGAGGAGGTGGGTTCTAGACTTGGCTGTGCCCCTTACTATCTGTATCAACTTGAACAAATGAGTTTCACCTTTCTGAATCTTGGTTTCCTAAACTACTTGTCAGATTTAAGTGAGGTAATTCATGTAAGCCCTTTGGAAAGTGCTTGGCAAATAATAAATTTTCGATAACTGTAAGTTAATATTGTTATTAGCTAATGATGGAGTAGAAAAACAGTTTTTCTGAAATCATAGATAAGAGTAGTATCTCTCATACCATTGGTAGTTTTTTTTTTTTTTAAAGCATTGACTAATCCTCACATCCACGGTGGCATTGGTACTTTTGTTTTTAATTAATTAATTTATTATTTTTCCTGTGTTGGGTCTTTGTTTCTGTGCGAGGGCTTCCTCTAGTTGTGGCAAGTGGGGCCCACTCTTCATCGCCGTGTGCAGGCCTCTCACTATCACGGCCTCTCCTGTTGCGGAGCACAGGCTTCAGATGTGCAGGCTCAGTAGTTGTGGCTCACAGGCCTAGTTGCTCCGCGGCATGTGGGACCCTCCCAGACCAGGGCTCGAATCTGTGTCCCCTGCATTAGCAGGCAGACTCAACCACTGCGCCACCAGGGAAGCCCCACCATTGGCAGTTTTAGGTCTGACTGGACATTGATCTCCTGTTCTTCCTCTGGGATCTGCTGAGTAAACCAAGTAAGAGGAGCAGAAAGAGAAGGAGAAGTCAGCTAGGACAGAATTATTATGCACTCAGTTTCTCTTTGGAAGGTGAGCTGCTTATTTGGACAGACAGGTAGAGAATATTAGTTGCATGCAAAGGACTAGAAAAGAGTGAAGCATATATTTATATGTTTGTATAGTTTGAACTATTTTACATAAGCATGTATTATTTTGTGTTAACCTTATATTGCTCAACATATTCCTTAGCCAAATGAGGCCATCTGGGATTTCCAACTATGTCCACTTCTCATATGAGTTAATGTCCGTGTCATCAAAGTACAAGTTCCCAACTCTCTCCTGTTAGAATTCTGGCCCCTATATTTCAAATCACTTTAGTAGTCCATTCTATTGTTGCCAAGAGGGTCTTAGTTTCATTCTAATTATCTCCAGCTTTAATTTAAATATGTTTTTGTCTTTTCCTTCATAGATAAAACCTTGACATTTTCATGATAAAAAATATCGTCATATATGTGAATACGATAATTAACTAATTTCTTGGGTTTCTATTTGGTAGACTAAAAAACTCCATCCCTTTAAACGTTTCCTTTCAGTTCATTTGTGAAAGGATTGGCTTAAAGTGCTTTCAGACTTTGTATCTTGAACTTTTGCCTCTTGAACTTTGCATTTCTGTCGAAAAGGGTATGATTTTCTTTTTCTCTATCACAATATGATTTAATTATAAAAAAGTAGTGCAATAAGTAAATAATAATGTAGTGATTACAGACAGCAACATAAATTCAAGGATGTCTCTTTAACATCAATAACTGTTTGTTCATTTACTACACATGTTAACTATGATATAAGTAGTCCCTACCCTCATGAAATTTACATTTGGGGGAGGGCATAAAGAGAAATTAGTAAGATAAATAATATGACTTCAGACAGTGATAAGTGACCTAAAAAAAATAAAGCAGAGTATGATGACTAGAATTAGAGGAAGAAAGGTCAGGGGCTATTTTAGAAAGGGTGGTCAGGTAAGAAATGACATTTTATAGGGAGAAAGATGCTGTTAAGGAGCTGGCCATACAGAGATCTGGAGAAGAGCCCTTCAGGCAGAAGAAGTAAAGTGGTGCTGAGATGTGGAAGACCTTGAGGACGAGGGAAATAGTGGTGCTAGCTGAGTTCAGAGAGGTGCCTGGGGCCAGGACAGAAGGCATCTGGAAGGTGATAATACAGAGTTTGGATTTTATTCTAAGTATGATCAGAAGCCACTGGATACACAAGAGTGGGCAGAGTTGTGATACAATGTTTTGCTAAATCCCTGTGTTGTGTGTGGAAATGGACTATTAGAGGAAAGAGCAGAGATAGGGAAACCTGTTGACAACATAGTTCCTCTTATGCTCCATGAACATCTTTTCAATCCAGTAGGTATTTTTTTCCTCCACTGGCAAATTTAAAGAGTTCAGAAGAGGACACCTTTGGAATGCTGTGTTGTTGCAGGTGTTGAAGAAAAGTGATATAAATGTGTCAGTGTAGAGCATTCTCATTGGTCAAGTATAATAAGATTCAGTGCAAGATCCAGGAAAGCTTACCCTCAGGTTTAAGCTTCAAAGTAATCAAAGAACTCAGTTATTTTTTCGGAGCCATAATTTCACTTATCTTGTGCCCAAAGAAAGTTAAAAACTATAGTGGGTATAGAGATCGAAATAAAATAATTGGAAGATGTGGTCCAACCTCTTAATGAATGAAGAAGACACATGCAAAATAAGTGCATGTGTTGATGATGTAATTTGCAAATTATCGAAGTATGATTGGTTTGAGTATGATACTTTTGTCCTTTGCAGTATCAAAACCTAACCCTTAAATTTAGATATCTTTCCACTTTGAAAAAACACAAAGCAACGGTTTACATGGTTTTTGTTGTTATAATTATTAATATTTTAAGAATGTTGAACTCTAAAATTTTCATCACAAGTATAATGCTCCCTATTTTATATACAGTAAAGTGAAATTAACTACCCTTGTGTAGCCTAGAAAGCTAACCCCCACGTGTGATATTCTTCCCCTGTGGTAAGACACATTCTGAGCTCAAACACTGATTTACAAATACACTTTTGGACATTAAGCTAGTTGTAAAGCTGGAGACTGTATTGTGTGAACTGCATAGAGGAAACCTGAAGTACAGATCAAGAATGGGGTGGGATGGATTGAGAGTAATGAAATATGTATGTTTTTTTTATAAGAAATGGTTAATGTTTCCTCTGCTTTCACTCGGACCTGACTCATCTGCTGCTTGATATTTACTGGGACTAGAGGAGTTGAGTTGGTTTTTTTTTAACCTTTTGAGGAAGTTGGCTCTGTGTGCAATTATGCCCTAAAATGGAGCCCTTAAGCTATGTTTTGAGGGGTAAAAATAATCACAGCAGAACAAAAGTGATTCACCTCTCACTTGGCCAGAGAAAAGCAGATGAGGAGAGCAAGAGAGTGAAAACATTTTGACCACTGAGAGAGAGGCTTGCTGGAGGCAGCATTACTCAGTTTCAAGATTTTTAAATCCCCCTTGGTTTCTTCCCTAAAGGATCATCTCATTAGCATATATCCAGCAACCTGCCTCAGAATTTTCCAATGATGATTTATTAACTTGTTGTCTCTTAAGAAAAGGAAGCCCATATTTTCCTCAGTTCTAGCCATTGGTAGAAGTGATTTCACCATCTTTAGTGATGAAAGCATCTTCTTCCTCAGCATTATAGTGCGCAGATTCCACAAAGCCTCCCTGGACAGGGGGGCATTGTTGCCGAGCAGCCCCTACTGCACATACTAGTACAGTTGTACTGGTTTAAATGGCCGTGTAATCGCATAATAAGTTTGCTTGGCTGAGGCAGAAAATGCAACTTAAGAGAGAACTGTGATTTCCCGAAGGGCTAACAAAGCACAGGAAGCATTAGAATGGTGGAAGCGGAGATGAAGAGTGTTTTATTCCACAATCCCTGGGATAGTTATAACTCGCCAATAAATAAGAGCATTTTGATTTATACTCTTCATCAAGATGCTGCTACCCGTTTTTTTTTTAATTTTAATTATTTTATATTGGAGCATAGTTGATTAACAATGTTGTGTTAGTTGCAGGTGTATAGCAAAGTGTTTCAGTTATACATATACATGTATCTGTTCTTTTTCAAATTCTTTTTCCATTTAGGCTATTACAGAATATTGGCTGCTACCCATTTTGAAGTTTGATTTAGGTTATTTTCTCATTTGTCGGTAAATGATAATTAACAATCTTCTTATTCCTGTAGCTTTGAAAAATAAACATCACACTTGCAGGCCTCACATTGTTTTCTCCTTTTTTTTTTTTTGGTTTTTTTTTTTTGGTTTTTGGGTTTTTTTTTGCGGTACGCGGGCCTCTCACTGTTGTGGCCTCTCCCGTTGCGGAGCACAGGCTCTGGACGCGCAGGCTTAGTGGCCATGGCTCACGGGCCCAGCCGCTCCGCGGCATGTGGGATCCTCCCGGACCGGGGCATGAACCCGTGTCCCCTGCATCGGCAGGTGGACTCTCAACCACTGTGCCACCAGGGAAGCCCTGTTTTCTCCTTTTTACAGCAATCAAAATGCAGACACACATTGAATAATTTTTTTTTTTTTTTTTGTGGTACGCGGGCCTCTCACTGCTGTGGTCTCTCCCGTTGTGGAGCACAGGTTCCAGACGCGCAGACTCAGCGGCCATGGCTCACGGGCCCAGCCGCTCTGCGGCATGTGGGATCTTCCCGGACTGGGGCACGAACCCGTGTCCCCTGCATCGGCAGGTGGACTCTCAACCACTGCGCCACCAGGGAAACCCGAATAATTTTTATAAAATAATGTTAGTTACTCCCCAAAGACACCAACTGTAGTTATGTGCCCTATGGGGTTATTATTTCAGAAACCAATGATGCATATACACTTTGTCTCTTACCCCTGTAGAGTGGGCAGTAAGCAATGTGCTTCATGCACAAAAGTCTTCAATGCTAATCGCTGACACCAAAAAATTGAGGGATACAGTATGCCATTAGGTAGATACCAAATATTTATTCAGTATGTACTTTGTCTATATAGATGATAATTCCACAAAAAATTGTCAGGAATAATATTTTAGAGTAGGAGTCTTCTTATTTTCATGGTTGGATTGCCAGATCCAGAGCTATGGTGAGAAAGCTCTGGAAAAATCCAGAGATAAGATTTTTCTAACCTTTGATTTCTGGCAGTAGTTAACCATGGGGAAATGTTTTCAATGTGTTTGGTCTTACCACTCTATTCTCTTTTTCTTGGCCTAGGAGAAATGCAGATCTTATTTCTTTAATATTAACTACATTAATTCCAATTATCATTATCTGAAATGAATGTCTTTTGCTTAAATGAAAATCTACTGTTTCATGAAAAAATGTTCCTGCCTTAGAAATTATACTAACTTTAAATATGATCCTATAGAAACATAAAAAAATCAGCTTGCTATGGCAGGGTTTTTTGACAGATATATTTTGATGAATCTTGTCCAAATATCTGTTCTATTAGGAAGAAAGATTCTATGGAAAAGGGTTGATACTTTCTCTTCAAAAGTTTTTCCATGCTAATGAAAGAACTCTTTTACTTTCTTTGAAAACCCAGGCTTTTACCCAATTAGCAGTTTCAGAATTCATCTTTGTTTTTCATTTTCTGTAAGTCAAAACACCATACGAGGTGTGCTTTTGCAGGAAAAGAAAATGAAAGGAAGGAAACAAAAAGACAATAATTTCCTCCTTCAGCACATTCTCTTTTTACTTAAACATTTGTGGAAGTGAGAATGTGTCTGTGCTTGGAGCATCAAGCTTCAGTCATAATGGCTTCATGCTCTAAGAACCTGCTCCAAAACCTGCTCTCTGTGTAGCAGCTCAGATGGAAAGACCAAAAGTGTGTAACTCTGCTGGCTCAGCTGCAGGACAACAGTGCTCAGCCACCCCGTACTGCAGAAGATTTCACACTGAGTCATAACGCCAACCTCAAGGATCACCAGGGTTCCAAAGATCAATTACTATAATTCCATGCTAGAATTAAATCATTTTGGATGTCACAAAATGTCTCCTCCCTCTCTCTCTGCCTCTTTCCCTCCCTCCTTATTTTTCTCTTTTATACACATACACACACACACACACACACACACACACATTTTCCACCTTTCTTATGAAGCATTATCCTCTGGAAAGAGAGTAGGGAGTTGTTCAAGGTATACTTTCCACATTCTATGAACAGCAACTCTGACTTATATTAAATGATACTCAGAAGTAATCCTAGTCTGATAATACCCCACTCAATTCTGAGAATTTGCAAAGCCTTGTTATCCTGAAACATGAAATATATTGACTGTACTGTCTTTTCTCCTTCTTGGCTGCATTTTTTTTTTCATTTTACATTTAATTAGCATATTTATTTGAGGAAAAGAGTGAAGAGAACAAGTACAAAGCTCAGTGTAAGTCCAGGTATGGTTGATTGTTGGTTATTTTATAAATGTAAGATGGAGGGGTTTAAAATTAATGTCTAGCATAATTGTTTGGAGACACCAGATTTCAAAACTTAGTGTTGACTGTACGTATTACTATTTCAAAGGAAGTCCCTGAAGAAGAAATTCATCTTTTAAATCTGACATTGATATGTTTCACCCTAGCTAGTTATCCTGGATGCCATCTCCAGAATTACCTTCCACATAAACACTGAACAGTGTCCTCTGGGTGCTTAAGATTTCTGATTGATTTGTCCTCTACTCAAATCTCCCATGTCCCATACCTCGCTTTACTGATTCTGTAATCCACAGGTCAGGCCTAAATAAGTGATGAACATGGCTCTGGCTATGTGATTATAAAGAAATTTCCATCAGCCAGAGTTCTCTTTCCCTGACACATAGGAGGCAGACTTCTTTCCCCTGTAAATATATTTGCCCCTCTAACTTAGGGGATTTCATGTAGGAGAGGCTTGTTGCTGCTACATCAGGTCCTTGCAGGGCATTTTTGGCTAAATTAAGACTGACTCCTCAGGTATCAGTATGATGACAGCCTGAAGATCTACATGAGTTCAGCCCTGACTCAACCCCATGCGTGTTCAATGGTCCTCATAAACATAACATGTCCAAAAGAGAACTCCTGATTCCCCACTCCCACATTTCAGTTGAATAATTTTCTTCTTTCTTTCCCATGTCAGGAAATAGCACCACTGTTTGCCATCTTTGGTTCTTGCCTTTTCCTTAATGCTCATACATGATATACTGGCAGGTCCTTTTGATTCTATCTACAAAGGATATTTAAATATGACTACTTCTCTTCATTTCTGTTACCACCACCCTGGTCCAAGCCTCTGTCATCTCTCTCCAGGACCAGAAGAAGCTTTCTAACAAGTATCCCTGTTATTTTTCTTACAGTTCTCTTATTTAAATTTCTTCAAAGACAAGTCAAAGTATTTCCCATCCAATGAACTCCCATTATTTCTAAGATAAAACCAGCTCCTCCCACAGCCTTGCAAGTCCTGCATCACCTATCTCTTTCCTATCTTTCCTACTCAGGTTCCTCTAACACACTGAGGTCTTTATGATGTTTGACAGCAATCCCTTTTCTTGCCCAGATGTTCTGTGCTGTTCATGTGGCTGGCTCCTTCTCTCATCATTTGTGATTCACTTTAAATGCCTCTCCTTAGAGATTGTTTCATGCCCACCTGTCTAAAGCCCAATCCAAAGGGCTCCACCCGAACTTCTTCTCCCAATGTCAGCCTCTGTCATTTCATTTCACTGTTTTCTTTCCTCTTTAATCCTTATACAATCTCTTGTTACACATAAGTTACTGTCTACCTCCCCAAATACTGTAAGCTTCACAATAACAAGGACTTTGCCTTTTCACTACTGACTATCCATTGCCATGAACAGTGCCTGGCACAAAGCAGATACTCAGTATTTGTTGAAATAATGCTTCTATAATGAGTAAATTTTCATATTTTGGGTTATAGCAATGAAATTCATGAAGACATTTGTTTTCATATAGTTTTCAAAAAATCCTACAAAACTGATAATAAAAATAATACTAAATAAAAACAAATATAATTCTTTTCTAAGTATAGTAACTCCATATTAGTAAGAAGTAATATTTACTGAATCCTTTCTGTGTCAGATGTTTAACATCTATTATTTCATTTGAATTTCGCAAAATTCTGTAAGTTGTACATTATTTTCATTTTGCAGATGAGAAAGCTGAGGCTCAGTGAGGTTAGGAAATCTACCAAAGGCTCCCCTGCTCATAAGTAGAAGCTTGAAAAGACTGAAACCCAACATTCATGTAAAAAAGTTTGAGCTCTTCGTCTGCCCCTTTGATGTCTTTTTTTTTTTTCCTCCTGCACATCTTTCTGATGTGAGAAACTTGCTGATAAAATGAAGCCCCGACTTGGCTTTTTAAAAAGAGTATTAAAATATGCTTGTTTGCACTTAAGATTCAGGGAACAAGTTTTGGCAGCATATCCGAATATACTCCTACCTCATTCCTCAGCTGTGGCTTATTCCTCCTATCTTAGAGGCTGGGATTTTGATCAAACTGGATGATAGAAAAAACATATATCCTTCAATAATTGGTCAGAATAATAAATGTCCAGAGCTGGCATGGGACACTGTGGAGCAGGCACCATAAATTTCGTGCCGAATCAGCTTAAGAAGGCAAGCTGAGGCCAAAGAATCACAGCTGTCATTTGGCTGTGGGAAAGAGTTCAGAGGTCCCTTCCACTGTTCATTCCCATGAACTTGAGGTTCTCAGAGGGGCACTCTGGGAGGTGACGCTCCATTTTCTGTAGTAATGTGACCCAGAACATGACAGATTGCTGGTAGTTAATCAACAGGTTATGATAAAAGTCCAAACCTGATTTGTTTCTTTTGCCTGAGATTGGCTGTATTTTCTCATACATATGAACACATGTATGCAGCTTAACAGATCTAACAGAAGCCAGTCCAAACTATAGATGACATTTGCAACTAATATTTTATTCTCTAGAAAATTTATAGAAATTATGAAACATAATTAAATATTTCAAGTTTCCCAATAGAAATGACCTCTACCACTAATGTAATTTTTATTTATGTGGTATAAAATTTATGTTAAGATTAGAAAAAGTAATTTAATTTAGGAGAACTTTATTTTTTCATGGAAGGATATTGCTTAATCCAAATATGGAATATTAAGGATGATCATGAGAATGGAACTCTTCCATGCACAAGGATCTTATGTTACTATCAAGATCTTTTTGGGCTTCATGTTCTTGAAATATTTGATTCATTTAGGAATATCATGATTGGCAGTTTGTGATAAAACTTTTGTGTTGTGAAATTTGATGATGAAAGTAATAACGATGATAATAAAGATAAAACAGTAACTAATAATTATTAAGTCTTAATGCATGCCAGGCATCGTTCTGAGTGTTTTGTACTTATTACTTTAAAAAAATCCTTATAACAATCCTATAGCATAGGCGATATTATTATCTCCATTTCATAGATAAGTATATTGAAACACAGGGAGGTTAAGTAATTTGTCCAAGGCCAAACAGCTAATTTGTGATTACATAAGTTATTTGGTGATAGTGGTGACAAAGAAAATGGGTTTTGCTATTATTCCATCAGGAAAGGAGCTGTGGGAGGACACAGTTAACTGAGAAAGATAGTTAGGAATGCTAGTTTTGCTAGTAGATTTGCTGAAGAGTTGATATCCTGTAGGCCGGAAGACAAGTTTACAGAAATTATAAAGTAACAAACAGTTTTTCACATTTTATTGCACTTTTGTTAAGTCTGTTAAGTTTTGCTATAGTTTATCAAATATATACATATACCTCTTATTTACATTATGTTTTGTGGCCCATTGTGGCATTTGATCTACCATTTTTCAAAAGATCTGGTAGAACGGAGAGCTTGTTGATTTGGGGAGGAACAGAAATGAGGAAGGTGTCAAATTCTGCGGGGCAATTGTTGATTTACTTTGACTGTTGTCCTCCTATCAGCATACATTTTTTTGTACCATCTCAGACTTAAACATCAGACAAAGGTTGGCTTTTTAATGGTACTCAAACAGAAGAACATGTAACAGCAGAAATTAAGAGTGTAGTTTCTAGCAAATAGTTGGAAAATCTAATCCAATGTCAAATGAAAACAAACTTCTTGGTCTTTAAATTAGAACAATAGTGAGAGAATCAGAAACAGCTGTGGCGCTTCAGAAAGACGAAAAATACTCAGCTGTAGTGTGGAAGGTTGATGCTGAACTGTAAAAAAATTGTCATTGGGTTTTATTATGTACTAGCTAATTAATGATAATGAATCTTTTTATTTTCTTTGTACATTTTAAGCATAGTTCAAGATGAACAGGCAGACTTACTCTGTGTGCATATCTGTGCTAACTTTGGCATCTGAAATAGTTCATCTTTTATTCTGTAAAACCCATTTTAGGAGAGACTGTTCTCTTTAAGCCAATAACTTGATTCATAATCTGGCTCTTATCATTATTATTTAATTCCTTCATCATGTAAAACTTTTCATTTTACTCCATGATCATCAGTAATGCCTGAAGTAACTCTTAAGTATTGTGGGACCAAGAAATCAGAGTGAAGAAACTTCTATACTCTATGACTAGATAATTATTTTAGAATTTAAGTAAATGTTGGCTACATTGTTCCAACCACACGCGGTGAACATGATTTCTCTGTCTCTCCTTAGCTAAGAAGCTGCTCTCTGTGTTTTATTTGTATGTTTATTTGTATTTTTATATTTATGTCTCTAGCTAAACAGGTCTTGGAACAGCAAACAGTCAATTGGTATTTTGGGAAAGTGTTCGCTGAAAATGTCATGGGGCTGTTTTTGCTGTACTTCTGTACACATGTTGTATATACTGTTGGGAATATATGCGGCTTTCTAATTTCAAAAAGCACTTATGGGGGTGTGGGCATGGTGGTCAAGTCTTGGGGTCTCGATGAGTAGATAGACACCTCAAAATCATTAATTCTGCAGTTTTTCTCTAGTGGCAGGGCTGTATACATGTTTATGGTAGAGATGACATGACTACATTTATTAAGATACAGAAAGCTTTTATTTTCCTGGACTTCTCCAGCAAAACCACAATGATACCTTAGAAGGAGACAGCCCCCTCGCCCTCACCTCAACTGCTCTTTTATTCACCACAGCCTTAGGGACACTCTTGATACCTTCTGCTCATTAAGAAAAAGATATCATTGTTCTTGTTTACTTACCTTTGAAAAACATTAAGGAGTTTTTCTAGATAAACAAACCCAAAAGCTAGTCTATAAAATGCCTCAAAAACATGGAACATCTTGGTAAAACGGGTTGGTCAGAAGTATATTTGGTCTTTAGACTGATACTGTGACAGAGAATAAGTAACATTTGGGGGTTGATGTACAATTAAGGGTTAAAGGAAAGAAGGAAAGAATCAACAAAGTTAGGCATAAGTCAGAGGAAAACATTTCAGAGAGTAATTGACAAGTGGTTCCTCCTTTTCTTTTCAACTTGCAGGGACATTTAAACTTCAAATGGACCAGAAGCACTTTGATATTTCTTTGCCCCTTGGCTTCTGAAACTGAATACTTCTAAATCTTTACAAGTTGAAAACCACACTTAACTCTGTCAGCTGGTCTCTGAAATAGGTTAATAGTTATTTATTCATTCATCTGTTCATTCGTTCATTCATTCATTTCCATTCTGCATGCATGAAGATAAATCTTTATAAACTTCATAATTGGTAAGGATTTTAAAATAGAGAAAAGCCAAGATCAGTTATTGACAAATATGGTACATGAAAGGTAATAACATGTATATGTAGGATAGAAATGATTTCCATGACGTAATTAGAACAAATAGAAGAAAATTGGGAAATTAAGAATATTGCCAAGAAAAATAAACTAGTAGTGAACAATGTAGTGATAAGATAAATGTGATGGAGGTAGCAGAATTGAGTAATAATTAAAACCTGCTAATAACTCCCTGCAGATCAGAACCTTGTGATCATTTGGGTGGGGACTAGACGATCTCTACTTTTGCTAAGCAAGACGTAATGGGAGCTAATAGTATTTACAAATTTTGGAGGTGGATTTAATCCTCATATTAACTAGAAGTAAAGTGTTTTCAATCATGCTTGTGCATTTAGTAGCATGTTTTGACATAAAAAGTGTTTCATGATGTTAATTATAACAGTCCTATCCATTTGATTAAAAAAATCCACTAAGGAAGCTGAGTAGATATTTGTTAAAATGAGAAATGTGCATTTACATTTAGATTTCACTGCATGGAGTAATCATTTAGTTGCTAGGGAAAGATTAGCTGTTCATTAAAAAATACTTTTGATAATTCTGTGGAAAAGGTAGTTAGTTATTAATAATCCAAATGCTGTGAATTTTAAATGAAAAGCCATCTGAAAAGCGAGTGTTATAATAAATGCAAGGATCTAGTGCTTATAATGCTATCCTCTTTTACAGTGCTTATCTTAATGTTTCATATTTAATTAATTCCTTTATTGCTTATATTATAAAAATTTCCCCAATTAAAAAAATTGTTATTTTAGAAAAATTAGAAAATAGAAGATAGAGAAAATAATTTTAAAATCACCTATTTATTCCCTCATAGCAGTAATCACCTTTTTCACTTGTGAAGGTTTTAGCATTCTTACTCTCTTCTGTGTATGTATGTGTGTGTCTACATTCATATACATGTCTATATGTATGAATTGTTTATGTAGTTCACTTTACATTGTATGTGAAAGCTGTTCTTTTAAAGTAAAAACACATTCCCAGACATTTCTTATATTTTCTTATCTCAGTAAATAAAATCTAGTAAGGAGATTACTAGGTCAGGAACCAATAAGACCAAAGAATTGAAAAGGTTTGTATATATATGGCAGCCACCCCTCCCGTTTGTTGTGTCAGATCCTTTTGTTATCCTTGGACATTAATATGGTGTTTCTTCTTCCACCTTCTTCCTGTGGTGTGATGCTATTTACATCTTGGACTCTCTGATCATAGGAGACTCTTTGGATTCTGATAAGTGTGGGCAGCAGTGGAGCTAAGAACAAACAAGTGTAAAATTGATTTTACAAAATAACAAAGATTCTGCTAATAGGTATAGCCAGTGCAGTAATTATAGCTCACGCTTTTGTTTTTTTTTGTTTTTTTTTTGTGGTACGTGGGCCTCTCACTGTTGTGGCATCTCCCGTTGTGGAGCACAGGCTCCGAACGCGCAGGCCCAGCGGCCATGGCTCACGGGCCCAGCCGCTCCGCGGCATGTGGGATCTTCCCGGACCTGGGCACGAACCCATGTCCCCTGCATCGGCAGGCGGACTCCCAACCACTGCGCCACTAGGGAAGCCCACAGCTCATGCTTTTGATCCAGTTATTGTTTTCTAGTTTTGTCTGTTTTTAGCGTAAATCATTGCCAATGAAAATGAAATTTCCTATCATCTAATACTAGTGTTACTTCTTCATAATTTACGACAAAAATGTGCCCCGTGAGTTTCTGAGCACCCTTTGTATATAGGGATCTGAAAGAAAGTTAGAAATATATCTATTAAATGGGACTAGAAGGCTACACTGACATAATAAATAAACCCTGAAAATGAGGTTAAGACATCCAAACTTAATAGAAGGAAGGTTTGTTTCTCGTTCTTATAAAATGTGATGCAGTTCAGGAGACACATCTGCTGTATGACTTAGGGCTATAGTCTGCTTTTGACTATGGCTTTACCATCTTAGCATGTGGCCTTCAAGGCTGTCACAGAAAAAGGAGAGACAAAGGAGGCACACCAGCCTTTGTTTTAGCTGTCTCAGTCTGCAAGTGACATGCATCCATTCTCAAGTCATAGTGCATTTGCCAAAGCAGTCACACAGCTTCAACCCAGTTGTAAGGGAGGTTAGAAAAATTTTGCGGAACGCATCTGTCAGGATTCAACTAGAGAAGCAGAACCAGTAGGAGATATACATGTTAAGAGATTGATTACAAGGAACTGGTTTATGAAATTATTGGGGCTGCTAGGGCAAGTCTGAAATCTAAAGGAGGCCCCCAGGAAGCAGAGACCATGAGCAGACTGGAGCTTACAGGCACAGGCTGAGGCTGCTCTACAGAGCAGGACTTTACTTTCTGTCTCAGGGAAGCTACAGCTCTGTTTTTAAGACCTTTCAACTGATTGAATCAGGCCCACCCAAATTATCCAGGATTACCTCCCTTACTTAAAGTCAGCTGACTGTGGCCTTTTAATTACATGTGCAAACTTCCTTCACAGCAACAACTAGCTTAGTATTTGATTGAAGTAACTAGCCAGGTTGGCACATGGAAAAAAAAAAAAAATTGCAAGGGTGCATGTGGAGTAATAGGTGAGCTCTAATGCTCTCTGCCAGAATGAGAGATTTATACTAGGTCTCGTGAAGGATTACTCATTAACAACTACAGCAACAAAAAAAAGATGTGAAAGAAATGATCAGATCAGTGGCCCTGAGGGTTGATGTGTGAGAAGGAAGAGAACCAATATTTAATTGTATAATATGTACATTTCATCATATAGGCTGAATTAATAGATTATTGAAAATATTTAATCTAAAAATATTTTTTCCAATTCTTAGAATCCTTCCAAGAACCAGCAAATACCTTATCATACTAACTTATCCTAGCAGAGATTGTTTCGATATCTTGTTCAATTGTGTGATATTAACTACATTTTTATGCATGTTGTTTTTGTTTTTCCATTCCATCTATTTTGCTGTGCTGTGCTGTTGTTGTTCTTGCCTAAGCATCTCAAGCATATTTGTTAAATTCTTTTTATTAGTCGGTCCAAACTGGCCTGCATCCTTAGTCTTAATACTACAGAATTTAGATTTTACTTGAAGCTTAAATGCTCTCTCTTAATTATCTTCCTTCCTTTTCTTATGCCTCTTGGCATTGCCTTTATTTTCTTCTTTTGCTTCTCATTAGCAGCCCGCTGAGCTGCATCATCTTCTCAGTGGCAATGAACAAGATAGGTTTAGTTTAGTAGCTTCACATTACTGCCAGCCAATTGGTCCTCTCATTGCCCAAGTCACAGCTTCCATCACTGTTGTTGGTGTCACCTGGTAATAGCTGATGGTGTTTCACATGTCTCACTGTGCTCTGAAAATAATATTTGCCAAGAGTTGGCCAGACACTGTAGTGGACAGAATCAAGCAAGTCTTCCATCTGCTGCCCGCATTTGCTGTCTGAATATACCCTGCATATTACCTGAGCAGAAAAAGAGACTTCCTTCTATAGACATCAGTTCTGCCAGGTGAGGAGCCAGAAGCAAGCCCTTTCTGGCTAAGTTGTGCTAAGCCTTTCTCTGTTGGAAGTTACTCTTTGCCAATCAGGCAATAAGTCAGAACTAAAAGCTGCAGGAGACAGTCAAGTGATGCAGAATTAATGAACTTCTTTGTGCCAAAGTACAAAAATAATATTTGGGCCGTAAACATTTTAGTTTTAAGGTCAAAGTTATTCCACCTTGGGACCAGTGTTAGATTAGCAAGTGATTTATCAGTCCCAGACAGAGCTGTTTTGGTGGCCCCAGAGTGAAGTGATTGTGCTTACTAAGCCGCAATTTATACTTTTCCTTTATTATCTACTACGTCAAGATCTCACCTTATTGTAACATACCTAAATATGATTTTCATTGCAGAATATCATTAGTGCATGGTCTGAGTAAGCAATATGCATTTAAAAAATTGTCTAAACACCTCCTTACATGCCAACTCTGGCGATAATTACCAAATGTCTATATCTAGAAAAACAGCAATTCAGAAATATCAATTTGTGCTATTATTTATGATACACGTGTGCTAGTTTTCCCTAAATATAGACGTTTGGTAATTATTACTGGGACTATTTGTTACAATTCCAAAGTAGATACCAATGAAATAGAAATATAACTTATTTGGTAAAAATGTAAATGCTGAAAAATTCTCATTATCTTTTTGCAGAGTACAGTTCTTGGTTTCCTATTCATACTTCATGTAATAATTTTGGATTAGCCATCTGGTTTGTTGAGGGTTGAAAATCTGTTTAACACCAACGCAGAATTTTTGTTAAAAAATAAAACAAGTCACACAGAAATCACAAATGTTTTTCAGGTATTTCACAATGCTAATAATGAATAACTTATAGGAGATGGCATGTAAATTTGCACATTAGCACCTTCCTTTTTTTTTTTCATTTGTGCAATATAGACTCACCTGCAGCATGCTTTTGAAAACTGTTTTTCAGGGATGTATCAATTTAAATGGTTGAAATATAACAATTCTTACACAAAATTTCTGTTGGCCCACCCACATTATTCTAGTACCTCTCTTTCCCTTGTTCAAATGGTTTGCTCAGTGGATTAGAAGAACATTTTCTCAATGACTCCAAGTCTGTATCTCTGAGACTGAATTACCTCCTCCATGCCCTATGTCTGCAAATAGACTCCAACCCTCTGTTACTCATCCTGTAGGCATGTGATGGGTTCACACCAGGAGACTGGAAAACAGTGTGAATTTATCAGTACAGATCCATTGCTTCATGCACCTAAATACCTTGAAGTGTGTGCTGCATAAAAAGTAGGTCTCTAATGTCAGGTTTGGTAGACAGTGTTCTCACTAGTGAGTCCCCTTCCACCTATGACAGGAAACAAGCTGCTACTTCTGAATGTGGGTGTGTAACTCCATCCCAAATCTTTGATCCCTGCTGTATCTTGCTGAATTATTTTTGTAGACATACATTGTGCCAAAGGTGTTAGAACATCTGGATAGAGCATTTCATTATCCAAGTATCAGGCAGGGTGGATGTGGATTGACATGTCTCTGGTATTGGACTCGGAAGGTTAAAATTTGGTTCCCACGGTTCATCTGGATATACTACTAGGAAATATTTCTTTGGAGGGAAGGAATATACAGGGCCTTTGAACACAGATGTGTAGTTCTGTTATGTACCCCTTCAAAAAACACCTGTAAGAAATGCAGCTTTGCAGAAAAAGGCTTAATGGAATTTGAGAAAGATTTCCTCTTTTCCTGTCGGGACTAAGTCCAAAGCTGCTTGAGGTAACCACAAGAAGCAAGCTTCTAAATTCCCAGAGAAACAACTGAGAGGAAGCAATAGTTTGGCTTTATAAAAGTTTTAAGAATAATACCTGATCTCGTTTCAGTAGGGAGAAGAATGGTCAATTTTGCTACATGTTCTCTTATTTATCGTCTAAACTTTGAGGAGGAGATGGCCAGGGAACTGCTTTATCCCTTACCAGAAGTACTCTGGTTGTAAGGGTGTAAGTTTTGAGAAAATGTGTAAATAGGTATGCACTATATTAAAAAAGAGGTTCAGCATACAGACCTAGGTAGTTCTCAGTCTTTTGAATACTTTTCTTTATTTCTTCTGTAAACTTTTAAATCTGGAAAGTGATGAAAAATTATCCATACATTACTTATAGGGCAATACTTACTGTGCCCTCAGTAAAAATTCATTTTTGTTTTTGATTTTAATCTAGCTAAGATGAAAAGTAAAGAATATAAATAAAAGGCTAATAAACAGATACATGTGCACACGAAGCATTCCTACCCAAAGCTTCACACAGGTAGTGCGGTGTTGCAGACAACACTGACTGTTTGGTGACAGTACTAAGCAATTAGCACTAAATTAGTCTCTTGCGGCAGGTAAAGACACACCAGGTCCTATTGGCATATTAAAGTCACACAGTCCAATGTAGCAGAAAAATACCATGGAATAACCTTGGTCATATCAGAGAGGAATATTGTAATCAAATATCTATACAGTGTTTATATTCTAATCTCTTTTCACAAGAAAAATGATTCTTGTCTCCATTGCCTTTATTGGGGGTAATTCCTAACACTAATTGATTAGGGATATGATAAAAGTAGTTAGGAATGATATGATCAAGGTTTATAAAACCTCAGGTAGTGCTTAAATATATTTGGTAATAGATTTAAATGGATTCTGCCCTTCATTCTTGTTTATTTTTTTCCAGAGGATTTGGTGTGGGTAACATATGTTTCTGTATTTGCTCCTGGAAGATGATGGCATTCTCTTACCTAAGTGATGGAAGAGCTACAGTAGAAAGGGATGGGAACGGCTGGGTGGGAAGCCATATGTGTACTCTCAGGCAGGATAATTACAGTTTGGAACAGTGTAATATAATTTTCATGGACTCAGTAATTACTAAATATTAATTTCAAGGCTAGATTAAAAGATCTGGGCTTAAAGAAAGTGATTTAGTGATTCTGTCTTCTGCATGTTCTCTTGCTTCTTATGTTTGTTTTCTACCCTCTTTTTGCTATCCTTAAAATAAAAGTGCAGTGTTTTGTACACAGTAGATACTCTGTACATACTGGTTTATATTGTTGCACAAGGCAACTAAGAATTTTACTTGCAGACTTAAAGTTTAGGTCACTCTTACCAAGTCTAGGGTGCTTAATTTTGTGTAACTCTTCCAGTTTGACTCTAGTGTATGTCATTTTTGTGGTCTGTAATGTCTACGTTCAGTTGGTTTTCCAGGGACAGGAGGCCCTCAGCAAAGTAGCCATCCATACAAGTTCTGCCAGGTTAAGTACAGGCAGTAAGCTATTGAGAGTCTAGCAGGAGAAAATCCTTAGAAGTATCTGTATGCCAAAATATATTTTTAAAACTCATTCAGTTTATAATCTATAATCCTTCGTCTCAAGGCTGTTAGACACTGCCCTTTTTTGAAAGCTGTCCTTTTGAGTGCTGATGTTAGAACCAAAGTCTCAAAGCATCACAGAAGCCACTCTTTTCCCTACCTGCAAGCTTTAGGGTTAGTTTTAATAGCATGCCAATTGCAAGGCTGCCCTAGCTCCTGCAGGCTATGGCTAATTCAAAACACTAAATAGGATTGGAAATCCCATTTGATGTGATTATATCATTAAGCCACAATTGTCTACCTCACACACTCCTGTTATTGGTGTTAACAATAATAAAATGACTCCTATTATTGGTGTTAACAATAATAAAATCATAATATTATACCTTTTCACAAAAAAATGCAAAGCTCTTTAAAATGGTCTCATTATAGCATCCCTGTGAAGCATTCCTAGAAAATGCCGTCATCTGAATTTCCCCAACTTAAGACACTGATCTTCACTGAATCAAAACATAAAACAAGTTCCCAGAAGTCAAAGTTTATAACTCTGGGATGAGGGTTCACTCCCTCATAGAGCAGCTCCTTAGAGCAACTAAAGGAAAACTAGATAAAAACCCAATTGTATAATCCCATCATTCTAATATTGTAATAACTTTTATATTACTGGCAGATTCCTTTTCTAAAAAGAAATGCTGTCTTTTTTTCCCTAAATCTATTTGTGTTGAAAACTAAAATTTAAACATAGTCTTGAAGCAAAGCAAAGCCTAACCTAACCTTGAATAATACTAATGTATTGTTTTAATCAGATATAAATGCTCTTTAACTTTATCTTGCTTGTCTCCATCTTAGAGATAAAGTTCAACCTTTTTATGATCAAAATGGTCAATTCTTAGAGCGGCTCAGGCAAGTTATAATATAACAAACATACAGAAGACTCCTTTGAGGAGTGGCTGTGTTCAGACCAAATTGTCAGAATATTCTTTATCTTCGATTGCATCTTTAAATTGAGTGCCATTAATGCCTAGAATTAAGAACCTCTAGAGGCAGGCTGCACTAGATAGGGATTCTGCTCCCAAGGTACTGCATGATTATGCTGTGAGATATTTGCAGAGAGGTTTATTCTGGGCTGGGTGAAATTAGCATCTTTGTTTACAAGAACACCATCTCACTGATCAAGTTAAAGTACATGCCTAATAACCAGCATTTCTTAGGCTTTTATGTTGCTCTTAATTAGACTCTTCAAAGTTAATTAGGGGAACAAATGGTACTTTTTGTTCTTTTAAATCCCCTTTAACAGCTTCCTCACACTTAAAAACGTTCCCACATTTATAGGTAGCCTGGCTTCTGCTTTAAACCTACTGGTTAACTGCTCATTGGTTAACTCCTCCTTCACACACATAGTGCAATCCATTCTGTTTTCTTGGGTGCCTTTGATGCTTTTTTCTTTCCCCCAATTTTCAACTATTAATATGGTTTTATTTTTAGATACAAAGTTATTCATTAAGTTTTTTTGTTTCTGTTTGGGAACAGCGTTTTGGTCAAGGCTTAGACAATGGCACAACTAAATTCTTGGAACACTGGCACATGCAGGGAGACTTAGGGTGGCTTTTGCCTTAGAAAATTGTGCAGAAAAATTGTTTCCACACCCCCATGCCTCGCTGTGTGGGGCGGTGTGGGATATAATATTCTTTTTATTTAAATTAAAATAAAAAGAACTGACCTCATTTTGATACTTATTATACATTTGGATATTTTTCTTTATAAAAATATTTTTCATTATTTTTATTTTTAATAAAGGGCTTATTACATACAAAAAGCTGGCACTCAACATAATAAACTAATCCCAAGGATGTGAGATTTTTCAGCCATGATGTCTGTCTGCTTTCTGCCACTAATGGTAATATAAGATTATTAGAAGTGAACTGAGTAAATGAGAAATAGGCTTTGCATTAGAGCAGGAGTCTGTCACTCTTCTGGCAACCCTGCCGAGAGCTACACATCAAAGCCACCACACTGTGCTAATAGTGTCACTTATCCCACAGCCTTTACACTGTCCCATATGCAGTTACTATGCAGGGGGTGTGCCCATGAGGGTGAGAGGGGAGTTGACAATGTGCTAGAAGAAACCGTAGGAGATAAACTGAATGTGATTTATCACCTCTAATCCTTGCAATGGAAAACATTTAGGAAGAGCAAATAATTGAGGTCTTTCAAAAATGTTTTTATCGGGAAAAAAAAAACACCCTTGAATTAATTAGAAACCTAAAAATGGAAGAATAAAATAGTTTTTAAAAAAGTCATGAGAAAAATCTTCAATATGTTCATACAGTTAGAAGACAGAAATTACACTTTAAAACAGTCTCCTTAAGACTATTCACTTTTTATTATATGCTTGAAAGAATGTTAAAAAAAAAAGCCTTCATTGTTTTTGTATATGGCAATCACAATCACAAATATCTGCATTACTCAAGTTACTGAAATAATATTTCTATTAAACTGAAAGCAGTTATAATGTATCTGTATCACTTATTGCTGTCTTCCTTACCCGGCTAATATTGTTTTTTGTTGCATTTGATTTTTTGTCATTGTTGTTTGTATATTTAATAATCACTGAATGGTACCAGATTGTCAGGTTGGGAGGGTGAGAAGCATTGCAAACAGCTCAAGCAGAGTCAGAGAAAGCCCCTTCCAGTGCGGCTGCAGTGTGTGAAGCTGTGCCTCTTGTGTGGGTTATGGAGCTCCGCAGAGCATGGCTGGTATCTGCTCTCTCCAGGCCTTGGCTAAATACACCAGCCTTCTTCCTAGGTCAGTCTTCTCAGTTGTTCTCTCAGGAACTAAGCTAGCTGTAAATGCTTCTTCTGGAGTCCTTAAAACTATCCAAAGGGATTGGGAGAAATGAGAGGGAGAAATTTAAATGGCTGAGTTGAAGTTTTTGCCTTTATATTTCAAACATGTACAGAGTTGGTATAAAAGATTTTCCAACAACGTTACTGTGATTTGGAGAATAAAAAATAAGCATTTCATGGAAGAGAAAAGCCAGTACACAGAAGGATTAAAGACAACCAAATACCCTTGTTCAAATTACCCCACGGCCTTTTTTGCAGATTTTGGCAATTATACCTCTTATTTGGAGATCCCATCTGACAGTTTCAGCTCATTGGGATAGAACTTTTAAGCAACTTTTAAGAAATCATAGCAGGGATGCCCTGAAGTTTCCATGTTTAATCTAGAGGAGCCTCTGAGTCCATCTTTCCGTCCTTGTTTAATCTTAGAATTGTAACATGTAGGATGATTTGATTTACAGTCCATTTTGGGGCTTTGACAACACAAATATATGACAAGTGACAAACTCTTAACAAAGACCAGGACAGAGAATCTTTAAAAAGAAGAAAAAGGAAAAGCCGCAAAATTTGGGAGTGGGGCTGGGGGTCTTTCCGGGTGGCCAGAAACACTGTGTTCTGAGACTGTGCTTCCATGTAGGACAGTATCATAGAAATGAAGTGAATTTTGTCAAATCCAGAAGAACTGTTCCTCTCCTCATCATCTCACCTCAGTTAACAGCACTGCAATCTACTAAACCTAGAAACCTTCCTTTGCCTTACCCTCCGTTCCTTACCCAGTTAGCCAAGTTCTCCCAGTTCTCCCTCTTAAGTAACTCTTTATTTTGGGTCCCTGTGCTCATTGCCACTGCTTTATTTTGGAGGTGACTATGCTTTTGAGACCTTATTCTTCCTTCTTCATGTTCCTTATCCAGTACCATAAGTTAGACACAGAGAAGAATGTTTGTGTGTAGGCTCTCAATGCTGATGACAAGGGCCTTATGCTTTGTTATTTTTTGTGTGTAACTGCCTATCAGTTGGTCTCCCCAGTTCTGTTCTGTCCACGCTGCCAGAGGTCCTCTCTGAAATCACAAGGTTGATGCTTTAGAGTCTGCCATGCTACCATTTACATAATCTCCAATGCCTCTGGGAGAACAACATTCATCATGATCAAAGCCTCCCCAATCTTTCTTCCACAAACTCTGCCATCTCTTCTCATCTCCCACATGCCCCCTACGCTTCAGCCACAAGTAACTTCTCACCATTCTCTGAATATGCCACTCTTTCAAACTCTGTGTTTTCCCATATGCTGTTTCTTTTCCTGGAGTGCCCTTCCCTCCTTTCTCTACATGGTAAACTCCCACTCATGATGTAAGACCCAGCTCAAATGCCATCTCTCCTCTGAAAACTTCCTCACTCCTGCAAAGAAGAACTCCCATTCAGGGATCCATTAGCCTTTTGTGAATACCTCTTTTAAGATAATCGTAGCTAGTACCACCCACAGACCTGGGAAAGAGCGGGCCTGATTTAAAGGTCTCTGACCTTCGTCCAGTTGGACGAGGTCCATGTGGTCAAAGGGATGTGCTACGCAAAGTCCTAACCTCCCCCTTTGTAAATTATTCTCTGAATATATGGTGCCGTAAAACTCTACTCAAGTGGCCCCAATCTTATCTAGCAAACTGCTGAGGGTCCTTTCCCTAGGTCTTTGCATCTGAAAATAGTCCATGTAGTTGATGTGAGCACCACTAGATCTGAGGTATGGAGGGAGTGTGGTTGAAGCTTGGAAGCTTGTTTTTTTTTTTTTTTTTCCAGCCTAGTAAAATGAACCTTTCATTTGAGTGCTATCTTAATGAGACAAATGCTTCAGATGCAAGTCTGAGCTTTGTTAGAAATGTTTCCATCATGCTGTATTTCAGGGACCTACTGTTTGTTTGGAAGGCATTTAAAATCACCACCTACACTGCAGACCTGTACAGGCCAGGCCAGGCTCTTTGTCCCCTGGTGCCTCCCCTTCAGGTTACAGCTAAGACACCCTGAAGAAATCGTACCCAGGCATATTTTCACTTAGGACATCTCAATCATAGGGGAAAAAGAAGCTAACTTTTAGAATGTGACTGGTAGTCAGGACTGGGTAGGGAAAGCCTTTTCTTTGTTCCTCTACAGTAACTACCTATTAGATTCTACTGGAGTAAAATCCCTGCTGGGAGGAATACATTTTAGACAAGCGTTGACTTATTAATCTCCCAAATGCTGGCCTTTCTCCCATCACTGCTAAGCTTGTCTCTGTAGAGCAGCAACTTTCTATGGAGAAAAACAAGAGGCTTAGATAAGGGTGGAAAGCTTATTCTAAGGACAGCCCAGGGACAACATAGAATACATATTCTGTTAAGGTGTCCACACACATGTTCCCTAGGCCCCTCAGAGTAAAAGAGCTGAGGGTGGGGCAGTGAAAGAAGGGAGGAGAGTTTAAGCTGTGAGTTCAGGGAGGGCTGGGAATTTTTTTTTCTTTCTTTTTAATTTTATTTTTAAATGAATATTAACTGGAGTATAGTTGATTTACAATGTTGTGTTAGTTTCTGCTGTACAGCAAAGTAAATCACATATATATATATATATATATATATATATGTATATATCTCCACTCTTTTTTAGATTTTATTCCCATATAGGTAATTCCCATTAAAGAGTATTGAGTAGAGTTCCCTGTGCTATACAGTAGGTCCTTATTAGTTATCTATTTTATATATAGTAGTGTGTATGTGTCAATTTCAATCTCCCAATTTATCCCTCCCCCCTTGCCCCTTGATAACCGTAAGTTTGTTTTCTACATCTGTGACTCTGTTTCTGTTTTGTATAAGTTCATTTGTACCATTTTTTTTAGATTCCATATAAGCAATATCATATGATATTTGTCTTTCTCTGACTTACTTCACTCAGAATGACAATCTCTAGGTCCATCCATGTCGCTGCAAATGGCATTATTTCATTCTTTTTTATGACTGATTAATATTCCGTTGTATATATGTATCACGTCGTCTTTATTCGTTCCTCTGTTGATGGACATTTAGGTTGCTTCCATGTCCTGGCTATTGTAAATAGTGCAGCAGTGAGTATTGGGGTACATGTATCTTTTCGAATTATGGTTTTCTCTGGATATATGCCCAGGAGTGGGATTGCAGGATCATATGGTAGCTCTATTTTTAGTTTTTTTACGGAACCTCCATACTGTTCTCCATAGTGGCTATACCAATTTACATTCCCACCAACGGTGCATGAGGGTTCCCTTTTCTCCACACCCTCTCCACCATTTATTGTTTGTAGATTTTTTGATGATGGCCATTCTGACTGGTGTGAGGTGATACCTTATTGTAGTTTTGATTTGCATTTCTCTAATAATTAGTGATATTGATCATCTTTTCATGTGCCTCTTGGCCATCTGTATGTCTTCTTTGGAGAAATGTCTATTTAGATCTTCTGCCCATTTTTTGATTGAGTTGTTTGTTGTTTTGATATCGAGCTGCATGAGCTGTTTGTATATTTTGGAGATTAATCCCTTGTTAGTTGCTTCATTTACAAATATTTTCTCCCATTTGTGGGTTGTCTTTTAGTTTTGTTTATGATTTCCTTTGCTGTGCAAAAGCTTTTAAGTTTAATTAGGTCCCATTTGTTTATTTTTGTTTTTATTTTCATTACTCTAGGAGGTGGATCAAAAAAGATCTTGCTGTGTTTTATGTCAGAGAGTGTTCTGCCTATGTTTTTCTCCAGGAGTTTTATAGTGTACAGTTTTATAGTGTACAGTCTTACATTTAGGTCTTTAATCTATTTTGAGTTTATTTTTGTGTATGGTGTTAGGGAGTGTTCTAATTTCATTCTTTTACATGTAGCTGTCCAGTTTTCCCAGCACCACTTATTGAAGACACTGTCTTTTCTCCATTGTATAGTATTGCCTCCTTTGTCATAGATTAGGTGACTATAGATGCATGGGTTTATCTCTGGACTTTATATCCCAATTAGCAAAGAGGAAGTAAAACTGTCACTGTTTGCAGATGACATGATAGTGTACATAGAAAATCCTAAAGATGCTACCTAAAAATTACTAGCCCTCATCAATGAATTTAATAAAGTTGCAGGATACAAAATGAATACAGAGAAATATCTTGCATTTCTATATGCTAACAACTGAAGATCAGAAAGAGAAATTAAGGAAACAATCCCATTTACCATTGCATCAAAAAGAATAAAATACCTAGGGATAAACCTACCTAAGGAAGCAAAAGACCTGTACTCAGAAAACTATAAGATACTGATGAAGGAAATAAAAAATGACACAGATAGAGAGATATACCATGTTCTTGGATTAGAAGAATAAATACTGTCAAAATGACTACAATATCCAAGTAATCTACAGATTCAGTGCAATCCCTATCAAATTACCAATAGCATCTTTCACAGAATTAGAACAAAAAGTTTTACAATTTGTATGGAAACACAGAAGGCCCCGAATAGCTAAGCAATCTTGAGAAAGAAAAATGGAGCTGGAGGAATCAGTCTCCCTGACTTTAGGCTATACTACAAAGCTATAGTAATCAAAACAGTATGGTACTGGCACAAAAACAGAAATATAGTTTTTTTTCTTAATCGTTTTTATTTCAGTAGTTCAGCATCTTGCTTTAAATGTATTTGTTGTTATAAAAATTTTACTCCTAATACTTTATTTCTGAAGGCAGGAACATGTATAACACACTTCAAAAAAGAGTATTGTTTTGCTTTTTTTGAAAGCAAAAAAAAAAAATCTCTCTGGGTGAGAAACAGACTTATGAGCCTTGTGTAATTAGTCCCTAGCAGTATTAAAAGATGGCAACAAGGGGGTTTTTGAACTCCTTTTCCCCCCAGAGACACACCAGTTGTACAGCTACACACAGGGCAAATCCCTCTGAGAGAAATTCAGAAACTAGCTGCGTGACAGCTACACATTGTGCAAATGAGAAAATACCCACCCTGAAATAGGCAGGAAGGGTTGAGACACACTCTTGCCATACACACCACCCCTGGCATAGTGGCATACAATTGAGAGGGAACACACAAGTCCCAGATTCTCCCTGAGGAGTGAAGTGTTTGGACTGTATATCTAACGCTCCAACTTTTAAGATCCTACTCCATGGTCAGGCTCCCAAATACCTATTTCTGAAAGCTAAGAGGGCTTGCCTCTGCAAGACCCACAGGACTGTAGCAAGCAGAGAAGCAGTTTTTAACAGGTACACAAGCACTCCCCATGACTGCCCTTCCAGGGCTCAGGGGAGAGGGAGCAAGCAGTAATGCCCATCTCCCCGTGTTTCCCTAGAAGGGATTTGAATACATATTTATAAGCGGCTGTGTGAGGGTCTACCTTCTAATTTGCATTTAGGGGCTGGCTTTGATTCTCCTCAGAGACCAGGGAAACCCGTGGACACTCCCCATGCCTTCTCCCTATGGCTCACTCCAACAGTAAAACCAAGTCACCATTATGAGCTTGTCCACACATCTAGAATCTCAATTTTTATCGCTTCCACTCAAGGTATGGGTCCCTAAATTACCAGATAGCCAGTGGGGCTTACATTCATGAGTTGCACAGGACTGTAGCAAAAAAGAATCAGTTTTTAATGGGAAGAGGAATATCCCCTACCCTTGACCCCCTATATCTGTACACCTGGGCTCAAGTGCAGAGGGAGCTGGCAAAAACTCCCATCTCTCAGTTTGTCTCTGGAAGGGGCTTCACTCTATACTTTCCCAGCTGCTCTCTGAGAGTTTGGTTTCTAATTAGCCTGCATCTAGTGCTAGCTGAGATCCTCCCTTCTGTGACACAGATGGGTCTTGACATACCCTCACCTACTTAACAGCTTAAAATAGACTGTTAAAACTATATGATAGTGTATGTTAGCTTCATGGTAACCACAAAGCAGGAACCTATAGTAGATACACAAAGGATAAAGACAAGGAATCTAAATATACCACTATGGAAAATCATCAAATCACAAAGGAAAAGAGCAAGAGAGGAAAAAAGGAACTTTAAAACAGCCAAAAAACAGTGAACAAAATGGCAATAGTAAGTCTATACCTTTCAATAATTACTTTAAATGTAAATGGACTAAATTCTCCAATCAAAAGACACTGAGTGGCTGAATGGGTTAAGAAAAAGAAAAAAAAAAGACCCAACTATATGCCTATAAGACAATCACTTTAGCTTTAAAGATATACATAGAATGACAGTGAAGAGATGGAAAAAGATATTCCATGTAAATGGAAATGAAAAGAAAGCAGGGGTAGCTATTCTTATACTAGACAAAATAGACTTTAAGCCAAAAACTGTAAGAAGAGATAGAGAAAGACATTATATATTGACAGAGTGGTCAATTCATCAAGTGGATATAATCATTGTAAGTATTTATTTACCCAACTTCAGAGCACTTAAATATATAAAGCAAATATTAACAGATCTGAAGTGAGAAATAGACTTGAAAGACAATAGAAAAGATCAATAAATTAAGAGCTGGATTTTCTTAAAAGATAAAATTGACAAACCTTTAGCCAGGCTAATTAAGATAAAAAGAAGAATCAAATAAAATCAGAAATGAAAGAGGAGATATCACAACTGATACCACAAAAAATACAAAAGATCATAAGAGACTACCATGAATAATTATATGTCACCAAAGTTGGACAAACTAGAAGTGGATAGTTACTGGAACCCTAATACTAACAAGACTGAACCATGAATAAATAGAAAATCTGAAGAGACAAGTTACTAGTAATGAAATTGAATCAGTAATCAAAAACTTCCCAACAAACAAAGTCCAGGACCAGATGGCTTCACTGGTGAATTCTACCAAACATTTAAAGAATTAATACCAATCTTTCTCAAACTATTCCAAAAAATAAAAGGGTAGGGATTATTCTGAACTCATTTTATGAGGCCAGCATTACCCTGAGACCAAAGCCAGATAAACACACTAAAAGACAAGAAAACTGAAGGCAATTATCCTTGATAAATATAGACGCAGAAATCCTGAACAAAATGTCAGCAAACCAAATTCACAGTACATTAAAAAGATCACACACCATGATCAGGTATTCCAGGGATGCAAGGATGGTCCAACGTATGCAAGACAGTCAATGTAATACACCACATTAACAAAATGAAAAATAAAAATCATATGGTTATCTCAATAGATGCAGAAAAAGTATTTGATAAAACTCAATATCATTTCAGTGACCTGGGTACAGAGGAAATGTACTTCAATATAATAAAGGTCATGTATGACAGTCCCTCAACTAACATTATACTTAGTGGTAAAAAGCTAAAGTTTTCCTTTAAGATCAAGAACAAGACAAAGATGTCTAATCTTGGCACATTTATTCAGCATAGTACTGGCAGTCCTAGCCAGAGCAATTAGGCAAGAAAAAGAAATAAAAGGCATTCAAATCAGAAAGGATGAAATAAAATTGTCTCTTTTGCCAATAACATGATATTATATATAAAAAACCCTAAAGGCTCTATCAAAAAACTGTTAGAACTAAAAAATGAATTCAGTAAAGTTTCAGGGTACAAAATCAATACATAAAAATCAGTGAGTTTGTATACACCACCAGCAAATTATCAGAAAGAGAAATTTAAAGAGCAATCCCATTTACATTAGCATCAAAAAGAATAAAATACTTAGTAATAAATTTAACCAAGGAAGTTGCTTTTGCTGCCTTTGCTTTGGTGTCCATTCTAAAAATTCATTGTCAGGACCAATGTCAAGAAATTTACTTACTATGTTATCTTATAGGAGTTTTTGGTTTTATGTCCTATGTTCAAGTTTTAAATCCACTTTGAGTTGTTTTATATATGGTGTAAGATAAAAATTTTTGGAATTGACACCAAAGCATAGGCAACAAAAGCAAAAATAAATGAGACTACATCAAACTAAAATGTTTCTGCATAGCAAGGACAACCATCAACAAAATGAAAAGGCAGTTTATGGAATGGGAGAAAATATTTGCAAACCACATGTCTACTACAAGGTTAATACCCAATATATACAAGGAACTCATACAACTCAATAACAGAAATAATAAATACACAGTTAAAAAGTTGGCAGAGGACCTGAATAGACATTTTTCCAAAGAAGACATACAGATAACCAACAGATATATGAAAAGATGCTCTACATCATTAATTATCAGGAAAATGCAAATCAAAACCACAACTAAGTGCCACCTCACACCTGTTAGGATGTCTGTTATCAAAAAGACAGGAGATAACAATGCTGTCGAGAATGTGGAGAAAAGAGAACACTTGTACACTATTGGTGGAAATGCAAACTGGTATAGCCACTATGGAAGTTCCTCAGGAAACTAAAAATGAAACTATAGTATGATCCAGCAATCCCACTCTGCACATATATCCAAAGGAAATGAAATCATTATCTCAAAGAGATATCTGTACCCCTATGTTCATTGCAACATTATTCATAATAGCCAAGGCATAGAAACAACCTAAGTGTCCTTCATTGGATGAATGGATAAAGAAGTTGTGGTATGTGTGTGTGTATATGTATGTATATGTGCACACACATATGTATATGTGTCTGTGTATATATATACACATACCACATATGTGTGTGTATATATCATACATATACACACATACATACAATGTAATATTATTCAACTATAAAAAATAAGGCCTTAGTCCTCACAAAGTCAGCTCTCAGGAAAGAATCTGAAACTCATTAATAGTAGCTTCATTCTTTCATTCATTTGCTTATTCTCTCATTCTTATCACTCTATAATGCATTTGTATTTTACTAAGATTCAAACTACAGAAATTACATTCCAGAAGTGGAATTTAGATAACTTCTAGTGTGGGCTGCAGGAGCTGGAATGATGAAGATAAGCAGGGAGACTAGTTCAAGAAGTAAGTGAATCTGTTTGTGACATCTTGATATCCCAAGGCTTAAATGGCTTACTATGTTGCTCGAGGAGAAGGTGTGCCGTGTACACTGGACGATCCTGTTATCTTTAATGTTACCTGTTCATTCATAATTAAAGAGTCTTAGAAGTATGCAGTGGCAAAATATATTTCTTTGAGAAAGAAATGGTATTAATTTCAAATTATTATAAATGTCAGTAGCCACACATAGGGATCAAAGTAATTAAAAGTGTAATCTTTTACCTTCATCTCACAATGTGCAACGCTAATAGTAAAGTCTTTCAGGGATTTTGTCAGTAAATGTGAGAAAAAATTCTTCTTTCTTACTAGACACCTAAAAGCTAGAGAAAAGAAAGACATGTTTTATTGGTGTAAGATTGAAGGGAGAAATAAAAATCTTTTTCATTTGTTATAACCCATTTCCTCAAATGTATTTATAAATTTATTTTCCTACTCGTATAATTTTAGAGTCAACATGATTCAGACTTTGATGATTGTGGATATCATGGTACCCAGGATTACCACTGAGAATATGAAATTATCCTGATCCAGTAGTGGAGCTATACTTGTAGCAGGGCTAAGAGGTTGAATTGACTGATTATTGAGACAAAAACATACCTGGGAATTATGTACTGGTATCATTTGGTTTTATCATTATTTGTCCTTTACTTATAAAAATAGAATGCTTAGGCATGAAGGTGACTTATAATTATAGGTGCTAATTAATAGTCAAATACTTGAGAAATTGATACATACACGTGTATATGTATATATCTATATATGTATATATTTCTTTTATACAGCATCTAACTTGGTGTTCTGTATATAGTACACATGCAAATTGCTGTTTCCTGAAAGATCTATGCTGTCCCATCAATGTGGGCTTAATTCTTGTCACAAAGGTACCAACAGCCTCAAATCTTGATGATTCCTGGTGTTCAAAGCAAATTCATATTAACTCATGCTTTTGACAAGCTTTTTTTTTGTTCATTTTTTAGACCTGGGTTCAAACTTTGGTTCTACTACTTACTCATTTTGTGGCCTTGGGCATGTTACTGAAATCCACTGAATCTCAGTGCTCTCTCATCTATGAAATGTGGGTGAATAATACACACTTTGTAGTGTTGTTCTGAGGAGTAACTAAAATAGCATGTGTAAAATGACTGAAGTGTCTGTCCTGGAGTAGATGTTTCACTGCTGTTAACTTCTTTCCCCTTTTTGTGGTTCCACAGAGTTGGTTGAACAAGCATCCTAAGGTATCATGGCCTTTACTCATCATATACCATTGCAGGTTTAGTGCAGTAGAGCATTTGGGGTGCATAGGATCTGTGTCAGAGTTAATTGCATTGCATGTTTTATATTCTCACTCTTTAAATCATGAATTGATCCTGCGTTGTCAGAGAAAAACTGTTCCATTCAAAATTTCTTAAAGCTATCATAAAATCACTTTTTTTCTTTTTAAAAAAGAAAAAGCTATATTGAGGTATAACTGACAAATTAAATTGTAGTATATTTAAGGTGTACAACATGATGATTTGATATACATATACATTGTGAAGGGATTCCCATCATCAAATTAATTAATATATTCATCACCTCATATATTTACCTTTTTTTTCCTGATGAGAATACAAGTTCTACTCTATTAGTGAATTTCAATTATACAATATAATCTTACCAACTATACTCACCATATTATGTGTTAGATCCTCAGACCTTACTCATCTTGTAACTGAACGTTGTACACTTTTACCAGCTTCTTTCTGCTTCCTCTACTCCCCAGACCCTGGCATCTACCATTCTACTCTGTTTCTGAGTTCTACTATTTAAAAAAAAAAAATTACACATATAAGTGATACCATGCTGTATTTCTCTTTTTTTTGGTTTGGCTTATTTCACGTAGCATAATGCCCTCCAATTTCATTCATGTAATTGCAAACAGCAGGATTTCTTTCTTTTTTTTGACAGAATTAATCCTGTTTCTCAAAATAAGTCAGACTCAGGTTAAGAGGGGAGAAAATTCTAGGGGATGTGGATTCACAGAAAGAATAGTTTGAGGATTACTTGAGAATCATCTGGTCAATTATTCAGTTTTTCAAAAGCTTTGACCTATTTCATATACGGTTATAGATCAAACATTAATTTTGGCCAACGTATACCATTTGTTTAGGGGGGAAGGGGTATCTTCTGGATGGGGAAATCTTCAATATCAGACTCTTGGATTAGGACACTTATCCTTTACTAAATCCATTGTCTCTGTACCTAATTTCTATTACTCCTTTACCAGAAACATACGAAGTCCTTTGATATTTCTCTGTTGGGTCCAGGAGGGAACATGTTGAAGGGAAAAGTACGAAATGGAGGAGCCCTTGTAGTGTCATCCTTTTGAAGTCTCTTCTCAACTTCCTCTTGCTCCATTCTCCCTAGTCTTTTTAAATAGAGTTGGTAAAATGTCTTTCTCGCTCTTGCTTTCTCCTTCTATCAAAGAAACAAAAAAGTTGAAAGGCTTCTGGGTTTAAATTCTTTTAATAGATGACCTTTCTCATTCAATGGCTCATTGAACAATGTGGCAAATGAGTGTGTCTTAGTCAGTTTGGGCTGCTATAACAAAATACCAAAGACTGAGTGGCTTAAACAACAGACACTGATGATTCATTTCTCACAGTTCTGGAGCTGAGATGTCCTAGATAAAGGTGGGTAGATCGGGCTTTTGTTTAGGGCCTCTTCATGGCATGCAGACAGCCGCCTTCTGATTTTATCCTAACATGGTGGAGAGAGGAAGCTCTGGTGTCTCTTTTTCTTCTTATAGGGCCATTAATCCCATTACGAAGGCTCAACACTCATGACCTCATCTAAACCCAGTTATCTCCCAAAGGCCCCATCATGTTAGAGGTTAGGGCCTCAACATACTAATTTGGGGGGAGCACAATAATTTAGTCCATAACAGAGTACAAGTCCTGAATTCTCTTGGCCATGAAAGTAGCAATATCCTGACAAATGTGTCTCACTTGACATTACTTTTGCTATTATTACTAGGACTTCTTTATTTCCCAAATGTTGAACTATATGGACTTCCTCTATTCTTGTTCTGCTCTCAGCATCCAGTGGGTATTTTGGGTACTTACAGAATTATATTCTACAAATTTTGTTTTTACTTCATTTTCCTAGCCTTCTTTATTTCTTCTTTTCAAAATCTTTCCCCATTTTGCTTTTTCTTTTCTATTTATTCTTACCTTAAAGGAGTTTTGCATATGAGACAATTGTCAGTCTTGAAAAGTTTTCTGTTCGGTACAGTGTTACTAAAGGATAGTAAGTCATGGATGTGGATTTATTATCCAGGAATCTATTTCAGATCTTCTTTGAATCTAATTAATGATAGAATTTAAAATCTTAAATAGTTTTTGGAAATAATCAATTCAACATACTCTCCTTGTACAGATGAGGACCCTGAAACTCAGAGAAATAAAATGACTTTCCAGTCATCATATACCAGGACTAGAACTCAGTTCTACTGGTTCCAGGGTAATATTCTTTGCCTAGTCATTACTGCAGTATTTTGTTTCTACAAAACTTTTCTTTTCCAAAATTGGCTCCCACTTTTATTAGGAAGCATGGAGTTAAGTCTGAGGTTTAGGTGCAATTCTGCCTGGGTAGATCAGGTTGGACTACATTAGTGATGAAAATTAGCACTTGTGTGTGCCTTGAGCTTAAAATAAGTCAAGGCTAATGGAAATCATCCAGTGGCCCTAAAAGCAATTTAGCATTCCTTTCTGTTTTTGCTTTGGTTTTAAAAAGAATCTGTATCAGTGGGGAATTCTGAGTGGATCTAAAACAGCCAGGTGCTTATATTTTCTGCAGCCGCATTTTAAATATCAAACATGGCTGATAAAATGCAATCAGTTTTGTTTTCCATGGGAAGGGGGTATGGGACACACATACACACACACACATTTTTGTTTATGTAGATAGATGTGTATATGTGTGTGTATATATATAGTATGTATACATTGTGTAATATTTTATATGCTATATATGTACAGTATATAATACATAAACATTTATTTTATATATATGCATGTTTATGATTTTTTAAGGTCTTGAGCTGCGTTTGAATGAACTTGATTCTAAATCTTGTGGGATACAGCAGAAATAAAATGTGGAGGAGATATATGGCTCCTACAGATTCACTTAGCTAAATAAATGGGTGGGCCAGTTATCAGTACATAGGAATTAATCTGGGCTAGGTGTAGGTTTCAGCCTCATTGTCCCTTTTACCCTCAATCCAAATTAGCCCCTAATCTTTGAGTTATGGCTATACAATAGATTAGCTTTAACTTTGTGATGATGGGAGTGGGGACTTTGGAGCAGAGATAAAAAAACATTCCATTTCAGAAATAAGTGCTTAGGAAATTTTGGTACAGTAGTGATTTAGATTTTATAGAGTGCTTATGCATATGGATAACTCTCCAGTGGTAAGAGATGAATGGAAAAGTTGTTCAATTAATTCTTTTATTCCTTTCATTTATTTCTGACCTGATTTTCTCCCTTGCCCCTCTTGTTTACCTCACTCCATATATATTGGTCTTACTGCTGCAGGTTCCCCTTTCTGGAACACTATTCCCCCAAAAGGTCACAAGGTTTTTACTCTCACATTTTTAGGTGTCTGTCCAAGAGTCACTTCCTGAGAGAAGCCTTTGCTCTCAAAAGCAGCACCCTAACACTAATTTATTCCTTCCTGCTTTACGTTTTTTTCATAGCATGTTTCACTAACAAGTTTAATATATTGATTTGTTCCTTTGTTTTTGTCTGTCTTTCCAGTAAATTATAAGTTCCATAAGAATGGGGACGTTGCTTATTCTCTCCTTGTCTCCAGGGCCCACAACAGTGCCTTTACTTAAGCCAGTCCGCCAAAAGACATTTTTAAACAGATGAATGATTTCATGCATTTGTATTATCCATTTCACATTCATAGAGCACCTGCCACATGTTGGGGATATGTACCTTTAAGCGGTGCTAGGTATAAGCTGAGATATCCATTCTTTTTCCAAAACTTCTTTTTCTTTCAAAGAAGTTGAATCTGAAGAATTTTGTAACTTTGGATTCAGTTTTTTACTATCAAATTAAAGCTAAAAATGCTGCCAGGAAGGAGGGAAAGCCAGATTGGAGGGGGAGGAGGCGAGAGGTAGAAGAAGGGGAAGCAGAGAGTTGGGGGAGGAGATAGCTGAAAGATCCAGGAAACCTGAGGAGAGGCAACAAAAACCAATTAAAGTTAATGAACTACAGCTAAGCTTTTTATTTTAGTTGTTTTCCCCCCCTCACAGTATACCAGCCTCAACTTGGAACTATTTTTCTTGGAGAGACACTTTTAAAAAGTAGATTATTTCCTCCCTACCCCCACGCTCAGAAAGAAATATGACACTTTAATCAACAAAAGCATGAGAGTGTGTTTTGTGCAGCTAGTGGATTTGTCCCTTGGCCTTCAGCCTTGGTCCTACCACCCACTGAATTCTGGCAAAATCCCAGAATGTCACGAATCTTGTTCTCCTCTGTCTTCACATAAGCTGAGAGAAAGTCGGCCCTACTGAGTAGTTATCTGGAGACAGGAGGCGGAGGTCCAATTGTAGTATCTAATATTAGAAATAGAGATGCCTCCAATGGTTTTTGGCAGACTGAGCCTAGAAAGAGTGGCTCTGGCTCTCCCACTCAAACGTCTTAAATAGTTTATATATCTGTTCGATTAATTTGGCTGGAAGCCTGATTGCAGTTAATGTATTAGGTATAAAAGTTTAGAGGAAGATTCTTATCTCAATTATACCCATTCTCTAGAATAACTTATTCTATCAAGCCAGCTATGTTTAACTGATGAGTGCTAATAATAATGAAACACTGTCATATTTATTGAGTGTTCTTCATTACCTACAACCCGCCCCCAAATTTGAATATGAATGAAATATACTTCACGAACATTTTCTATTCATTCAACGTTTTGGCCAGATATCATATGAATTTATCATATCATAATGAATTTATGATTCCATTCTAAAACACAAAGTGGTATAAACTGGTCTGACTTACTTAAAAAGTCATCTAGACTCTGAGCTCCTAACACTTCAGGTTTCTCATTTGAAGTGTGCTTTCAAATACTCTGGTTTTCACAATAATCTCTTCTTCAATCTATTGCCTTCACCTCAGGCTTGAAATCAGAATTTTTTTTCTATTTCTCAGCTTCCATTTCATTCCATTCATTCCTTTTTGGATTCCTAAATGATAGTATGCTTGTCTTCTTTCACAGAATTTAAGAATCATAGATGTCAGAGTGGCCTTACTGAATACTTGGCTGGATGCTAACTCATCTCCCTGTTGTCCCAATTTCTTTTCTGTACTTGAAAATCCTGGGGTGCTCACTGTTGCCTGAGGCAGCCCACCCTTTGTTGGTAAAATCTAATGATTAGAAAGGTGGTTCTTGTGTTGACTAAAAACATATATACTGGAACTTCCATTTATTTTAGGCCATCATTTTTGCTCATTTGGTCATTCATTCATTTACTCATTTATACATGCACTCATTAATTAATTAATTATTAAGATTCTACCAGGTATAGAGGCTATACTAGCTCAGGGCCCTATAGCACCACATTATTCTGGTTCTCTCTCTCTCTCTCTCTCTCTCTTTTTTAACAGTTGAGAGAGAGAAAACTACATTTGTGAATATAAATATCCTCCCTTCTAATTTTGCTGACACAGTATAATTTTAAATTCTATTCTGTTTCTGGTCGCTGTCTTCCTGAAAAGCCTTTGTATGTCAGTATTGCTCTTAAAATGAGCACTCAAATATGAGGGTATTTTTTACATTTAAAAACCAGTAAAACTGTTACTTCCCACATTTGAACACATGCTTTCTCTTAAGATTGTGTTTTTCTTCATATATTTCAGCATTGGTCATTATTTGCATATTATCTGAAAATTTTGTTTTTTTGAAATGGAGATGAAGTACAATTAGGTCAGGAACCTCCATCTTGTGTTTGGACGTGTGTGTGTATGTATGAGAGAGAGAGAGGGAGAGAGAGATTGATTGACTTAACTTTTTATATTTTTCCCATATAAGGTTTATGTTATCAAAGAATTATTTTCCCTACCTATATAAAGAGTGGTTGCAAATAATGTAAGCAAGATGAACATTCCATTTACCAATAGAAAAAAGATATTACAGATAATTCACAAAAAATAATGAAAATATCTGATAAACATATTAAAAATTCAGCCCTAACTTGTAATAAAAATGCAAATTAAAACCTCAATAAAATATATATTTTTATCCATCAAATTGCCAAATGTTAGTTTGTTTTCAAATTTTAATTCAATACTCATGGTAAGGAAAATACAAGCATTCATTTATTACTTGTTTGGTTATAAATAGTTAACAATCTTTGCAGAAGCCAATTGGAAACTATGAGAAAGAGCTGATCATCATATGATCCAGGAAATGGGAAGTAAATGAGAAGTAAATGGGATTAATGGGAAGTAAATGAGAAATGGGATTAATGATTTATGCACAAAATTGTTCAGTGTTATTTATGACAACAAAATTTGAAATTAGTTAGATATTCAACAATAAGGAAATGGTTAAATTCATCATAATAGCATGAATGAACCATTGCACAGTTATTTACAATCATTTAAAAAATATTTAATGACATAAAATATGCTTTCATTGTAATTTTAGGTGAAGAAATATTCAATTATATATAGATTATGACTTTCATGTGTTCAAGAGTTTTTGTCTATTTTACTTATAGCTTACTTTCCCCAGTGCCTAGAATAGTGCCAGGCACTGGCAGGCATCCTGTACATATTTGTTAAATGAAGTAATAAATGGATATGCAGTGTGTTTCCACTTAAAAATACACATACATGCATATACACACAATTAAGAAAAATCGTCAATATAATAGCAATGTCAATCTCTGTGTGTTGGCCATTATAATACATATTATATTTTCAGTAATTTCCAAATTTTTCATATTTTATAATCTGATGAAATTTACTGAACCAGTAGCCTTGTTATGTCAAACAATAATTCCAACTTGTGGAAATATTCTTTATTTCTGTTTCTGTAGTTCAATTTTGAAGCCATGCCCAATAAATTTGGCATATTTGCCTTTCAAGCATGTACTTTCTTAACAGGATGGAATCCTTTACAGTATGAGATCATTCTCTCCAGTTTAAACACACTTTGAAATAATGATCTGAATGATTTTAAACCCACTTTAATATAAACTGTATTAGAATGTGGGATCAGCCCATAACCTTCTATTTTGTTCATGATGATTTGTTGTAAAATGTTGCCTGTGGCTTCCTGGTAGCAAAATACATCCTGACTTGCATCCTGACCTGCATGTCTACTGAGTTTCTCAGAAAAAGAAGTGAAATTAGTATGGCTTGGTTTGATCTTAGTGATCCTTGGAGAGATTGTCTCTTTTTCTTAAGTTCTCATGACCCAATTCTGTCAATAGTGTCAAAGTTAAATTTCCCTTCTAAGATCTGCATTTTTGAAGATGAATAAAATATCTGCTTGTCTCCTGAGTAGCACTTGAATGCCTCTCCCTGACTCTGTGGTCTTTTCGAATTTGCCAAGGATAGACTGACTTTCATATCTGTAATTGTTGACTAAGTTGCTTTTCCCACATAACTTTAGAGATGCCTTTCAGTTTGCCATGATGTTGGTGCATTAGATTTAGATGTTTAAATACATTCTAAATGGCAAGGTGCTTTCTTACTATGTCTTTGCATTTTTCATTTTCTAATTCAATACTTACTTTGCATTTCCCAGTAGAAGGTCATTCTCCCTGACAGAGAGGAGGAAGGCACCTTTGTTCTTATTTCCCTATGGAAACTGACAATAATACCATTGTCTCTTGAGACTATTCTTTAACCTCCCAGATGAATTTTCTGTACCACCTTCTATGTTTCCACCAGATTAGAAGGACATGTTTTCTTTTAACTTTCTATTATAAATAATTTGAGTTGCAAAAATGTTGAAAAAACAGTACAAGTATTTAACCTTTATCTAGCTTCCCTGAGTAGTAATCCTCCCCCCACCCTCTGTCTTAAACTAAGAGTAAGTACAGGTATGCTGCCCCTTTACACCTAAATGCTTCCATGTGTATTTATGGAAAACATAAGAATACAACCAGAGTATAGTTATATACATCAGGAAAATGGCACTGATACTGATGTTCAGGACAGGCTACCACAAAATATGGCAGCTTGGCATATTGAATATCTTAAACTGAAGGAGGTGGGAAAGAAGCAGAAGCAGAAAGATCACTCTGAGCCCCCTGCTCCCCCTTTGCTCTTCTTCCTTAAAAGGAGATAAATCTCCCGTGAAAGGTACCCTACCTGTACCAGGAAGAGGGAAGACATTCTTATCACCAAGGGAGTTCATAAATCTTGTTAAACTAACCATTACTTTCTTAGTTAATTCTTTACCATTTACTACCCCTGGCCCAAATCCCTTGCCTTGTCTGTTTGTCACAAATTTATTATTTCTTTGTCTAAAAGTTATAAAAGCTTCATGCTCTGGTCACTTCTTCAGGTCTCATTCTCTTGTGAAGGCTCCCATGTACATGTAAAAATTCAAGAAAATTTGTCAGCTTTTCTCCTATTAATTTGTCTTTGTCAGTGTAATTTTCAGACCCAACCAGGGACTCTATGAGGATTGAGGAAAACTTTTTTTCTCCTACAGTACAATATAATATTATTATAATAAAAGTATGTATATGATAAGTAGTAGTAAAGAATGTATTCCAAATAGTTCCAGTTTTTCTAGTAATATTGTTTATAGCAAAAAAAATTTTTTTTTGTCTGGTCCAGGATTGAATGTTGCATTTAATTGCTATCTCTTTAGTCTCCCCTTTTCTGGAGCAGTTTCCAATATTCCTTTGTCTTTCATGACTTTGACATTTTTGAAGTATACAGAATAGTTATTTTGTAGCATGTCTCTCCATTTTGGTTTGTCTGATATTTCTTCATGATTAGATTCAGGTTATACATTTTTAGTAGGAATACCACAGAAGTGATGTTGTGTCCTTCTCAGGAGGCACATGATGTCCATTTGTGCCATTATTGGTGAATTAACTTTGATCATTTGGTTAAGGCAGTGTCTGCCAGGTTTCTCTCATAAAATTACTATTTCCCCCTTAATAATTAATAAGTTTCTTGTGGAGAGATACTTTGAGATTTTGTAAATATCCTGTCTCATCAGATATTCACCCTCTAGTTTTAGTATCCATTGATGATTTGTGCCTGAATCAAATATTACAGTGATTATTTCCACATAGTGAATTTCTAATTTCATATTTTTTTCTACACTCATTAGCTGGCATTTTTCTGTAAAGATGAGTTTTTCCATATCCTCCTTTTAATTATTTATCTACTTATTTATAAGTGGATAATGGATTCTTATATTCATTTAATGCAGTGAAATACGAACTGTTAACATTACTTATTTTGATGCACAGTTTGTCCCAGTTTGGCCACTAGGAACTTGTTCAGACTGGTGTGTTTTTTTGTTGTTGTTGTTGGTTTTTTTTTTTTTTTTTTTGGTGTATTTTGACATGTCCTTATTTGGGAGGGGGGAGGGGGTTAATTTATTTATTTCTGGATTCAAAGATATTCCAAGAACATTTTATATTTTCCCATCCCCAACGCTGGTATCAGCCAATTTTCCAAGAAGCTCTTCTTCCTTTTAGTATGGAATGATGTTTAGAAATCAAAGTATGGTTGCTAGTGTGGTCTTTGCTACTGGAGTATTATTGCTTGTAGATTGTTTCAGAAGACACACACACCACATATATTAACACATATACACATATGTAAACAAAGCTATATTTATTAGATTATCTATCCATCCATCCATCCATCCATATTCATACTTTTAGTTGCAATTCAACAACAGAGTTCCTTCCTTTATGTAGTTGTAACTCTCTTCTCAGGCACTGAGAAATCTGGCTATCTATATTTTGATATTCAGAGGAGACCTGCTTTTCTACTTAAAGAACCTGACCAGGGTTTTCAGTTACAAATTAATTCACTGAGAACAGGACAAGGTAAATAAATGGTAAATTGTAGACAGTTATGGAGAATACTGAATTTTCTTCATATTTCTTCACTTTCTGTTAATATATTGTCTCCCTAACCCCTGGCCATATTCTTCATCCATGGAGTTTTTCAACATCCACACACTTGGATTATCTTAAAGATTTTCTTCAGATCGTTATCTTTACCACTGAGGGTCTTTGCCTGTTGAATTGCTGGTTTGAGTCATTGCATTGTGTGTGTTACAAAGTCAGTAGTGATGTACCACAGGAAGGCCAGTGGAAGTAGTCCAGCCCAGTTACAAGTAATAAGGGGAGGCATGTCTGTAAAGTATTTAAAACAATAACAAAACCAAATAAAATCAGTCTGATTTATATAACAACCAAATTAAAACATTTTTTAGTGATAAAATACTCTTTCCTATGGGTGGATTCTCCTATTTTGTCCCATTGTTATTTCACTCAAGGTTGGTCAACACGGTTCAACTGATACGGCATGAAAATATAGTTAGACTGTGCCATTGTCACTATGTTCTATGTGCTTTCAAAATAATGTTTCATATTTATTTAAGCTTCCTAGTGGAGAGTTTGTTTCTTTTTTTTGAGATTGATCAGATTTAAGGCAGTGATTAAATTGCTACAATTATTGTTTCTCAAATGTGAATGATGTCTTTTTAAAAGAAAAAGGCATTCTCATAACTCATTTGGAGGTGCAACCCTGAACCCTAGTTTGAGAAGGAATGACTTAAGAAATATGCTGTTTTAAAGGATTGAACATGTATTTATTCAATTGTAAATGGTCACCTCAAAGAAGTTTCTTTACAACCGTTGAGAGATTTTTTTAAGTTTGTCATCAAAATGACAAATAATATACAAAAACTATTCTTATGGGCCTTCTAATTCTCTAGAATACACTCTGAGATCCCAGTTTGAGAAATCCTTGGCTAGATTTTTTAACTGTTCTCCTGTGTTATTCAAAGAAACATCTCACGCATACTTTTTCTCTAGAGATGCTATTGGTCTGAGAACATCTGCAACAGTCAAAACCATGTTTTCCCAAGCATTTTGCTTTAATCTTTCTATAGTTATCAGACATCCTCACAGATTCTGTGATATATTAATTTTATTAAACAAACACCATTTAGGCCTGGGTCTTAAGAAGTGTCAATCTGAATTGAAATTGTGTCAACTTTGTTAACATCCTTAAATTCTTCTTTCAAAATTATGAAGAGTCCTTAAAGAGAGATTGGGTTATGTTATAAATCATGTTAGAATAAGTGACTGTGGTTATTAAAGTTTTAGAAGAGATACACTAAGCTCATGGTAAGGAGCAGGTCCTTCTCACTTTAGAAAAGCACTATGTGAAGAATATCTAGAATCTATTTTCCACATAGGAAACAAAAATTATAGGTAGAAGATTTCTTACTTCCTATATGGTAAATTGGAGAATTAATATTAAAAAAATGATTGACTGAATTCCCACAAACTTAAGCTTTATTTCTTCTTTATGCTTTTATGAAAATAGAATTCTCTGAGGCCACATGGAACATTTAACTGCTTTGTTTTTCAACAGGAGTGAAAATAAATGATTGTTTTGTTTATCGATAAAATCATTAACTAGGACTTTGGTAGTTTGAGAATTTATTTAATTTGGTTTTGGTCAGAGACAGAGCTTAATTTGGATATCTATTTTAAATGGTTGTGTGTAGTCTTTTGTAAGACTTGTAGCATTTTTGAATGCTACTTAATTAAAAAATTTTAAAGAGTTTATAGCATTGTTTGGATACCAGTAAATGTTAAACAAAGAATCTCTGCTAATTCTGATCAACTCTTTCTTTACTTAGTAGCAGCATACATGTTTTACCGCCTAAAGATCTGTGTTCTAATTTAATTATATTAACTAGCATTGTGAGGTTGAGGAATTTACTTAACCTCTTTCACACTCAATTTAATCTTGTAAAATAAAAATACGAATGCCTCCCCAGTTCATCTCACAATAATATTGAGATATCAAGTGAGATTAATGCATTTCAATGTACTTTGTAATTTGCAAAGCACTATATAAATGTATTATTTAAATTATTGCTTATGCAAAATATTTTGTAGCTCTGTCTGTATTGGAATTTACTACATCCTAAAAATGATTATCTAGATCAGTGTTTCTCAAACTTGAGTGTGAATGAGAAGCACCTGGAGGGCTTGTTAAGTTTGCTGAGCCTACTCTCAGAGTTTCTCTGATTTGATAGTCTGAGGTGGGGCCTGAGAATTTGTATTTCCAACATGTTCCCTGAGATGTTGCGATTGCTGGTCCAGAAACCACACTTTAAGAACTACTGATCTAAAATTCTAGCTGTGTTTTCCTATATATAACAAATACTGAGCAAATAATACCATTAAAAATATTGAAAATAAAAGACATTTACCTCTTTGAGTACTTTTGTTATGCTTTTCTCCTCAAGTTTTATCTCCATTTCCAATAAAATAATAGCCTCAATGAATCAGACTCAGAAGTGTTAATAATTTATGATAATTTCAGCATGTTTTATGCTGTAGTTCTTAGTTCTGATCATGATACCATTCTCAGTTGAGCAGATCCCATGGCTCAGAGTGTTTGTCCTGATTGGTACTGCCATCTGAACACAGCAGTGAGTCTGTAAATATGTACTTTATTTCCTTTATGTGTATGAATTTTAGTCTTTTACTAAAAAGTATGTTTCGAATTAAGTTATTTCAGAATATTTTACCTTTTTACACCTTGGGGGGGCATATACATCTTAATGAATCTTTAAAGAAAAGTATGGTAAATCTCTCTGAAAATAAACTTAATAAAGGAAAATTTTGATGACAAAGGAAAATTATATATTGATATATTATACTTGAGACTATGCATGAAGAAGGGATCTATTTAGGTTATGTAAGTTTCATTGACCTTAAAATTAGTTTACATATACTCTATTTTCCATAAAATGATCCTAAATATACTGAGAACAAAATGACTTGGATAGTAACTTTTGTTTAAGTTTTCTATTTAAAAACCAGATTCTAAGATCAAGGCTTTAAGGAAGTTGACTAAATTGGATGATTTCTTTTTTCCTTTTTGTATGTATTGTTTTACCAGGGACAGATTCCTTCTTAAATTAGACTAGTTCTTTTCATACAGTGTCTTCAGGAAGTATAGTTGGACCAAATGGCAAGAAATATCAGCCAGAGAGTTTATGCATGTTGAAATGTATGGCTAAAAGAAAAGTACATCTTGGCTATTTTTGTGGCTCTGAAGGAAAATATCCCTTCCGGTTCTCCACCCTTAGTATGAATCATCAAAGGGAGCTGAAAAAAGTAACGGTCGGAAATATTGCAAATGTTCAGAGTAAGTGATTTCTCTTGAAGGTTATGTCAAGGTTGTCAGGCACTTCCAGAGTGCATGACCACCTCATGCAGACATTGTGTGAAACACCTGGAACATAAAAAACATATTTTTTAAACTAAGATTGGAGGAATTTAGTTTTGACCTTATTTCAGGAATTATGTTTCTTACACAAGAGACCTGGGTTATTGCAGTTTGGGAAATACAGAGATCCAGCTTTGTTTTTCAGAAATCTCCAACTGCAAAGTTTAGAATTTGGGAATTCATCTTTGCTAAACCATTTTTGAAGATATCAAAAAGTACTGTAACTGTACTACTTTAATCTAGGGAGCAGTCACTATACTGTAGCAATACATTGTAATTTGAATTGCAAAATGATAAAATTCATTCTTCAAAGAAGATTCTCCCTTTCCCCCCTCAGTTTATGAAATAGAAATTTAGTTATTATTGCTCCAAGCCCATAGTATCCCTAGATTTCACCTGCTGTGAAAACTACCCCTTATTCCAAGGCACTCAACTCCATTAAGGTCTGCAGGTAAAAGTCAAGAAATGTATTGAAACCCAGGATAATGAGCCATATTTAGAAGGCCAAGCAGAATTACACAAAAGGTACAAACCAAAGAATCCCTGCAGACTTACAGAGGAGGAGAATCTGGCCTATGGCTCAGGTTAGAAAGCAAAAAATGAAACAGAAAAACAGATATCATCTGCTGTGTGATAATGAAGAAAGAAGTTATATAATGGCAGCTGAAGACTGTTTTTATTGTTCTCACTTAGACATTAGGTCCAAGATTACCAATCTGTTCTTGAATATTTTTCACAATCAGGTAATAACTAGGACTTGTGACCCCCTGTTAACAAAATGGCAAGATCTAACAGACATCAGTCTTTCCTGGTGGATTCTTGTTTGAAAAGAAAAGTCTGACGTGAAGTTAAGTTTGACTTAATTTCTTTATATGACTTTGTAAAACATTTGTAATATCTCTAGGCATTAATCTGGTGCTTAAATATCTTTGTTTTTTCTCTTCCACAAAACAATGATTCTCTTCTATATGTGTGATTAGATATTATATCTTATGATATATAATTTGAAATCTCACAGTTTGAGCATATGTCTGCTATTCCCCTTCTTGGAGACTCTTTCTTTTCCAAGTAATTTCCTTTTAAGTTAGGATTAAATGCACTATTGCCTAGTTGACAAACCAAGTGACTTCTAAAGGCATCTTTCTTGATTACTCCATAAAGATGGATAAGGGAAAATTATTCATGCATCTGTATTCCACTTTTAATGATAGATGTCAAAGGCCCATTTTTTGCTTCCCTCTCCTTGCACTAATAATGATGACCATCAACTTCCTTTTTTTTTTTTTTTTTACATCTTTATTGGAGTATAATTGCTTTACAATGGTGTGTTAGTTTCTGCTTTATAACAAAGTGAATCAGTAATACATATACATGTGTTCCCATATCTCTTCCCTCTTGCATCTCCCTCCCTCCCACCCTCCCTATCTGACCCCTCTAGGTGGTCACAAAGCACCGAGCTGCTCTCCCTGTGCTATGTGGCTGCTTGCCACTAGCTATCTACCTTACGTTTGGTAGTGTATATATGTCTATGCCTCTCTCTCGCTTTGTCACAGCTTACCCTTCCCCCTCCCCATATCCTCAAGTCCATTCTCTAGTAGGTCTGTGTCTTTATTCCTGTCTTACCACTAGGTTCTTCATGACATTTTTTTTCTTAAATTCCATATATATGTGTCAGCATACGGTATTTGTCTTTCTCTTTCTGACTTACTTCACTCTGTATGACAGACTCTAGGTCCATCCACCTCATTACAAATAGCTCAATTTCGTTTCTTTTTATGGCTGAGTAATATTCCATTGTATATATGTGCCACATCTTCTTTATCCATTCATCTGATGATGGACACTTAGGTTGTTTCCTCTCCTGGCTATTGTAAATAGAGCTGCACTGAACATTTTGGTACATGACTCTTTTTGAATTATGGTTTTCTCAGGGTATATGCCCAGTACTGGGGTTGCTGGGTCATATGGTAGTTCTATTTGTAGTTTTTTAAGGAACCTCCATTCTGTTCTCCATAGTGGCTGAACCGATTCACATTCCCACCAGCAATGCAAGAGTGTTCCCTTTTCTCCACACCCTCTCCAGCATTTATTGTTTGTAGATTTTTTGATGATGGCCATTCTGACTGGTGTGAGATGATATCTCATTGTAGTTTTGATTTGCATTTCTCTAATGATTAATGATGTTGCACATTCTTTCATGTGTTTGTTGGCAATCTGTATGTCTTCTTTGGAGAAATGTCTATTTAGGTCTTCTGCCCATTTTGGAATTGGGTTGTTTGTTTTTTTGTTATTGAGCTGCATGAGCTGCTTGTAAATTTTTGCGATTAATCCTTTGTCAGTTGCTTCATTTGCAAATATTTTCTCCCATTCTGAGGTTTGTCTCTTCGTCTTGTTTATGGTTTCCTTTGCTGTGCAAAAGCTTTGAAGTTTCATTAGGTCCCATTTGTTTATTTTTGTTTTTATTTCCATTTCTCTAGGGGGTGGGTCAAAAAGGATCTTGCTGTGATTTATGTCATAGAGTGTTCTGCCTATGTTTTTTAGTTTGATAGTTTCTGGCCTTACATTTAGGTCTTTAATCCATTTTGAGCTTATTTTTGTGTATGGTGTTAAGGAGTGATCTAATCTCATACTTTTACATGTACCTATCCATTTTTCCCAGCACCACTTATTGAAGAGGCTGTCCTTTCTCCACTGTACATTCCTGCCTCCTTTATCAAAGATAAGGTGACCATATGTGCGTGGGTTTATCTCTGGGCTTTCTATCCATTTCCATTGATCTATCTTTCTGTTTTTGTGCCAGTACCATACTGTATTGATTACTATAGCTTTGTAGTATAGTCTGAAATCAGGGAGCCTGATTCCTCCAGCTCCATTTTTCGTTCTCAAGATTGCTTTGGCTATTGGGGGTCTTTTGGGGTTCCATACAAATTGTGAAATTTTTTGTTCTAGTTCTGTGAAAAATGCCAGTGGTAGTTTGATAGGGATTGCATTGAATCTGTAGATTGCTTTGGGTAGTAGAGTCATATTCACAATGTTGATTCTTCCAATCCAACAACAGGTTATATCTCTCCATGTATTTGTATTATCTTTAATTTCTTTTATCAGTGTCTTATAATTTTCTGCATACAGGTCTTTTGTCTCCTTAGGTAGGTTTATTCCTAGGTATTTTATTCTTTTAGTTGCAAAGGTAAATGGGAATGTTTTCTTGATTTCACTTTCAGATTTTTCATCATTAGTGTATAGGAATGCAAGAGATTTCTGTGCATTAATTTTGTATCCTGCTACTTTACCAAATTCATTGATTAGCTCTAGTAGTTTTCTGGTAGCATCTTTAGGACTCTCTATGTATAGTATCATGTCATCTGCAAAGAGTGACAGCTTTACTTCTTCTTTTCCTTTTGGATTCCTTTTATTTCCTTTACTTCTCTGATTGCTGTGGCTAAAACTTCCAAAACTATGTTGAATAAGAGTGGTGAGAGTGGGCAACCGTGTCTTGTTCCTGATCTTAGTGGAAATGCTTTCAGTTTTTCACCATTGAGGACAGTGTTGGCTGTGGGTTTGTCATATATGGCCTTTATTATGTTGAGGAAAGTTCCCTCTATGCCTACTTTCTGCAGGGTTTTTGTCATAAATGGGTGTTGAATTTTGTCAAAAGCTTTCTCTGCATCTATTGAGATGACCATATGGTTTTTCTCCTTCAATTTGTTAATATGGTGTATCACATTGATTGATTTGTGTATATTGAAGAATCCTTGCATTCCTGGAATAAACCCCACTTGATCATGGTGTATGATCCTTTTAATGTGCTGTTAGATTCTGTTTGCTAGTATTTTGTTGAGGATTTTTGCATCTATGTTCATCAGTGATATTGGCCTGTAGTTTTCTTTCTTTGTGACACCATTGTCTGGTTTTGGTATCAGGGTGATGGTGGCCTCGTAGAATGAGTTTGGCAGTGTTCCTCCCTCTGCTATATTTTGGAAGAGTTTGAGAAGGATAGGTGTTAGCTCTTCTCTAAATGTTTGATAGAATTCGCCTGTGAAGCCCTCTGGTCCTGGACTTTTGTTTGTTGGAAGATTTTTGTTTCTTTTTTTTTTTTTTGTTTTTAGCGGTATGCCGGCCTCTCACTGTCATGGCCTCTCCTGTTGCGGAGTACAGGCTCTGGACACGCAGGCTCAGCGGCCATGGCTCACGGACCTAGCCTCTCCGTGGCATGTGGGATCTTCCCGGACCGGGGCACGAACCCGTGTCCCCTGCATCGGTAGGCGGACTCTCAACCACTGCGCCACCTGGGAAGCCCTGTTGGAAGATTTTAAATCACAGTTTCAATTTCAGTGCTTGTGATTGGTCTGTTCATATTTTCAATTTCTTCCTGATTCAGTCGTGGCAGGTTGTGCATTTCTAAGATTTTGTCCATTTCTTGCAGGTTGTCCATTTTATTGGCATAGAGTTGTTTGTAGTAATCTCTCATGATCTTTTGTGTTTCTGCAGTGTCAGTTGTTACTTCTCCTTTTTCATTTCTAATTCTATTGATTTGAGTCTTCTCCCTTTTTTTGTTGATGAGTCTGGCTAATGGTTTATCAATTTTGTCTATCTTCTCAAAGAACCAGCTTTTAGTTTTACTGATCTTTGCTATTGTTTCTTTCATTTCTTTTCATTTATTTCTGATCTGATCTTGATTTCTTTCCTTCTGCTAACTTTGGGGTTTTTGTGTTCTTCTTCCTCTAGTTGCTTTAGGTGCAAGCTTAGGTTGTTTATTCAAGATGTTTCCTGTTTCTTAAGGTAGGATTGTATTGCTATAAACTTCCCTCTTAGAACTGCTATTGCTGCATCCCATAGGTTTTGCGTCGTCATGTCTCCATTGTCATTTGTTTCTAGGTATTTTTTGATTTCCTCTTTGATTTCTTCAGTGATCACTTTGTTATTAAGTAGTTATTAAGTATTGTTTAGCCTCCATGTGTTTGTATTTTTTACAGATCTTTTCCTGTAATTGATATCTAGTCTCATAGCATTGTGGTCTGAAAAAATACTTGATACAATCTCAGTTTTCTTAAAATTACCAAGGCTTCATTTGTGACCCAAGATATGATCTATCCTGGAGAATGCTCCATGAGCCCGTGAGAGAAATGTGTATTCTGTTGTTTTTGGATGGAATGTCCTATAAATATCAATTAAGTCCATGTTGTTTAATGTATCATTTAAAGCTTGTGTTTCCTTATTTATTTTCATTTTGGATGATCTGTCCATTGGTGAAAGTGGGGTGTTAAAGTCCCCTACTATGAATGTGTTACTGTCTATTTCCCCTTTTATGGCTGTTAGTATTTGCCTTATGAATTGAGGTGCTCCTATGTTGGGTGCATATATATATATATATATATATATATATGTAATTGTTATATCTTCTTCTTGGATCGATCCCTTGATCATTATGTAGTGTCCTCCTTTGTCTCTTCTAATAGTCTTTATTTTAAAGTCTGTTTTGTCTGAGATGAAAATTGCTACTCCAGCTTTCTTTTGGTTTCCATTTGCATGGACTATCTTTTTCCATCCCCTCACTTTCAGTCTGTATGTGTCTCTAGGTCTGAAGTGGGTCTCTTGTAGACAGCATATATATGGGTCTTGTTTTTGTATCCATTCACCCAGTCTGTGCCTTTTGTTGGGAGCATTTAATCCATTTACATTTACATTGATTATTATGTGTCTTGGCGTGTTTCTTCTTGGATTTATCCTGCATGGGACTCTCTGTGCTTCCTGGACTTGATTTTTTCCTTTCCCATATTAAGGAAGTTTTCAACTGTAATCTCTTCAAATATTTTCTCAGTCCCTTTCCTTTTCTCTTCTTCTTCTGGAACCCCTATAATTCGAACGTTGGTGTGTTTAAGGTTGTCTCAGAGGTCTCTGAGACTGTCCTCAGTTCTTTTCATTCTTTTTTCTTTATTCTGCTCTACAGTAGTTATTTACACTATTTTATCTTCCAGGTCACTTATCTGTTCTTCTGCCTCAGTTATTCTGCTATTGATCCCTTCTAGAGTATTTTTAATTTCATTTATTGTGTTGTTCATCATTGCTTGTTTCCTCTTTAGTTCTTCTAGGTCCTTGTTAAATGTTTCTTGAATTTTCTCTATTCTATTTCCAAGATTTTGGATCATCTTTACTATCATTATTCTGAATTCTTTTTCAGGTAGACTGCCTATTTCCTCTTCATTTGTTAGGTGTGGTGGGTTTTTATCTTGCTCCTTCATCTGCTGTGTGTTTTTCTGTCTTCTCATTTTGCTTATCTTACTGTGTTTGGGACCTCCTTTTGCAGGCTGCAGGTTCGTAGTTCCCGTTGTTTTTGGTGTCTGTCCCCAGTGGCTAAAGTTGTTTCAGTGGGTTGTGTAGGCTTCCTGGTGGAGGGGACTAGTGCCTGTGTTCTGGTGGATGAGGCTGGATCTTGTCTTTCTGGTGGGCAGGTCCATGTCTGGTGGTGTGTTCTGGGGTGTCTGTGGACTTATGATTTTAGGCAGCCTCTCTGATCATGGGTTGGGTTGTGTTCCTGTCTTGCTAGTTGTTTGGCATAGGGTGTCCAGCAGTGTAGCTTGCTGGTCGTTGAGTGAAGCTGGGTGTTGGTGTTGAGATGGCGATCCCTGGGAGATTTTTGTCGTTTGATATTACATGGAGCTGGGAGGTCTCTTGTGGACCAGTGTCCTGAAGTTGGCTCTCCCACCTCAGAGGCATAGCACTGACTGCTGGCTGCAGCACCAAGAGCCTTTCATCCACACGGCTAAGAATAAAAGGGCGAAAAAGTAGAAAGAAAGAAAGGAAGAAAGAAATAGGTTAAAAGAAAATAAAATAAAGTAAGGTAAGGTAAAATAAAATAAAGTTATTAAAATAAAAAAATAATTATTAAGAAAAAAATTTTTTTTAAAAGTAAAAACAAAAAACGGACGGATAGAACCCAAGGACAAATGGTGAAAGCAAAGCTATACAGATAAAATCTCACACAGAAGCATACACATACACACTCACAAAAAGAGGAAAAGTGAAAAATCATAAATCTTGCTCTCAAAGTCCACCTCCTTAATTTGGGATGATTCGTTGTCTATTCAGGTATTCCACAGATGCAGGGTACATCAAGTTGACTGTGGAGATTTCATCCGCTGCTCCTGATGCTGCTGGGAGAGATTTCCCTTTCTCTTCTTTGTTTGCACAGCTCCGGGGTTTCAGCTTTGGATTTGGCCCCGCCTCTGCGTGTAGGTCGCCGGAGGGCGTCTGTCCTTCGCTCAGACAGGACGGGGTTAAAGGAGCCACTGATTCGGAGGCTCTGGCTCACTCAGGCCCCAGGGAGGAAGGGGTACGGAGTGCGGGGCGAGCCTGCGGTGGCAGAGGCCGGCGTGAAGTTGCACCAGCCTGAGGCGCGCTGTGCGTTTTCCCAGGGAAGTTGTCCCTGGATCCCGGGACCCTGGCAGTGGAGGGCTGCACAGCCTCCCTGGAAGGGAGGTGTGGAGAGTGACCTGTGGTCGCACACGGGTTTCTTGGTGGCGAGCAGCAGACTTAGCGTCTCATCCCCGTCTCTGCGGTCCCCGCTGTTAGCCGCGGTTCACACCCGTGTCTTGAGCTCCTTTAAGCCGACCATCAACTTTCTGTACTTAGAATTAACCTTCAAGGCAATACATTAGGGAAATCAGAGCACCCGTTCCTGAGGCCCTGTTGATTAAATCACAACCTAATCGGTTTAGGGCCTTAAATTTATTTACTTGATAGGTAAAATGTGGTTTAACTCCTTCATGGTTATTTACATTTATCATCGACTAGCTACTTAAGAAAAACAAAGTTCAAAAGTTGGTGTTTAATTACTCCAACTGTCAGTAGGTCATTTTGCCATGTGGGTTATTAATATTCTAAACATCTATTACGTCAGATGTAAATGAGCTTCATTATATCTATTCTGAACTGACTGTAATTTCCATCTCTGTCTATTTTTCTGTCTGCACTAAATTGGGTTGATATATACACCTCTGTTCTCCTTCTCATTTAAATTAAATCCCCTAATGGCAAAATTTAAAATTAGGCCTGTCCTATTTTTGATTTTAAATGTCAGATTCTTGGGGAGACACTGCCCTAATGGGCCTGTTAGTAATCACGCAGTCAATCAATACATATTTCTCCCTAATTTTATTGTGTCAGGTTAGTTCAGAACATTAGAACTTCTCCCCTTCTTTGACATTCAGTAGCCTTTGCATGGTGTTCTGTATTGATCTGTGCTTTGTTCACCTTTGAGAGGGACCACCAAGTAGCAATTAGATTGCAATCCTTCATTTGTGGTAAGAATGGAATAGGTGTTCGCCAATTACTGTTCTCCTGATAATAGTTCTCAGAGGGTGGGGCTCATCTTTTCGAGGTTTTCTCAGATCCTGCCAATCATTGTCAGAAGCTTTTAAATAGAAACTCTTTTCAGCACTTCAGAAGCTCTTGAAAAAGACATACATTTTTCTTTTGTTGTCTCTTTAGGTTTCTCACTGCTAATGACTACTGCCAAGATGTATAAATGGAATGGTTCAGCTAAGAGAAGAATCTATCTGAGGTTTGAAAAGTTTTTTGCCCCATGACAATTCTTCTCTCATTTTGTGATTGAGTTGGGACAGAAAATCCAAGATAGGGAAGCAGAGAATCTCTTTCAGCTAACACAGTTGAGCCACCAGAGAGCAGTTGGTTCCTTAAGACAACTTCCCTGTCTTATGGCTTGAGACCCAGAAATTCAAATGCTTTGGGAAAGGGGATTTAGACCTGCTGAGATCAAATATGAATCTCTAGAATTCTTAAGAAAAGATCATATCTGACCTCCATAATTTATAAAAATGAAAAGTGAAATGAATTCTGGCATAAGTACCTATATTTTGGAAATTTTTAAATTAATTTTTGTTGGAGTATAGTTGCTTTACAATGTTGTGTTAGTTTCTGCTGTACAGCAAAGTGAATCAGCTATACATATACATATACCCCCTCTTTTTTTGGATTTCCTTCCCATTTAGGTCACCACACAGCAGTGAGTAGAGTTCCCTGTGCTATACAGTAGGTTCTCATTAGTTATCTATTTTATACATAAAATATAAGTGTATATAAATTAATCCCTATTCATCCCACCCCCCTTTCTTTCCCCTTTGGTATCCATATGTTTGTTCTCTACATCTGTCTCTCTATTTCTGCTTTGCAAATAAGTTCATCTGTACCATTTTCCTAGATTCCACATATAAGCAATGTTATACCATATTTGTTTTTCTCCTTCTGACTTACCTCACTGTGTATGACAGTCTCTAGGTCTATCCACGTCTCTTCAAATGGCACTATTTCTTTCCTTTGCAAAGGACTGAGGTTATCATGTTAACATCTGTGCAGAGTAAGGTAAAGAACTAGCCCTAATTTGGAGAGACTTCCCTGGTTTAGCACTGAAAGTCCCCTCTCCTGGGAAACCTGTCAGTCCAGGGAAAACTAGAACAGTTCGTCACCCAGAAAAGGGATATGAGAGTAATAGAGCCACTTTTCATTCATTTTCTTTCATTGGGCTTCCCTTCAATTAAATGTTCATTAAGCATTTCATTATCATATGTTTATGAGTATAGACATGTATATTTCCCTTTATTCAATGATTTTTAAAAAACAGTTTGGTAGATATATCACTGGAGAGGAGAGGAGGTACATGGACTCTATCAGTCACTTTCCTGTGTGAAGTGGAACAGTTGTCATTCATAGGAGATTTTTGGAATGTAGGTCAAGGCATACTTAAACAGAGGGTCACTGATATTCCCACTCTCCTACTTAGACACATAGTTATTACCTTAAAATCAGTTTTCTATAATCTGACCTGCTAGTGGACCAAGGTGGGTGTGAATTTGTCTTGAAAAAACCACAGAGAGGGTGATCCACCTTGAGAGTTCATTTTGTATCTGTGTTGACATGGACGATATATAGCTATGTTTACAAAGGTTGGCTATATGCAGAAACCGAGATGCGAATCTGAATCTCTCTGGAATTTTGCTTAGATCAATTTAATAAAATATGCAGTAGATACATTTTCTGTGGAGCTCCTGATTGGGATGAATTGAGTTGATGCAGTATATTGTTATAATGCCAGAGGAACTGAGCAATCAATAGTGGGTACGTACTGGAGCACTGATATTCAGGTTCCAAATAGCCAGGATTCAGAAGTAGAACGTATTTAAATGGTATCTTATGTAATGCTGTCAGCATAAGAATATTGGGGTGGTAGGCCTCCAAATTCATGTGAATGATAGTGTTCCCAAAAGGAGGAAACTTTTCAAATACCTATGGTGAAGGTGGAGAAGAAAAAAATGAAGAGAGTTGAAGCAGAAAGATTTTTTAATACAGTAGACTGATTATTGCTACTTCCGTATACCAATTCATTCCATCTATTTAATGTATATTTTACATTAGCTTTTGCCATCAAATAACATATAGTTTAGTAGCAACTCAAATAATATGAAGGCATAACAAAAATGATTTTAACTAGTGCCATAGCAAAAAATTTTGATTAGTGCTATAAAAGAGGCTCTAATACCAATTGCTGGGATTGGGAATGGTTTTGCTGAAGATATAACTGATGAGATGAAATGCTGAAGGGTAAGTAGACTATCAGTGGGAAGATAGGGAGAATATTTTGGCCAGAGGGAATGGTATTAGCAAAAACCCTGGTTTAGAAGAGCACAAGGAAGGATGAGCAATCCAGTTTTCTGAAATGTAGGATAAAGGTAGGAGAGAAGTAATGCACAAAATTAGATAGACGTATGGTGAAGAAGACTTTGAGAGAATGAAGATATGGTACAGTGGCAGTAGGGGAAATCTAGATAGATTTTAAGTAAGAAAGTGGCACAGTTGATATCTTGATTTAAAAAAATTTAATCTGGTAGAGGTGTGAAGACTGCATTGAGTAAAGGAAGACGCTATGCAGGGAGATTAGTTCAGCAGCTCTTATGAGGGTCAAAAAAAAAAGGTGATGAAGGGCTGATTGAGACTAGAGGCAGTGAGAATGGAGAAAAAGGATTTGATCAGAGGGTCACTGATAGTAGTACTTGGTACCATATGGCTTGTAGGGTAGAGGGAAAAGGGTTATTCTGAATTTTGCATGTGGGTGAACGGGAGAAAGATTGCTAGTTCAGATCAGTAGAAATATTACAAGAAAGAATAGATTTTTAGAGGGAGAGGTATTGAACATGTTGCATTCGAAAGGACAGTGGGATGGCTACGGGGGGCTACCCTAAAAGCGGCTAAGGTGTCTACTATGCAATTTTTTTTCCGAGCAAACACTAATTCAGGAAAATAAATGATTTTTGTGGGGAATATATATATATATACACACACATATATACATAATACACATATGAAAATATATTTGCAAGTAAATTATATTTAAGCATTCTTTTGCTATTTATCTTTTGTTGCCGGAGGCGTTTGTTTGTTTTTTCACTACTGTACTTTTTTCATTACATAAAATAGATAACATATTTAATGGGCCATGAGAATTGGTAGTGTAGGAAGTGTAAAGAAAATGTGGAAGCGTAAAGTTAATTTGGCATGGAAGTTTAGCCTCTTCCTAAGACCTAAAATACCAGACCCATTAGTAGAGACCAAGGTGCTGGTTAAAGTACATCAAGGTGGTGGTGTTAAAGGCTGCTAGCTGGGGAAAAGCGGTTCTTGGTTGATTGCGTAAAAGGTGACATCATGGTCAGAGGTGGGAGGAGCTTATGGATTCAAGTTACCACATAAAAGACTGAGTGCACATTTCAGCTGCTGATGAACATGTTACCAAGAGGGAACATACATGCTGTATCACTTTTCAGAGAGGGGAACAAGTATGAGCATCTACTGAAATCTTTCTTCTGGGATCTGTTTTTCTTTCATGTCTTTGCAACATACTGCCTAATGATTTCTAAATGAAACCCTAAAAATATGCTCACCAGCAGTCAGCTCTTTTTATAGCTAAGCCCTGTAGCAGTGGCATATTTTCTACCTCTGTCTGTGGTTGTGATGATGGTGGAACTCTTGGTTAGGGAACTGTGTTAGGAAGGATAGGCTAGTCCATGCTGCAATAACAAATATACCCTGTAGTCTCAGTAGCTTAACACAGCAAAGCCTGGTGAAGGGCAGCAGAGGTTCTTTCCCAATCGGTGACTCAGAGATCCAGATTCACTTAATTTTGTGCTTCTACCATCTCAACACATGGCTTCCAAAGGGGTCATTAGAGGGAAAAAGAGAGATTTAGAGGAGGCCCTGTACTCTAAACTGTCTCACCCTGCAAGTGATTCATGTCACTTCTGCTTCTAGCCTTTTGGAGGCCCAAACTGGTCAAATAGTTTTAATCTAAACTGTAAAGGAGGCTGGGAAATGTAGAAGACCATATGGGTATTTGATAACTGTTTCTGTCACAATCCAACCTTCCAGTCACAAAATATACCCTTGCTCCTTTCATCCGGCTCATAGAACAAACTCAACCCCTCCCCAGGGAGACAATCTAAAATGCGTTCAATCACTGAATACAACTCAAGTATAAGAATTCTAGGTTCATGGTAGCCTCTGAATTAGGTCTAATTGTATCTTCACTTTTTCTGGAGTCCCATGAACTTAAAGACAAATTATATCTGCCTTCTCACCCAAACTCAATAATGGAATATCCTAGTTAAGAAATGGGAAGGATTGGAAACAGTCCAACAGTCCTTGGTTCAAACCAAATCTGAAATTCCTCTGCACAGGTGAGGTGAAGCCCCTACCTTGAAGGGGTAGAGGGTTGGGCAGAGAAGGGTGGGAGTTTCCTTAATTAAATCATGATTCTCCTCTATTCCTTTGTTATTCTCAGCAGTCCCTGTGAAGTAGGTGCTGAGGAATGTGCCCTCTTTAACTTTAGCACCTTGTTCTCAGCCCATTTCTTTCTCTTGGAAGACTAGGCAGCAGAGTTGTTTTAAGTCTTGAGTAGACAAATTTTCAACCAGTCATGTAGTTTTTTGGCAGTGCAGTAGCTTTACAAACTTAATAGATTTCAAATCTGTTTGTTTCCAGTAAGTTTCATGTTCCAGTAGCCCACCCCAAATTCTTCCTTTACACAGTGTCTTAATCTGCTATATGTCTTTGCTCCTAATATGTTTTTCTCTCTCAATTTTATAGTGGCAACCTAGAGGCTATTAGATTTGAATTAAAAGGTCATATCCTTAATTTGCTCTTTGCAGTGAATCACTTTATTCACTCAAAATGTTTGCCTTATAATAAATTAGAGGCTACACCTGTGTCTTGATACAAGTTTTGGAAGAGATAATGGGTTGGAATATCTACATCCATGGTTCTCACTGCCTTCCACGAGAGACTGACTGGGTCTGTATGCATTTTTTAAATTTTATAACTGGGTGGTAGGTGGTGCTAGGGCTAGTGGCATTTAGTGAGTAGAGGCAAGGGATGCTGCTAAACATTATACAATACACAGGGTAGCTTCACATAACAAAGGGTTATCTGACCCAAGATGTCAAGAGTGTCAAGGTTGAGAACCCCCCCTCCAACACACGCAGATATATTCCAGAACCTGCCCCACTCAGTTACTCCAGAATTTTTTAGCAGTTTTTAGATCAATTAACAGAGTCTCTCACCTTCTTCAGATTTCTTTAGAATATCCAGGAATGATATTCTAGGAGATAAAGCCAGTATCCAGTGATAGTTTATAATCTTGGTGGAAACTAGCCCAGCTATACTTATTTTATGTATTTTGATATAAATGTACGATATGTATCTTTAACACAATTCCAAGTCCACAGCAGCTTCCTCACAATATTTCAGAATAAACTTTTCCCAGCGTTTTTCTTTTTTCCTTTTTGCCATAAAAGGGAGGCTTCTCCATTATGTGTCAACTTATCCTTTAGAAGAAATAAGAAGTATAAAAACTTGGCCAATTATAATCTTTCTCGAAAGTGAAAATCTTAATGATAAAATTCTAGAAATCTAATTGATCAAATGCAGTGGTGATTATAGGCAAAAAGTTAATGAAGTAAAAATTTCTATAGTTTTCATAAGAGGTAATATAATATTGTATTCCTGGAAAGTGAGTAGCATTCTACCTGTTTTTTCTCTCTATTCCTGAAATGGCTTAGAGCAACTGATAATTAATCAGCATTTTCTTTAAGAAGAACTAATATTGTTATGGAAGGTTAACTTCATTTTAGCGTACTACTTAATGAAAAAATGGAAAAAGTGCCATAGATGAACTATTTTCTATTAAGTTATTGCTTAAAACTACTAACCTTATCTGTAAAAATGTGCTTTTTGAGTTAGACAATTTATATCATCTCAGTTTTCTCATCCATTATCAATACTTCCACCATTTTTTTTTTATCTTTGCTGTTGTTATGTCTATTTCCTTCTGTTGCTCATCTTAGCTGTAGAGAAGGAACGCTGAGGGAAACGCTGCCATTGGAGTAATTTCTCCGATCCTCAAAACATGTCTTCATAATAATCATAAACTTACATAGCTCAATAAACATAAGGGGGGATTAATTACAATCTGCTACATTTCTTGTACTTTCTATGCCTTATTTCCATTTTGCCTGTTTTGGTAGTTTTAGATTGGAGTCACATGAATTATCACTTGTTTCAAATAATATGCTCATTTTTACAAAGAAAAAAAGCAGCTAAAAATTATAGAGATTGGCCATTTTTTAAATAAATGAGAATGTCACAAGTAGAATGCCAGCTTGTTCACCTCGTCCTTTGCCCTAGCATTAAACTGTTCTAGTTTATGTCTTTTTTGTAGTTACGAGTAGTACCCCAAATATTTTACAGCACAGTGATGAGTCACAAAGTAGAGGAACTATAAATACTCTTGTTCTTGAGAAACAATAAAGCTATCTATTTTTTCACATTCACCCACCTCATATGCTGTTTCATTTAAAGTTAAGCTTTTTAAAAAACAACTTTTTCCTACTTTAGACACTTAATCTCCAGTACAAGTTATGTTTTCTAATGAACTGTTTCATTTTATCTGACGCTTCCTAAATGTATCTAAATCTAGCTCATCGTGCATTGCTAGCTATACCTAATCATACACACAGGTCTGAATTACTACACTCCTATTTAAAGAAAAAGAACAAAAAGTAAGAATGGCAGATGTGTTCGTAATTAACATCCTACTGGGTTAATCAGTAGATCCCTGGGAGTACTCTGAGACTTTAGTATTCAGAAAATCACTGCCTTGATCTATAGACCTCTCTTTAAACACATATGTACAACTGTTAGAGTATTTGGAAGATGTGATTCTTGCAAATAAGGTAGTAAATAGTATTAAGCCACAGACTTGTCTTTTTGAATAACCGAATTCCATGCTTGATTTTGACTATTTCAAAATAGTCAAAATAGTGAGGCATTTATGTTTAAAATATATAGCCAGTATATGCAAGTGCATTCAAAATTTCTTGTAGGTATTTCAAACAATTTGAAGTACAGCTCTTATAAGACTAAATACAAACAAGATAGGCTTTTTTTAAAAAGTGGATATTTCAGAATTGTTGAGTATTTCTGAAGGTGAGAATATAGCAGGCATGGTAATTCATTGGAGGAAAAGAAGAAGGGTGAGGGGATGACTTATAGAAAAAACTCAGTCTTTACAGTGAGACAACCCGGAGTTGAAAGCTCAGTCTCCTATTGTATAGCTCCCTCAATTACCTAAGAGCTCTGCTCTTTGGTTGCCTCATCTATAAATGTGGAGTAAAAAACCTCTGCCTTCGAGTTAGAGGTGTTAAATAAGATGGAGCTGTGCTTGGGACATTAAAACATGCTAAATTTAAAAGTTCGGTTTAGTGAAGAATATAGAACTCTTATCGTAAAAACACTGCTGTGTACAAAGCTAAATTTTAGTTATAGCACGGTTTGCATTTCACTTTTGGAGTTAATGTATTCAGGTATGTGCCTGGCACATGGTGGGTACTCAATAAATGTTGAATGAGAAAATGCTGGCTTAAACAGAAATCTTGGAATTTAACTAGGAATTTAGTAAAAGGGGAAAAAATAACAGAATGGAAAGAGGTTCATCAGTTCTCTCTTGGCTATCTTTAAATCCAGGCCTTATAAAGTATTTTCTGTAAGCAGGAGGTTACACTACATGATAATTTGAGGTGTATTGTACCTTGGTAATTATGTTTCAAGTACTTTTATTTTGTGTTTGCCTAATCAAGGCATTAACTTCTCCACAACCTGTTTTTTCCGCTAAGAATGACAATATTAACAATTTTTCTGAGTCAGAGAATGTATACCATCTCAGTCTCCGAGGGAGGTCAGGGGTGTGGGAAGGTGAGGGTTTGGGTGTCCACACCGCACCATGTAGGTTGATGGGGCATGGTGCTGGACATCCCGACGTACTTGTCTAGCAAGCATCCTCATGCCAAAGGGAGTCAGACATTAAATAGCAAATAAAAATACTGTGACAGATTGAAAGAGATTGAGGGGAAAAGCAAAATGGTTCATAATTTAGTACTTTAAACTACATTTCCCCCATTTTTTTAAAAAACAGGGGGCTCCAAATTTTCATTTTGCAACAGGCCTTGCAAATTATGCAGTTCATGCTTATACATGTTGCTGAATTTTCAGATGCTTAGTGAGTTCATGCTGATACACGTGGCTGAATTTTCAGATGCTTAGTGATGTAGCCTGACCTGCCTGTGCTTTCCTTTCAGGCTGCATCTGATAGAGCTCATCTCTTTACACTGCCTTCCAGCCTCACTGACCTTCTGTCTGTTTCTTTAACATGTTTATTTGTGTTTCCTACCTCAGGAACTTTATTACTTGCTGTTGCTTCCTCCCAGCATACACTTCCTCCCTCTTGTCCTTCGTTTTTCAGCCAAACTACCACTTCTTCAGACAGTTCTCTCTAAGCACTGTAACTGACAGAGCCTCTCTTCCACACCAGTTCTTTTCTATCACTCTTCCCTTTTTTATTTCCCTTATAAAATGTAACCACTGTCTGCTTATTTATTTTGTTCAATCAAATGTAAAATTCCATGAAGAGACATCATGTGTGTATCATTCAAAGTGATGCACTTAAACCAGTGGATAGACAAATGCCCTGGCACGTAGTAGGTGCAAAATAATTCCTCGTTAAATAAATAGCATGCTCTTTATTCATCCTAAAATTTTTATAAAAGATCTACTCTGACAAAAACTCTAGGATATGAAGGGGATATTAATATGGCTCTTCTAGGAGCCTTTAATTCAGTCAGGAGGATCTAAGCAGATATGCAATTGAAAATAATACATAAAACTTGAATGGTCAAAATTAGTGTAAAATACCATATTATTACCTGGGTAGCAACAGCATAGAGTGGTTTGGAAAAGTTTAGAGTACACAAGACTACAGGAAATCAGTTTTTGTGTGGCTGTATTCGCAGCAAGGAGGTCAGATATTCAGGGAGGATAGCCTTTGAGAATCTTATCCTGGGAGTGCTAATCACAAATGTAAAGGTTTGTGGTAGCAGAATGGTTAAGAAGGGCTTTGTTTCCAAAACTGCATTCTGGGAGTCAGAGGAGATCAAGCAAACTGATCTCTAAGAAAGCAGGTAGAGTTTCAGTCTCCAGCTATGTAAAAAAGCTCAGTTATAAAAGGTCACTACTTATCCCAGGGCCTTGGGTGTATATACCACATATCAGTGCTTCCTAACACTGCACCAAGCTCAGCCTTCAACTCACCCTCCCAAACCTCCATGCTCCATCTCTTGATCCTATTGTAAACTCTTTGCTTTAGAATTTATTTTCACCTTTTTGGAGTTGACTTAGATTGTCTCTTTTGTCCTGAGCCTTGTTCCTGGCAAAGCAGCTCTAGTCAGTTATCCATAGATCTACAACATCCATAGGTCCACAAGTCTTGAAGCTCTGAATCTCCACCCTCACAGCACCACCAGGTTCACATTTATTCCAGGAGAGCAGCAGGTACACCTAGAAGATTCGCCAAGACATGAAGAGGTGGAAAGGCAATGATTTTGAAATTACCAGGCTGAATTTCAATATCCATTTTCGGCTCCAGTTTGATACAGCAGACAAGTAACAGATTTTAGGAAGAAAGTCCTACAATCCAGAATTTTGGAGTCATGTAACCAGTAAACTTTGTTATAGCCATTAATTCAGGGGGGAAAAAAGCACCACATACTCTTTGTTTTGATTTTAGGCATTTTCTTAGGTCAGTTCCTCTGGAAGTAGAGCCTCACCTAAGACAGTGCCTAAAACTAGGAAAGAGAGTATGTGTTCAGGAGAAATCTCTTTATGAGTGAGAGACGAAGATAGGGAAAAGGAGAACAAAAACAAAAACAAAAACAAACGAAGACATGGTTTCAAGTGTCCAACTTTAGCCTGACCCCACAGGGAAGCACTGGAGCACAAACTGCATCAGAAAGTCTGTCCCACCTTGAGGAAGTAGGGCTTTTGTATCCACATTAGTTACTGATTGGCTCAGCGTCACCCAAGGTGGGGTGTTTCTCTCAGGTACCTCCAGTTAGGTGATTCCAAGATCTTGAAGGGTTATCTGTCTGAGGGGGTGAAGATAGGAGCTATAAGCAGCAGCACTAACAGCAGCAGTAGTATCACTGTAGGGCTTCCCTGGTGGCGCAGTGGTTAAGAATCCGCCTGCCAATGCAGGGGACACGGGTTCGAGCCCTGGTCCGGGAGGATCCCACATGCCGTGGGAGCAGCTAAGCCCATGCGCCACTACTACTGAGCCTGCGCTCTAGAGCCTGTGAGCCACAACTACTGAGCCCATGAGCCACAACTACTGAAGCCTGTGCACCTAGAGCAAGTGTTTCACAACAAGAGAAGACAGCGCAGTGGGAAGCCTATGCACTGCAACGAAGAGTAGCCCATGCTTGCCGCAACTAGAGAAAGCCCACGTGCAGCAACGAAGACCCAACGCAAAAAAAAAAAAAAAAAAAGGATCACTGTATATCTGAGAGGGCAACCAATAATGTCTTTAGTGGGCATCCAGCTGGTAGAAGTAGATATAGGTGCAGGTAAGTAATTGCAGCCAGGGAGCAGAGTCTTTAAAACCTATGGTAGTTGTCCATTTTAGAAGAGCCAGATTACAACATAGAAATAGAGCAGGGACCACGCACATATTAAATTCTATAGAGAGACCAAGAAAAACAAGCAAATGGGATTGGGCAGGTAGATAACGGAGAACTTTGACCCACAGATTTATTCGATTTGTAGGAACTAATTGCAATGCCTTAAGGAGGAAAAGGGTAGTGAGAAAGGGAGTAAGATACACACATGAATGTCCTCAATTATTCATTAATGTATTTAAGCACACATTTATAAATTAAAACCGTATTTGAAACTGTTGTGATCCATGACATCACAGAGTATATCACTACGAGCAGGAGATTTAGTCTTGATTTTCATCTTACTGCATACACTATTTATCATTTTCGTGTTTATCATGAAATTTCAAAATCTTCTTGAATAGAAGAACTGTGAGAAGATGCACACAGAGAAAGTTCACTCCTGAGAAGAACAAAAAGAGTTCATTTCAGAAAACTTGGCTCTAAGTGAGCTGTGTGAAACATTTAATACTAAAAAAAAATGTCACCACGCATTGGGTGAGGAATAAGATGTTTCTTTGTAGCAGCTATTCAAACCAACCATTTGATAAATGGCTGCATGAGAACTTTCTGAAAAAGAAAGTTAAATCATCACATATAGAGGGACAAGTTTAAAGCGTGGAGCAGAAGAACATACATCATTTGATCATCTGGTAATAACCTTGACCAGTATCTATAATAATGAGCATACTGAAGGCATTGTGTTTTTGAAAGAGGATACACTTTGGATTCAGACGCAACTGGTTTTAAATTGTAGTTTGGCTGCTTGTGTGTTTGTGTGACCTTGGGTAAGTCTCTGAGTTCACTTTCCTCCTCTCATCAATGACCCTTGACAAGTTTTATCAAGTTTTTATTTTATCCTTATAAGTAAATAAAGTACTTATACACAGTACCTGACAGACAGCCAGAAATTGTTAGAACTCTCTCTCCCATTCCCCAGTACTTGAGGTTTTATCTCTTTGTTCCACAAGGTATATACCATCTTTGCTCTAAATTGGTCATCCCATTTCTGTCGGTAGCAGGTGTATGGCAGCCTCCCCTTAGGGGTCAGTGACTATCGAGTGGAGGATTAACAAGGATAGATTCTTTAGCATGCCTAGATGATGTGTGAGTGAGTGAGGAAATTAGGGAGCAAGTGGATTGAGGGCACCCAGAGGTTAAGGATATAGTAAAAAGCACTATGATTCCCAATGAAAGAGTCCATCAAATATCCATGGATTCATACATAATACATTCCTTAAACACATAATAGAGTCATAATGTTAAAGTAAAAAAATACTTACATGTTAGGCAGAGTTTTCTTTTTCCCTTGAGATCTAAAATATATGATATACTCTCTAATTATACCTTGCCATTTACGCACAATCTTCAACAATTTATTTCTAGCATTTTATACAGGGTCCTTAATCTTATATTTTTCCTTCGTAATTGGAGTACAGTTGACTGGGCTTAAATCTGTTAAGAGGCTGATTGGGGTTAAAGATGTGCCATAATGGGAATGCCTAATGATTTCATCTTTGTTTCAACTGTATTAAGCTCATGAGACCTAAGATTTTTATCATTATTATCAGCATTTTCAGTGTTCATTTTCCACTCATTCTGGCAAAATAATAAGGGCAAAGAGCAAAAAATATTCAAATAATTACATAAAGCCTGCTCTTACAGACAAAGATGGCATGACGGCCCAAACAGAACTCTTGGCTGTCAGGCGGTGCCACCACACATTAGCGCAAAATGTTCGTTGATCTGCTGATGTACGAAAGTCTGGATTTGGCATACAAAAGGCACTTTGGAGTGTCGATGTATAATGCATGAAAGTGTTGGCTGTTCAGAAGCTGAAAATATGAAAGTCAGGGACAGCCTGTATGTATATGAATAAAAAAAAGGAAACAGATATAATAAACCGTGGCTGACTTTGTCCTATAGGTGTTAAGGAAGACTTCTGAGTGGAGGTGGCTTTAAGTGCAGTCAGTTCTTAGAGGTGAGTGGACTTGGATAAGGGATTGGCCCACAATCTAATGTGCTTCCATCTTAGAACTGTCAAGGAATATGGCGTGTTCAGGAAGGATGAGTGCAGAACGCAGTGTGTGGGAAGAGACATGAGGAAGTTAGTTTGGAAACAGAGTTTGAAGTGCCTTACATGCTAAATCAAGGAGTTTGTATTTTGTGCTATAGGTCAGCAGGTCTTTTTATGGTTTTGAAAATAAACTGAAGAGTTAGGTGATTTCAATAAAAAATCCAAATTTGATGCTTTTCTTAAGAAAGAACAACACTGAGCTTCCATTCCTGTGAGGCAATATTTGGCTAGACCAGTTTAGCTGTTGCCTTTTTTGTATAAGGGCTGCTGTTCTCTGTCTTTTTTCTTATGCTTGACAGGATTCACTCATCTAAATAACCTGCCTGGCCCTGATAGGCACTTAAATTTATGGACCCTGAATGTGATGAGGACCATGATGAGGACCATCAGATGCTTGCAAAGATCAGAATGATCAGAGAAACCCATTTAAAAATTTTGTCGTAAAATGGGTACTGTGTGAGGCTCTGTACAGTAGAAATATGGTCTGGGAGCCACAAGAAGGGTGGTTGGGGTAGGTTTGCTAGAGAGAGAAAGAGAGTGCAAGAGAGGGAAACCAGGAGATTATTTAGAAATTCCTAGTGACACGTGGAGAAGATCTCAGTATCTTCTGTGTTTTTGTGAATTCCATAGCAGTGGACATATTGCCTTGCATATGATAGGTACTCAGTAAATGTTTATTTTATTTTCTGTTAGACATTTAATCATTATGTGGACTTTTTCATGCAGTCTTTGGACCGTAGTTTATCATTTATTAAGTACAAGTAAAGAAGTGGAATTCAGTGACAGCTTCAAGTAGAGATTGACACTGGAGATTTACTTTACCTTCTTTTTTTTTTTTTTTTTTTTTTTTTTTTTTTTTTTTTTTTTTGGTATGCGGGCCTCTCACTGTTGTGGCCTCTCCCGTTGCGGAGCGCAAGCTCAGTGGCCATGGTTCACGGGCCCAGCCGCTCCGTGGCATGTGAGATCTTCCCGGACCGGGGCACGAACCCGTGTCCCCTGCATCAGCAGGCGGACTCTCAACCACTGCGCCACCAGGGAAGCCCTTGTTTTCATGTTTGACAGGATACCTATTGATGCATTACTGAAGCTTCTCCAATTTCTAATTCTGCTGATTTTGCACATTACCTTCTAAGTCAGTTGTACTGAATATGTGAGAATTAATAAAACCATCCACTTTATATTAATACTTTTAATTGTTTTATAAAAATTGAGTAGATTTCAAGAAATATTTATAAAATATAATGTACAAAAAACATTATTCAAAGAATGCTTTTGTAATCACAAAATTACAAAATGGAATACTTTCATTCCTTTGAAACCTCCTGTGTTGCCTTTTCTGAATCTATTCCATTCTTATGTGACTCAGAGAAAATCACTATGAATTTGATTTTGTGTCTATCATATCCTTGTTTTTCTTTATATTCTTAACCATATGCTTCTAACGCTAAATCATGTATTGCTTGCTTTCGCATTTTGACTTTAATTTTTCATAAATGGAATATACTATATGTGTTCAGTGACTTGCTTTTATTCACTTGGTGTTGGGCTTCAGAAGCTTAGACATTGATTCAGGTAAACGTAAGTAATTGACTTTCCATTGCTCTCCAGTATTCCATTGTATGATCACACCCTAGTTTATTTATCTATTATATTTTAAATGAACATTTGCTATTATAAACAGTGCTTTTATGAATGTTCTCCTGGTGTGTACAATAAGTGTTTCCTTAGCACTTAAACCTAGAAATGGAATGTCTAGGTCAAAAGAAATATGTCTATTCAAATTTGCAGATAATCTCAAACTGTTTCTGGAAAGTAGTTTACCAGTTTACACAATGACCAGCATTGTACACATGTATTTATATTTGTTTGCATCACATGCTTGTCAACACTTGGTATAGTCAGACTTAAATTTTTGCCAACCTCGAGGGTATGCAATACTATCTTATTGTAGTTTTAGTTTATAATTCCCTGAAAAAATGATGCAGTTTATTACCTTTCCATTTGTTTATTGCCTATTTGGATATTCTCTTTTGTGAAGCATCTGTTCAATTCTTTGCCCCTTTTCTCTTCTTATTGATTAGTAGAAGTTCTTGGGAAATTTTGGATCCTAGTCCTGTGTTACATATGTTGAAAACATTTCCTCCTCTTCTCTGAATGGTGTGTTTTGTTTAACGGAACTGCTTAATTTGAATATGGTTCACTTTTCAATCTTACTCTGTATAGGTTACACTTTTTTGTGAAAGGTTGAAAAGCTCTTTTATTACTGATTTTATAGACTAGTCTCCAAGTTTTATAGTTTTGTTTTCCGTGTTTAGGTCTCTAATATGACTGGATTAATTTTTGTGAAGGATATGAGTTAAAAATCCAGTTTTATTTATTTTTTCCATATGGATAACCAGTTGCACCAACACTATTTATTGTAAGTTCCATATTTTTACCACTGATCTGAAATGTCATCTTTGCTATAAATCAAGTTTCCTTGAATGTGTGGGTCTTTTTTCTGGAATATTTTGTTTGACTGGACTATATTCCAGTCTCTGTGGTAATATCACACTGTCTTAATTTCAATAATTTAAAAATAATTATTCATATCTGGTAAGAGAAACATTCCAACTTGTTATTCAAGAGAGTCTAAGCAATTCTTAACACTTTGATCTTCCATTTTCAATCAACTTGTCAAGTGCCACTTAAAAAATTTTATCATATATTCTTTAGAATTTTATTGATAAATTTTTGGAGATTTGACACCTTTATGATATCAAATTATCCAGTCTATGAACATTATTTATATTCTTTAATTTTTAATGAATTTTATAATTTTCTCCATAAAGTTTCTACAGAATTTTGTAATATTTACTTCTCAGATTTATATATGTCTATAAAACATTAAAAAACATTTAAAAATATTGTACACTCTAAATTTGTGGCTGGGAATACAGAAAGTGTAATTGATTTATTTTATTTTTTAATAATTTTTATTGGAGTATAGTTGCGTTACAATATTTTGTTAGTTTCTACTGTACAGCAAAGTGAATCAGCTATACGTATACATATATACCCTCTTTTTTGGATTTCCTTGCCATTTAGGTCACCACAGAGTACTGAGTAGAGTTCTCTGTGCTACACAGTAGGTACTCATTAGTTATCTATTTATACATAGTATCAATAGTGTATGTATATTAATCCCAATCTCCCAACTCATCCCATCCCCCCATTTCCCCCTTGGTATCCATATGCTTGTTCTCTACATCTGTGTCTCTATTTCTGTTTTGTAAATAAGATCGTCTATACCAATATTTTCAGATTCCACATATGTGTTAGTATGATATTTGTTTTTTCTCTTTCTGACTTACTTCACTCTCTATGACACTCTCTAGGTCCATCCACGTCTCTACAAATGACCCAATTTCATTGCTTTTTATGGCTGAGTAATATTCCATTGTATGTATGTACACATCTTCTTTATCCATTTCTCTGTTGATGGACATTTAGGTCGCTTCCATGTCCTGGCTATTGTAAACAGCGCTGCAATGAACATTGGGGTGCATTTGTCTTTTTGAATTATGGTTTTCTCTGGGTATATGCCAGTAGTGGGATTGCTGGGTCATATGTTAATTCTAATTTTACTTTTTTAAGGAACCTCCATACTGTTCTCCACAGTGGCTGTATCAATTTACATTCCCACCAAAAATGCATGGGGGTTCCCTTTTCACCACACCCTCTCCAGCATTTATTGTTTGTAAATTTTTTGATCATGACCATTCTGACTGGTGTGAGGTGATATCTCACTGTAGTTTTGATTTGCATTTCTCTATTAATTAGTGTGTTGAGCATCTTTTCATGTGTTTGTTGACCATCTGTATGTCTTCTTCAGAGAAATGTCTATTTAGGTCTTCCGCCCATTGTTGGATTGGGTTGTTTGTTTTTTCATATTGAGCTGCATGAGCTGTTTATATATTTTGGAGCTTAATCCTTTGGCAGTTGCTTCATTTGCAATATTTTCTCGCATTCTGAGGGATGTCTTTTTGTCTTTTTTATGGTTTCCTTTGCTGTGCAAAAGCTTTGAAGTTTCATTAGGTCCCATTTGTTTATTTTTGTTTTTATTCTCATTACTCTAGGAGGTGGCTCAAAAAAGGTGTTGCTGTGGTTTATGTCAAAGAGTGTTCTACCTATGTTTTCACCTAAGAGTTTTATAGTGTCTGGCCTTACATTTAGGTCCTTAATCCATTTTGAGTTTATTTTTGTGTATGGCATTAGAGAGTGTTCTAGTTTCTTTCTTTTACCTGTAGCTGTCCAGTTTTCCCAGCACCACTTATTGAAGAGGCTGTCATTGCTCCATTGTATATTCTGGCCTCCTTTGTCATAGATTAGGTGACCATAGGTGTGTGGGTTTATATCTGGGCTTTCTGTCCTGTACCATTGATCAATATTTCTGTTTCTGTGCCAGTACCATACTGTCTTGATTACTGTAGCTTTGTAGTATAGTCTGAAGTCAGGGAGTCTGATTCCTCCAGCTCCATTTTTCTTTCTAAAGATTGCTTTGGCTATTCGGGGTCTTTTGTGTTTTCATATAAATTATAAAATTTTTTGTTCCAATTCTGTAAAAAATGCTGTTGGTAATTTGATAGGGATTGCATTGAATCTATAGATTACTTTGGGTAGCATAGTCATTTTGACAATAATTATTCTTCCAATTCAAGATCATGGTACATCTCTCCATCTGTTTGTGTCATATTTGATTTCTTTCATCAGTATCTTACAGTTTTCTCAGAACAAGTCTTTTTCGTCCTTTGGTAGGTTTTTTCCTAGATATTTTATTCCTTTTGATGCGATGGTAAATGGGATTGTTTCCTTAAGTTGTCTTTTTGATCTTTCATTGTCAGTGTATCGGAATGTAAGAGATTTCTCTGTATTAATTTTGTATCCTGCAGCTTTACCAAATTCATTGATGAGCTATAACAGCATTCTGGTGGCATCTTTAGGATTTTCTTTGTATAGTATTACGTCGTCTGCAAACAGTGACAGTTTTACTTCTTTTCCAATTTGGAATCTTGTTATTTCTCTTTTCTTCTCTGTTTGCCATGGCTAGGACTTCCAAAATTATGTTGAATAAAAGTGGAGAGGGGCTTCCCTGGTGGCGCACTGGTTGAGAGTCCGCCTGCCGATGCAGGGGACATGGGTTCATGCCCTGGTCTGGGAAGATCCCACATGCCGTGGAGTGGCTGGGCCCCTGAGCCATGGCTGCTGAGCCTGAGCGTCCAGAGCCTGTGCACCACAGCGGGAGAGGCCACAACAGTGAGAGGCCCGTGTGCCGCCAAAAAAAAAAAAAAAAAAAGTGGAGAGAGTGGACATCCTTGTCATGTTCCTGATCTTAGAAGAAATGCTTTCAGTTTTTCACCATTGAGAATCATGTTTGCTGTGGGTTTGTCGCATATAGCCTTTATTATGTTCAGGTATGTTCCCTCTATGCCCACTTTCTGGAGACTTTTTTTTAAAATCATAAATGGGTGTTGAATTTTGTCAAAAGTTTTTTCTGCATGTACTGAGATGATCATACAGTTTTTTTTCTTCAGTTTGTTAATGTGGTGTATCACATTGATTGATTTATGTATGTTGAAGAATCCTTGTATCCCTGGGATAAATCCCACTTGATCATGGTGTATGGTCCTTTCAATGTGTTGTTGGATTTGGTTTCCTAGTATTTTTTTTAGGATTTTTGTGTCTGTGTTCATCAGTGATATTGGCCAGTAATTTTCTTTTTTTGTGGTAGCTTTGTCTGGTTTTGGTATCAGGGTGATGGTGGCCTCGTAGAATGAGTTTGGGAGTGTTTCTTCCTCTGCAATTGTTTGGAAGAGTTTGAGAAGGATAGGTGTTAACTTTTCTCTAAATGTTTGATAGAATTCCCCCGTGAAGCCATCTGCTCCTGGACTTCTGTTTGTTGGACGTTTTTAAATCCCAGTTCCAATTTCATGACTTGTGATTGGTCTATTCATATTTTGTATTTCTTCCTGATTCTGTCTTGGAAGGTTGTACTTTTCTAAGAATTTGTCCATTTCTTCCAGGTTGTCCATTTTATTGGATTATAGGTGCTTGTAGTAGTCTCTTATGATCTTTTGTATTTCTGCAGTGTCCATTGTAACTTCTCCTTTTTTTCTTGATGAGTCTGGCTTTAGTTTTATCACTTTCGTTTATCTTTTCAAAGAGTCAGCTTTTAGTTTTCATTGATCTTTGCTGTTGTTTTTTTTGTCTCTTTCATTTATTTTTGCTCTGATCTTTATGATTTCTTTCCTTCTACTAACTTTAGGTTTTGTTTGTTCTTCTTTCTCTGGTTGCTTTAGGTGTAAGGTTAGGTTGCTTATTTGAGATTTTTCTTGTTTCCTGACGTAAGATTGTATTGCTATAAACCTCCCTCTTAGAAATGCTTTTGCTGTGTCCCATAGGTTTTGGATTGTTGTGTTTTCATTGTCATTTGTTTCTAGGTATTTTTTATTTCCTCTTTGACTTCTTCAGTGATCCATTGGTTGTTTAGTATCATGTTGTTTAGCATCCATTTGTTTGTGTTTTTTACAGTTTTTTCCTGTAATTGATTTCTAATCTCATAACATTGTGGTTGGAAAAGATGCTTGATATGATTTCATATTTCTTAAATTTACTGAGGCTTGCTTTATGGCCCAGCAAGAGATCTATCCTGGAGAATGTTCCATGTGCACTTGAGAAGAAAGTGTATTCTGCTGCTTCTTTATTAAAACAGACATGTATAAATTTCTTTCTAAATACTGTTTTAATTGTAGCCTACAATAATGATAGAAAATATCCTACTATCATTTGGATTTAAGCATATTATTATTTTTATTCTGTTTTCCTTTTATGACTCATTATTTGGAAGTATGCTTTTTAAAATTCTAAACATGTGGTTATTCTAGTCATTTTTTGTTATTGATTACTTATTTAATTACACTATCATCAGCAACATGGTCTGTGTGCTTCCAATCACTATAATTATTTTTAGTGAATACCCTTGATATTTTAACATGAATATTTAATATATAATCATCTAATGTTAAGCACTATGTTTGCCTTTTTTCCAGCAATATGAGGACCTTAGTAATGTTTAACTTCAATATCTCCTATCCCAAAGTATATGATCTTGGTAGTGAGTTTTTTTGGTCTGTATTTTCTAACTCTATAAAAAATTATTTACCACTCTTGTTATAAAAATTATAACGTTGAATTCACAGAATTTGTTTTTCAAAATTATTTTTCTACGCTCACTCCCTCTTGTGAGAGCACAGGAACCACAACTAACTGCTGAGCAGTCATTGATAGGAAGACACTGGAACTCACCAAGAAAGATACCCCACATCCAAAGACAAGGAGGGGCTTCCCTGGTGCCGCAGTGGTCGGGGGTCCGCCTGCCGATGTGGGGGATGCGGGTTCGTGTCCCGGTCCGGGAGGATCCCACGTGCTGCGGAGCGGCTGGGCCCGTGGGCCGTGGCCGCTGTGCCTGCACGTCTGGAGCCTGACGGGAGGGGCCACGGTGGTGATAAGCCCTCGTGACACAAAAAAAAAACAAAAGAAAACAAAGACAAAGGAGAAGGCGCAATGAGATGGTAGGAGGGGCACAGTCACAATAAAATCAAATCCCATAACCGCTGGGTGGGTGACACACAAACGAGAACAATTATACCACAGAAGTCCACCCACTGGAGTGAAGGTTCTGGGCCCCACGTCAGGCTTCCCAACCTGGGGTTCTGGCAATGGGAAGAGAAATTCCCAGAGAATCAGACTTTGAAGGCTAGCAGGATTTGATTGCAGGACTTCAACAGGACGAGGGGAAACAGAGACTCCAGTCTTGGAGGGCACACACAAAGTAGTGTGCACATCAGGACTCACAGTGAAGGAGAAGTGACCCCATAGGAGACTGAAGCAGAAACCTACCTGCTAGTGTTGGAGGGTCTCCTGTAGAGGCAGGGGGTGGCTGTGGCTCACCATGGGGACAGGGACACTGGCAGTAGAAGTTCTGGGAAGTAGTCCTTGGCATAAACCCTCCCAGAGTCTGTCGTTAACCCCACCAAAGAGCCTGTAGCCTCCAGTGCTGGGTCACCTCAGGCCAAACAACCAACAGGGAGGGAACTCAGCCCCACCCATCAACAGACAGGCAAATTAAAGTTTTACTGAGCTCTGCCCACCACCACAACACCCAGCTCTACCCACCACCAGTCCCTCCCATCAGGAAGCTTGCACAAGCCTCTTAGATAGCCTCATCCACCAGAGATCAGACAGCAGAAGCAAGAAGAACTACAATCCTGCAGCCTGTGGAACGAAAACCACGTTCACAGGAAGATAGACAAAATGAAAAGGCAGAGGACTATGTACCATATGAAGGAACACGGTAAAACCCCAGAAAAACAATTAAATGAAGTGGAGATAGGCAACCTTCCAGAAAAAGATTCAGAATAATGATAGTGAAGATGATCCATGACCTCAGAAAAAGAATGGAGGCAAAGATCGAGAAGATGCAAGAAACATTAAACAAAGATCTAGAAGAATTAAAGAACAACCACTTAGAAGAATTAGAGAACAAACAGAGATGAACAATACAGTAATTGAATAGAAAAATACACTAGAAGGAATCAATAGCAGATAACTGAGGCAGAAGAATGGATAAGTGACCTGGAAGACAGAATGGTGGAATTCAGTGCCACAGAACAGAATACAGAAAAAAGAATGAAAGGAAATGAAGACAGCCTAAGAGACCTCTGGGACAACATTAAATGCACAAACATTCACATTATAGGGGTCCCAGAAGGAGAAGGGAGAGAAAAAGGATCCCAGAAAATATTGAAGAGGTTATAGTGGAAAACTTCCCTAACATGGGAAAGAAATAGCCACCCAAGTCCAGGAAGCACAGAGAGTCCCAGGCAGGATAAATCCAAGGAGAAACATGCCGAGACACATAGTGATCAGATTGACAAAAATTAAAGACAAAGAAAAATTATTAAAAGCAACAAGGGAAAAATGACAAGTAACATACAAGGGAACTCCCATAAAGTTAACAGCTTATTTCTCAGCAGAAACTCTACAAGCCAGAAGGGAGTGGCATGATATATTTAAAGTGATGAAAGGGAAGAACCTACAACCAAGATTACTCTAACCAGCAAGGATCTCATTCAGATTCAGTGGAGAAATCAAATGCTTTACAGACAAGGAAAAGCTAAGAGACTTCAGCAATACTAAACTAGCTCTAAAACAAATGCTAAAGGAACTTCTCTAAGGGGTAAACACAAGAGAAGAAAAGGGCTTACAAAAACAAACCCAAAACAATTAAAATGGTAATAGGAACATACATATCAATAATAACCGTAAATGTGAATGGATTAAATGCTCCAACAAAAAGACACAGGCTTGCTGAATGGTTACAACAACAAGACCCATATATATGCTGTCTACAAGAGACCCACTTCAGACCTAGGGACACATACAGACTGAAAATGAAGGGATCAAAAAAGATATTCAATGTAAATGGAAATCAAAAGAAAGCTGGAGTAGCACTAGTCATATCAGATAAAATAGACTTTAAAATAAAGAATGTTACAGTGGACAAGGAAGGACACTACGTAATGATCAAGGGATCAACCCAAGAAGCAGATATAACAATTACATATATATATATATATATATATATATATATATATATATATATATATGCACCCAACATAGGAGCACCTCAATACATAAGGCAAATGTTCACAGCTGTAAAACAGGAAAGCAACAGTAACACAATAATAGTGGGGGACTTTCACACCTCACTTACATCAATGGACAGATCATCCAGACAGAAAATTAATAAGGAAACGCAAGCTTTAAATGACACAATAGACCAGATAGATTTAATTGATATTTATAGGACATTCCATCTGAAAACAGCAGATTACACTTTCTTCTCAAGTGTACACGGAACATTCTCCAGGATAGATCACATCTTGGGTCACAAATCAAGCCTTGGTAAATTAAGGAAATTGAAATCATATCAAGCATCTTTTCTGACCACAATACTATGGGATTAGAAATATATGACAGGGAAAAAAACGTAAAAAACACAAACACACGAGGGCTAAACAATACGTTACTAAATAACCGAGACATCACTGAAGAAATCAAAGAGGAAATAAAAAAATGCCTAGAGACAAATGACAACAAAAACATAACAATCCAGAACCTATGGGATGCAGCAAAAGCAGTTCTAAGCGGGAAGTTTACAGCAATACAATCCTACCTCAAAAAACAAGAAAAATCTCAAATAAACAATCTAACCTTACACCTAAAGGAACTAGAGAAAGAAGAACAAACAAAACCCAAAGTTAGTAGAAGGAAAGAAATCATAAAGATCAGAGCAGAAATAAATGAAATAGAAGCAATGAAAATAATAGCAAAGATCAATAAAACTAAAAACTGGTTGTTTGAGAAGATAAACAGAATTGATAAACCTTTAGCTAGACTTATCAAGAAAAAGAGGAAGAGAACTCAAAGCAATAAAATTAGAAATGAAAAGTTACAACAGACACCCTAGAAATACAAAGCATCCTAAGAGACTACTGCAAGCAACTCTATGCCAATAAAATGGACAACCTGGAAGAAATGGGCAAATTCTTAGAAAGGTATAACCTTCCAAGACTGAACCAGGAAGAAATAGAAATTATAAACAGAGCAATCACAAGTCATGAAATTGAATCTGTGATTAAAATCATCCAAAAACAAAAGTCCCAGGACCAGATGGCTTCACAGGTGAATTCTATCAAACATTTAGAGAAGAACTAACACCCATCCTTCTCAAACTCTTCCAGAAAATTACAGAGGAAGGAACACTCCCAAACTCATTCTATGAGGCTACCATCACCCTGATACCAAATCCAGATAAAGATGCTACAAAAAATGAAAACTACAGACCGGTATCACTGATGAATATAGATGCAAAAATCCTCAACAAAATACTAGCAAACAGAATCCAACAGCACATTAAAAGGATCATACACCATGATCAAGTGGGATTTATCCCAGGGATGCAAGGATTCTTCACTATATGCAAATCGATCAGTGTGATAGACCATATTAACAAATTGAAGAATAAAAATCATATGATTATCTCAATAGATGCAGAGAAAGCTTTTGACAAAATCAGCACCCATTTATGATAAAAAGTCTCCAGCAAGTGGGATGAGGGAACGTACCTCAACATAATAAAGGCCATATACAACAAACACACAGCAAACATCATTCTCAATAGTGAAAAACTGTAAGCATTTCCTCTAAGATCAGGAACAAGACAAGATTGTTCACTCTCACCACTACTACTCAACATAATTTTGAAAGTCCTAGCCATGGCAATCAGAGAAGAAAGGGAATACAAATTGGAAAAGAAGTAAAACTGTCACTGTTTGCAGATGACATGACACTATACATAGAAAACCTAAAGATGCCATCAGAAAACTACTAGAGGTAATCAATGAATTTGGTGAAGTTGCAGGACACAAAATTAATGCACAGAAATCTTTTGCATTTCTATATACTAAAAATGAAAGATCAGAAATAGAAATTAAGGAAGCAATCCCATTCACTATTGCAACAAAAAGAATATAATACCTAGGAATAAACCTACTTAAGGCGGTAAAAGACCTGTACTCAGAAAACTATAAGACAGTGATGAAAGAAATCAAAGATGACACAGACAAATGGAGAGATATACCATGTTCTTGGATTGGAAGAATCAATATTGTGAAAATGACTATACTACCCAAAGCAATCTACAGATTCAGTGCAATCCCTATCAAATTACCAATGGCATTTTTTACAGAACTAGACAAAAAATCTTAAAATATTTATGGAGACACAGAAGACCCCAAATAGCCAAAGCAATTTTGAGGGAAAAAAACAGAGCTGGAGGAATCAGACTCCTTGACTTCAGACTATACTACGAAGCTACAGTACTCAGGATAGTATGGTACTGGCACAAAAACAGAAATATAGATCAGTGGAACAGGATAGAAAACCAAGAAATAAACCCATGCACATATGGTCACCTTATCTTTGATAATGGAGGCATTAATGTACAGTGGAGGAAGTACAGCCTCTTCAGTAAGTGGTGCTGGGAAAACTGGACAGGTACATGTAAAAGTATAGATTAGAACACTCCCTAACACCGTACACAACAATAAGCTCAAAATGGATTAAAGACCTAAATGTAAGGCCAGCAACTATCAAACTCTTAGAGGAAAACATAGGCAGAACACTCTATGACATAAATCACAGCAAGATCCTTTTTGACCCACCTCCTAGAGAAATGGAAATAAAAACAAAAATAAACAAATGGGACCTAATGAAACTTAAAAGCTTCTGCACAGCAAAGGAAACCATAAACACGACCAAAAGACTACCCTCAGAATGGGAGAAAATATTTGCAAATGCATCAACAGACAAAGGATTCATCTCCAAAATATATATACAGCTCATGCAAGTTAATATGAAAAAAACAGAACCCAATCAAAAAATGGGCAGAAGACCTAAATAGACATTTCTCCAAAGAAGACATACAGTTGGGCAAGAGGTACATGGAAAGCTGCTTAACATCACTAATTATTAGAGAAATGTAAATCAAAACTACAATGAGGTATCACCTCACACCGGTTAGAAGGGCATCATCAGAAAATCTACAAACAACAAATGCTGGAGAGGGTGTGGAGAAAAGGGAACCCTCTTGCACTGTTGGTGGGAATGTAAATTGATACAGCCATTATGGAGAACAGTATGGAGGTTCCTTAAAATACTAAAAATAGAATTACCATATAACCCAGCAATCCCACTACTGGGCATATACCCAGAGAAAACTATAATTCAAAAGGACACATGTACCCCAATGTTCATTGTGGCACTGTTTACAATAACCAAGTAATGGAAGCAACCTAAATGCCTATTGACAGATGAATGGATAAGGAAGTTGTGGCACATATGTACAATGGACTATTACTCAGCCATAAAAAGGAATGAAATTGGGTCATTTGTAGAGATGTGGATGGACCTAGAGACTGTCATACAGAGTGAAGTAAGTCAGAAAGAGAAAAATAAATATCGTATATTAACACATATATGTGGAATCTAGAAAAATGGTACAGATGAACCAGTTTGCAGGGCAGAAATAGAGACACAGATTAGAGAACAAACGTATGGACACAAATGGGGGAAAGCAGGGGGAGGGTGGTGGTGGTGGTGGTGGTGGTGGTATGAATTGGGAGATTGGGATTGACATATATACACTATGTCAATATATACTAGTGTGTATAAAATAGATAACTAAAAAGAATCTGCTGTTAAAAAAATTAAATTAAAATTTTTTTTCCCATCACACTGAACATATTTCATTGAATATTGGCCTTAAGTCAACTATCAGGCTCTCCTTCACTCTTTGGAAAATAATTTGAATTTTTAATTCATATAAAAATTTTCTCTTTGTCTTGATGTTTTAAAGTTTCACTGTGGTGAGTCTGGTTAAGGATTTCTTTTCATTTTTTTAACTTGGGAAATTTGGAGCTTCCTGAATATGTGGATTGACATCTTTCATTTGTATCAGATAATTTTCAGAAATTTTCTTTTGAAATATTGTGTATACCTTGTTAGTTTTTCTCTTCTTCTTCTGTGTGTGTTTCTGCAAACTCAAACCTTAGGTTAAGTTTTTCAAAGCATAGAAGTTGTGTGAATTAAGACTGTCAACCTATGTGAAAGCTGGCCTTTATTTATATTTTTAACTTTGCATTTACTTTGAAGATTGGACCTTTTGAGGGGGGTCAAAGAGTTTTAGGGGTTTTCTTTTATATTGCTCATCAGTTTATTGATGTATCCCTGATCTATTTTTGTTAGTCTATCCCTGATCAGTTATTAAATCTATCTGCTAAGATTTTAATTTATTTTTATTTTCATAAGTTCTCTTTGGTTCTTTGTGAAATTTGCTTGGTTACTTTAATAATCTACTGATTTTCTGCTAATATTTTAATATTCATTTTATTTTTAAAATATATTAGATGTATTTATTTAATATTTTATATTGATAAATCCATTCCTGCTAATTTTATATTTCTTTTACCTTTTGATGTCTCTTGGGGGGGTTTATGAAATTTGAACTATGATCTTATGTTCTTTAAAATCTCATCTGTAGTCTAGGATGAAGTTAGGTACACAAGAGAGAATTTCCATTTGCCTTTGTGTGGTATCTGTGTATATTACCTAGTTTGGGACCAATGTAAATTCAGGTTTTTTTGGCTTAAAATTTTTAGAGTACCTACATTTGTGAATTTATGCTACAAACTGATGTAAAAACTAGTTTTTGATTATGAAATCTCAGGGGAATATCTTTAACTTCACTTTTGCTATGAAGGCTGGACCTCTGGTGTCACAGCTATTTAAGAATTTTTTCTTAGACTTTCTGCCCTGAGCAGGCTTTTGTCTTTGCCTCATTTCCCTTGAGTCCTTCAAGGCCATGAAAAGGAAGTATTGTTTACTGTATTTAGTAAATCCCTCAGGATGAAACCTAGCTTCAGTGATCCTCTTAACACTATTTTCCACCTTCATTTAGATTGCAGTCTGAATATTCCTTATTTCTTGTGAATTAATCAAAAGATTTAAGAAAATATTAACAATTTTAGAAGATGTTTAGTGGGAGTGTGGGTGTGCCACAGTGCCAGAAATGGAAGTCTGACTGTTTTCTTTCTGAGTGGCAAATATTGATGTACAACTTAGAGGAGAACTAAAAAGTTACCATTAGTTTTAATAATTTTCCTTCATAGGGGTGATCTCAGCATAGGCAAGCCAGATAGGAGAGTGGCTCCTAACTATGCAGAGTCGTACAGGGCAGAGGCCAAGAAGAGCTGCTCCTGTGGAAAAAGTTAGTCTCAGAGAGGACTGGAGGAAGTTTCATTTGCAAAGGAGAAAAATCAGTGTGCGTATCCCAGGTAGGGCTGCTGTATCAAATACAGGATATCTACTTAAATTTGAATTTCAGATATATAATGAATATTTTTTAGCATATGTCCCCAATATTTTGTCTAGTCATCTCTCAACCCAAATATCTAAGGCGTTATTGGATATGGTGGAGTATATGATCTATGAGCACATTATTGTGACTAACCAAAAGCCTTAGAGAATTACTTTGAAAACTTTAGTGTGATACACATTACCAGGAGGTTCTTGTCAAACTGAAGATTGTGATTTAGTAGGTCTGGGGTGGGGCATGAGATTCTGCATTTCTAACATGAGTTCTGCTCTGAGTGGAAACATGGCAGCTCCCCTTCATTTAAGACAGACTTCAAATAATAATCTCTCATCAACAAATAAAAATTACCTACTGCTCTCTCTTGTAAATGTCAGGGCAGAAATATTTTTCTGAGCTTTTTGAACTCTGTTGTTAAGCTTGCTTATAAATAACACTAATAAAGTTTGGCTATGTGTCTAGTAGGCTCAATTCTTGTAGGTAGCCCTTCCTGAAACGTATTCTCATAATGCCATCTCACCATTAAAATGCTGAGATTTTGGAACCTGCTGCTATTCCCTATCCCACTTTGTATAGATACACATAGTTCAGGATACCTCACAGACAACCAAGTAAATCTCAGTTTGCCGTATGTGATATTCCCTGAAACAAGACGATAGAAATCCTAAGGGAAGAAATTATTTTGGATAAATTTCCAAATAGGTCACAACTTTTTCCTTTATGTCCCCTTATACTTCAGGCCGAATCTGGACTTGTTTTAGGAAACATAGTAGCTTCTATTATCCAGTTGCAGTGAGAGGAGTTTTATACCTGCTGAATTTTCACATGAACTGCAGTAACTCTAAATGAGGAAATAGTAGAGTATCAGAGACAAAATGACAGAGACATGCTAGAATAATTTCCATATATACTTATGTCTCCTTCTCCCCTAACCTCTGGCCAATTCCATACATTTGCAAAAACAGATGGGAATGCCTGGCATAAGTGGAGTAACTTTCTGGGGTTAGATTTTCCAGCATTTTGTTAGAGACTAGAAAGGTTTTCTTCCTTTGGAAAACCTGTTTTCAATTTTCCCATGAGATGAGTGCATCTTACAAATTCATGAGGAGTTCAGATGATGTTCACAATGGTACAGTATAACATGACTAATGAGTGTGAGCTCTGTATCACCTTATTATCCTGGCTCTTTTTATCAGTATGTGAATTTTTACATTTGCTTTTATTCTCATGGGAGTGCAGTATTGCTTATTGTTTGTTATTATTCTGAAATTTTCTTTCATTTATTTTTTCCTAGTGTTGCAATAAAAAAATACAAATCATGATATACTTAAAAAGCAACAATTTAAAAAACTCAGTCTTTTCTCCTAATTCATCATTTGTCTCCTTTTGCTTGTGAATGGTTATACCTCATTAATGGCTTCATGGTGTAACTCTGTAACTAATATTTATATATTAGCTATAGTATTTGTTCTTATGGAAAAAGAATTATATAGTATAAAATTGAATGTTTTAAAGCATTCAAGTAAACCAAAAATATTTCCTCAAAAATGTGTTGAAAGGATGTAACAATCCAGCATGTGATTTTAATTAATGTCCAAGTAACTAAAAATGTATTTAGTTCATAAAGAAAACATATTGACATCTAATTATGGATCATAGAATTTGGTGCAGCGAAACCGTAGTGCATCTGTTCACTGAAAACATAATCATGGAGAATACTAAATGGCACAATATATAATGAAAAATTAAAATAATGCACAAATAAGACCATTAAAAAATCATAGTGTGAAACCAAATAGATTTGGAATTTAGCAAGAGAGTTTTGGTAGTTCTAGATTTATTGATAACAGAGATTGTCAAATTCATACAAAACTTACTATGCTAATTTCAATGGTCATGCAGCAGAATATTCTCTCTTTTGTCCTTTGATGGAATTTAAAATTTTAAAGTAGAAGGGGAAAGTTAGTGCCATTAGCTCATTTTCATATTTACAGACTTATGTATAGATCGAGCTAAGGGTTATCTTTTCAGTAAATCACTTTTCGTTTAATTAATGGTGGGAAAGACTAACAAATTCCAAAAGTGTTCACTTGGTTCATGGTGGACGCTGGACCTCCTGATCTTTTCCCTTCCAGTGTGTTCTGTACCTTACAGAAGTGGTTCTCAGATTTGAGCTTGTATCTGAATCACCTGGAGGACTTGTTAAAACAATTTTGGGCTGCATCTCTAGGGGTTCAAATTCAGTTGGTCTGGGAAGAGGCCCTGTAATTTGCATTTCTAATGATTCCCAGGTGTTGCTGATGCTGTGGGTCCAGAAACCACATTTTAAAAACCACTACCTTGGAGTCTTGCCAATCACCTTAAAGCCAGTCTTGCCCTGTACTCCCATTTTCACAACCCTGTATTGGCTTCTTGTGGTCTCCCAAATCAAGCTCAAACCTAACAAGGTATTTAGGAATGTCTACCATGTCGCCCCGCAGTCTATCTTTTCTGCTCATGTCCAAGTTGCCTCTCTCTGGGCACTTAATTCTTCAGTACAGCAGTATAACTCACCACTAGAGGACGTGCCCTAATACCTCTCTACCTTCATATTTTTGTTATGCTATTCCAGTTCACCTGGAAAGCCCTTTCTCTTTATCTTCCTATTTCAGTCATTCAAGTCTCAGCACAAATGCTCCCTCCACCATGGAGTATCTCTTTTTTTTTGTTTTGTTTTGTTTTGTTTTGTTTCGTTTTTTGCGGTACGCGGGCCTCTCACTGTTGTGGCCTATCCCGTTGTGGAGCACAGGCTCTGGACGCGCAGGCTCAGCGGCCATGGCTCACGGGCCCAGCCGCTCCACGGCGTGTGGGATCTTCCCGGACCGGGGCACGAACCCGTATCCCCTGCATCGGCAGGCGGACTCTCAACCACTGCGCCACCAGGAAAGCCCTGGAGTATCTCTTATTCTCATTTACACAGGCCACAAATCATGTCACACTTCACTGAACTCTTTCCACATTTTATTTTTCTTACGTTAATTTCTGCTTTCTCTGCTTTTTATGATTTTTGCTTGAATACGTATCAATTCTTCTATTAACTTGTTAATATTAAGAGCTCAGTCTTCTAACTTCTTAGCTAATAACATTTCTTGTATCATAAAAGTCTAGGTGCTTAAAACTTGGGCACAAATGGACAAATATGTCTGCAAAATCTTGTGCTTAAAAAACTGACTAATCAGTGACAACCACTAACTCATGTTTAGTGGCAGAGTGGTCCTGAATGTTCTTCCAGTGATAACAGGTAGATGTGATTTATCAACATCCTTTTAATGTGTGTGGGTGTACAGGGAAGTAGTTGGTGACAGCCCTGAGTTTGGTTGCACATAGGATGCCTGTGAAGGCACGAAACACTAAGCGAAGATTTGTCCCGAGACCAGGACTTCTTTAAAAATCATGGTAACTGTCTGGAGTTAGTGTAGGTTATTTTAATCAAGTCATTTGCCTTTTAACACATGTAGGGCTCAGTTATTCTAGTAATTTGTGATCTTAGATTATTTACCACCACCTTTTAAAGAAAAAAGCAGAGACAAACAAAACAGAAAAATATCTCTTTGACCGTCATAGTTGACTTTAATTATATTCAATATAAAGTTTCTTAAATATTGTACAGAAGAAAACAAAGTATACATTTTATACAACTATGAAATTAAAGATAATAAATTAAGCCCAAACAAAACTATTAAAAAATAAAATTCAAGTAAAATACATTAAAAATGAGAAAGAATTTTTATTGAAACTATATTTCTCATGTTATATTTAAGAGTAACAAATGTATCCCTTTGTTTACTGTGTTACTTGTCAACATAACTTTTATGCTTTTGAGTACAAAGGACTATAATTTGGTTCATATTTTTATAATTATTTCTCCTTTTTAAATGAACTTTTTAAAATTTATTTTTATTTATTTTTGGCTGCGTTGGGTGTTCGTTGCTGCACGCAGGCTTTCTCTAGTTGTGGCGAGCGGGCGCTACTCTTCGTTGCGGTGCACGGGCTTCTCATTGCAGTGGCCTCTCTTGTTGTGGAGCACGGGCTCTAGGCACGCGGGCTTCAGTAGTTGTGGCATGTGGGCTCAGTAGTTGTGGCTCGCGGGCTCCAGAGCGCAGGCTTGGTAGTTGTGGTGCATGGGCTTAGTTGCTCCACGGCATGTGGGATCTTCCCGCACCAGGACTCGAACCCGTGTCCCCTGCATTGGCAGGCGGATTCTTAACCCCTGCACCATCAGGGAAGTTCTTAAATGAATTCTTAACTTAAGCTACTCTGTTATTTTCATGAGCCAATCAATTTAAGAATCTGTAGAAAATGTAAAATGCAATAAGAAGAACAATAAATGAAAAATCCTCCAGAGCATATTTATGTTATGTGCGCTGATAATATACTGTTGTGAGATGTTCTTTAGTCAGACCAGCCTGCATTGTCTGTTGGGCAGTTTTTTTTCTGATCAGTATATTTCCACATCTACAAGCTTTTTGATGACAACTACTGTAAAAGCTTGATTCAGAGAAAATGCTGGACATCATTTGGCCTTTGGGTACTTAGAATGTGATCAAATGTAACCTAAGTAGCTAGTCATAAAATAGTCATGTAGATGGGATGGAATACGCTAACATCAGTATATTAAAATCCTTTTAGAAAAGAAAGTATACCATTAACAACAAGAACAACAACAAAATTTCTGGAGCTTCAGAACCAAAATAAGTAGACCCTTGCTCTTGGGATCTTTGAGAACTTGGAACCATTCTTTGGAGCTTTGGTTTGGATTGAGAATATAGAGTGCATGTAGAAATTAGCAGAAAGGAAGAAAATTTTGCATCATAGACACAAACTTCAGTGGGTTGAAGGTTCGTTAGATACTCAAATGAAAGAAGATTTGAAGAAAGGAGAAATACTGTATGGAGAAAGTTGGAAAAGTAAAAGATAAACCATGGATACTCTTCTTACTTTGTGCCCTCTACTGGCGCTCTCCTTGCCGACCACTCAGGCAACATACAAGAAGTGACTTCTGATACAAGTAATTGAATAAAAAGCCCTAATGTGCTCAGATTGGTTTTGGTCTCCATTCTGCTGCAGCAAGAAGTGACAGTCGTGCATATATTATGTCTGCCATTATGCAGTCTTCACCCTGAATTTCTAATTGTTTAAGATCTTTTGAATATCTTTATTCACTATATCAAATGATATCACTCACAAGAACAAAGAAATAAAGTCCACTTTCCTGACTTCAGGAATAATTCTTAAACATCCTTTTCTGATACAAATCTGAATTAGTTCTAAAGAGTTCCATATTAAGAAAATTCAAAACTATTTTTCTCCAGAAACTTATTCCATTGTATAACTCCCCACATTTCTGTGTAGGCATCCTTCCTCATATCTAATCTAAACCCTCTGTACTGCATTTTATTCTTTTCCCCTTTGTCTGGCTTTAGCATCAGAACAGATGGCCATCTTTTGTCAGTAATTGAAGACTGTTTCTAAGAAACATTGAGTCTGCATCAGAACTCACTTGTTAGGCAAAGCTCCTGCTCAGGACAGAAGCCGGGACAGTCTTTGAAATCATAAGTGTGTCTTGAACCTCTGGTTCCCCTTTTCCTCACTGTCAGTCATTTAGTACCTTCATTTTTTTTTTTTTCTTTTCTCATCCCTTTTTTAAGATATATGACTAGTTAAATTTACTCACATTGAGGGGTAAATGACTGCTAAAGATTAAAATGTAACCCATTGGGGGATGGTGTCTTAATTTTAACAAAGAGCATTTTTTCTTAGATTGAGGTTTTAATCACAGGGTTTCAGTATCTATAAATTGGATAAAGTAGAGTGGGAGGAGGGTGGAGGATCACTGTCGACATCATTGGAATCATTCTGTGCAGGTGATAAGTTAAAATACTCCATATTGCAAGCAGCAGCCCTCTTCACTCATGATTCATTTGACAGATATTCACTGGGCATCTAGTGACTGGGGCACTGAGACTCGAGCAGTGAATTAGACAGTGTCTTATAGACCTTATATTCTTTTGAGGGGAGAAAAACAATAAATGAACCAATAAAACCAAGAAAATGCCAAGTGTGAGAAATGTGGGCAGAGATTAGAATAAGGTGAGGTGAATAGAGAGTCACTGGCTGGCTGCTTTGGATTTGGGTCAGGAAAGGCATTTCTTGGGGGAGGTCACCTCTAAATTGAGATCTGAATGTAATACACAGCCAGCCATAGGCAGAGAAGGAGAGCAGTATTCCACGGAGAGGTAAGAACAAGTGCAAGGACTCTACAGATAGGGATAAACTTAGCATGTTAATATCTGTTTCTCACTGGATTGAGGGAGTCTAGAGGATGAGGCTGGGGAGAGAAGGAGGGATCAGTTGATGCAGGGCTTTGGTATGCTAGTATAGAAACTTAAGATTTTATTCTAAGCATTGAGGGAAGCATCTGGAGCTGGATCTGATTGACATTTTTAAAACCCTACCAACTTTTCTGTGTATGAGAGCAGGAATGGAAGCAGGAAGACCAGTTGGGATGTTGAGTATTCGGGTGAGAGAAAATGATGACTCACATAGGATGGTGAAGGTGGAAACATAGAAAAAGATTTCTTTAAGAGGGAGGTTGACAGGTCTGGCTGATGTGTTAAATGTCGAGTATGAATGAAAGAGAGGAGTCAAGAGTAATGCCTAGCATTAAGCCTTGACTAACTCAAGGGTGATGCTTCCTTTACTATTATAGAGAAGACTTAGGGAGAAACAGGTCTAGAGGTAAGACCAAGATTTCATAGTTCAATGTGCTGTAGTAGTTAGGGTCACAGATTTTGAGGTTAGGCTTACCTGAATCTAAATCCTCCTGGCTTAGGTACTTTCCAGCTCCATGATCTTGAGCATAAATGGACATCAGTATGAGCACAGGACTGTGAAAATGAAGAAAAAAACAGGCAGTTCATAGAGAACAACTTAGGTACATCAGCATTATTACTAAATTTGAGATTAGAATTTAAAATCTGTTTTTTCTGTTGTCCAGATTTTAACATTCTTGGTTAATATTTTATGCCATGACTCCAAAATATCATTTCAAATTGCAGAGTTTAAGAATTGCTATTTTCTGACCAATTCCTTTGCTAAAAAGTTTACATTCCTTTAAATACACCACAGTGTTGTTTTAGCCATAGAGTATGTTGCTTCCTAATGGTCAATTTGTCTACTAGGACATAGAGATAATTATACCATTTTCCAATACAAACATTGATCATTTTCACATCTTTCATTATCCTGTATAGTTTTCTTTATAAAGACTAGGAACCAGCAATTATCCACTTTATACATATACTTTTAAACTTTTATTTAAAAATGTCATATTATATTCTGGCCTTCCAGAAACACTTCTCTATTTGGTGTCTTTATCAAGCATAATTCATGAGTATCTCTTGCATTTTTCTAGGTTTCTGATGAAAATAGAACCCTGAATTCTGAATTTATTATGATGGTCAATTTTTCAAGGGGAGTATAGTAGGAAGAATTATAAAGAGTAATTTTTTCCAGTTGTGAGGAACTTACAGTATTTCTCTTTTTTAGGCCATGTCTTATGAGAAGTGGCATAGATTACAGTTGGGAGGGACAGAACTTGGAATAGCACTAAGGTCATTTTAAAATCATCAACTGTACAAAATACTTGTATGAAAGAAGTTTATTTATGTTTTGAACACCTAGAATTTGTATATGCTCTTAATTGGTCAATATTCTGTGGTCCCACATTAGCTACCTTGGAGTTTCTAGACAGATAAAGAAGAGAGGATTATTTTCACTGATTAGGTGGGTGCAAGGCCTTGAGGACAAATAGATGGTGATTTAGTACTTTATATATCAAAGTTATTTTTTTAAGTTTATTAATGAAAATACTGTTGAAAGAAGAATCAAGAAAGATAAATTGCACATACCTCTTTCTCTCAAATAACAGTGCTCTTAAACATGGTCCATTAATTTTCAGCCTGGAGGTATTATTGATGATGTAATACTCCTGCGAGAGTAGACTTTCAATTTAACACATTTTACTCATTCACGTTTAACTCATTCAATATGATCAATTTATCAATATGAGTGAGACCACCAGAGAACCTATTACAGAAATATGCATGCTTTGATACCTAATGCATATGCCTCTTTGTTGATGTAGAAAATGAGTTTGGTGGGCTAACTCAAGAGATTCTGAATGAAGGTGCAAAATAAAGATTCCCAAAATAAGCAAGAGGTACTTTCAGTTGAAAGCATTATAGAGCCCAGAATTCTGAGTAAAGAAATCATTTTGTATTTGCTTCAGAGAGGCACTATTTATCTCTGTTGGCCAACATACTTTGAAGCAACTATTTGGTTTTAATGGATATATATCGTGTCACTCTGCCATCAGTAATTTGAACAGCTTGAAATACTGTATGTCATCTTACATTGCTTTCTCTTTGAAGAAAACACAATCACTGGATTGTTTTTCATTGATTTAAAAACATTGACTTGCTGAAGTATGAGCCTGTGTGCAGTCATAATTCTTGTCTTTTCTTCCTCGGCAAAGCCTGTGATAATTCTTTGAATTTCAAGCAGGTGTCATGCATCAGATCCAAGCGCTTAATAAATGCACCAGAAGTATATTTTTTTAAGGCCTTGTGTTTATCCCATTTCCATTTATCTTGTGAAATGTCTTCAAATGCTTTTCTAAAATCCTGGGAAAGAGCAGGTTAGCATTTCGACTTGGCAAGCAAAGCTAGTATGTGTAAGACTCTCCTGTCTATTTTGACCTTAACCAACACTGGTGATTCCTAGCCTGTATGCCAAGGGACCATGAGGAGTGACGGAGTTATTGGATGGGGCCCACAAATCCATATGTACACCAAGCTTTTTTTTTTTTTTTGGTAATCTGAATAAATATCTCTAACATGAAACTGTACATGAAAATTGTGTTTTTGTTCTAAATGCTGCTGTGATCAATAAAATCAAATGCATTTAAAAGTGATCCTTAATTCATGGTGACTTTTCGTCATTTTATATTTTCTCAGTTAATGGAAGGTACCGGGTACCTGTATTTTTTACATTGTAATTGACAGTGTTCTATGCATTAAATTTTAAGAAAAGATGACATTATTGACCACAGGTACCTCACTGATACCAAATTGAAATGTTTTGTTATCATATCCTTGTTGCAAGCTGGTCATCAGTAATTTCACATTCATTTTGATCAACAGCATACTAATAAGTTAATATAACTAACAACTATAATAGCTATTGCATTGGGCGCAGACAGTTGTTTCATTTTTACACCAATCCTGTAAAGTAATTATTATTATTTCTATTTCACTAAGAGGAAACCAAGTATATTGCCTTTGTACCAATGGAACGCTTATAGGTAATGTGGCTATTAACCTTAACTTGGCCGTCCGACTCTAAGTGCCTTTCTCTTTAGACTCGATCACATTGCAGAGCAGTATGACATGTAAGACATACATATCAAAGTTGTGCTTGATTCTAGAAGGCATAGACTCATGGAAGTGATATGACTTGGATCTGCCTTAAATTATTTTGAATCTGATCAATTATGATTTTTTGAGAACATTTAATCTAGAAATATTTGTTTGTGAAATCCATGAAATCATATGAATGCTATGCAAACCAGGCAATTAGAGCAACTACCCCTCACTACTAAACCAGCAACCGTCTACTAGATATGTCCAAATTTGACTTACTATTTCAAATATCAAGAGAGACTAAGAAAAGAAAGGAAAGAAAAACAAGCAATGATACGGAAATTTTAAAGTATAGGAAAGAAAAGGTGGGAAGAGCTGCATGCAATTCATGGACTTTAAAAATTAAGAGATCTGGGGGCTTATAGTAGAGTCCCTGAAGGTTTTCAGCTCATTAATTTCTCTGGTGAATTAGGTGCTAGCCTCACCTACCCGCTCTCTTCTGCATCCTTCGTCTCATTATTCTCCCTTCCACCGTGGAAAATCCTACTGTTTGTTTACAATCCAGAGTTTTAAAGAGGCTGAACTAAAATTGGCTGCTTCTGGGACATCCCTGCCAATGGATGGGGTCCAAATTGGCTCTGCCATGAAGAGGCAGCTATGCCCACATAAGGATATTTTGGCTTAGTGCTTCTGTCATCTTGTTGCCAGGCAGACAATCATCCAGGAGTGGGAAAATACAGCCAGGGCAAATGTTTATAGCTAGAGTGGTCAGCTGGTTAGAGCACTAGTCTGAAGGAAAGGCTATCTGGATGTCATGTTTGACTCCTCATGGGAAGCACTTAATAAGAGGCAAACCACTTAGCCTTTTAGTCCCCAGTCTGATGGACAAGGACTGCAGTACATATACCTCCTACCTGCCTAGGGATATTTTTTAAGTTTTCAGTTTATTTCTTCCAGTCCTGACTATACAGGAGACAACCACTTTCTTTTCTGTTTTGAGAACAGGGTTATATCTATCTTTGTAGCTTTTCTAATGTTACAGTCAAGTTTAGGAGAAAGAACAGTTCTCACAGCCTTGGAAGAAAGGCTTCCCTTTAAATGTTTTTCATTGGCTAATATATTACCTGAAGATGAGAAGACAGGGTGTGTGTACAAAAATCACATGTAGAAAGCATATGCGTAAAACATAGATGTGTATACAGTATTTATGTAAAGATGTCTTTATCTAGACATTCCAGCACAGCTCCAGTTAAGCCACAACTTTTGTAACAGGAAAGCAAATCAGATTTGACTACATTGGCTGTTTAACTGAAGGAGCCACACAGATGGGAAAGAAGCACAGACAAATTGCTTTTGGCTCTGCTTTCCTTTATAACAACATCAGATATTTTTAGTTTCTTTCTCTCTATGCGTTGTGCATGTTTCTGCCTCATATAGAAAGTCATTGCACATTGTCTTCATTAGTTTTGCCACCCTTTACTAACCCCATTTAGCTTTTCACTTACCTTTTAAATTCTGCAGATACCATGGGAAAGTCCATTTTTTCAGATGTAGGTGATGGGCAGATAGAAATAACTTAATGTCATGGAAATGATTCTTATTAGTAGAATAGAGAATCTTATACTTTTGATCTCATGGTGGATGCATATTTCTGATTAGCACAAAGTACCTTTCCAAACTGGGTGGAGCTATACAAACCTTAGTTCCAATAATTAGAATAGAATTTTCTCTGTGACAGTCTCAGTGTAATGTAGTGAACTGTGAGAATCATTAAAAATTATTATTTGGGTAATGTCCACATGAACCTTTCATAGGCTGCCTATTTTGTTTTCACTCTCTTGAACTTTCCCATTTGTAAATAGCAATAGTTGTTATTTTCATATCCAGGTTCCTTGTGATATTACAGTGTGAGGTTGGAAAGAGACGAGTATGGCTACAGGTTTCATCAAGTATTCCAGCAGGGTATCTCATCATTGTTATCCTCCAAAAGTGGTCTGTGAGCAAGGACTTAAAAACATGACTCAAACAGTGTGACACTTCTTAAAAAGTTAATCATAGAGTGCCATTTGACCAAGCAATTTCACTTCTAGGTATCTACCCCAAACTTGTGTTCATGTAAAGACTTGTTGACCAATGTTTATAGCAGCTTATGCATAATAGTCCCAAATTGGAAACAATCCAAATGTCTATCAACTGGCAAATGAGTAAAGAAAATGTCGTATACCTGTGCAATGGACTACAATTCAGAAATAAAAAGTAACAAACTACTACTGATGCGTGAAACAACAGAGGTTATACTAAGTAAAAGAAGCCAGAACAAAGACTACATACTGCATAATTAAATTTACATGAAATTTCTAGAAAAAGAAAACCTGTGAAGAAAAATGCAGATCACTAGCTGCATGAGGCAGGAGATAGTAGTGGAGATTAACTGCCAAGGACATGAGGTAACTTTTTGGAGTGATGAAAAGTTTTAACTAGTTAAGTGATGGTTGCACAATTTTATATTTATTAAAAATCATTGAACTGATACTTAAAATAGGTAAATATTATGGTATGCAAACTAACCTTAATAAGGTTATGATTCTGAATGCTAATTATTGATAGTTTCTATAGCTCTGTATCCACCTCATTATAATTTTGCATGCTGTGTGTTTCAGGGAGATTGGAGTGTGTATGTATGTATGTGTGTATGAGTGTGAGACAGGTACTGCCCTCCCCAATATATTACAGCTATTATAGATTTCTATCTGTTTTTTGAATATGCCAAATTCTGTTCTGCTCCAGAAAATTCTTCTGCACATACTGTAACTTGCCATCCCTGGAATGTTCTTTTCCAACACACTTCTCAAGGCTGGTTCCTTTTCTTTCAGGTTGTTGCTAATGTACCTCCTCAGAGAGGGCTTCCCTAGTTTTGTAAAGGAGATTCCTGTCCCCAGTAATATTTTTGGCCACTTGTGAATTTCTTTCATAGCATTTGACCCAACTTTGAGTTAGTTTCATATGCATATATGTTTATATGTATATATTTAATATCTTCCCTAATAAAATATAAGGCATGTAAGTGGAAGTATATCCCAATGATCATTACAGTGTGGGTATTTAATATTTTGTAAGTAATTAATAAATGAATGAATAAGAGTATTCCTGGTATTACGCCATGAAAGGTTAGAAAACTCCTTAATAATTTAGGTGGGTCTGCATTCCAGGTTTTTTTTTTTTTTTTTTTTGCAGTACGCAGGCCTCTCACTGTTGTGGCCTCTCCCATTGCGGAGCACAGGCTCCAGACACGCAGGCTCAGCGGCCATGGCTCACGGGCCCAGCCGCTCCGTGGCATGTGAGATCTTCCCAGACCGGGGCACGAACCCATGTCCCCTGCATCGGCAGGCGGACTCTCAACCACTGTGCCACCAGGGAAGCCCCCAGGGTTTTTTTTAAGGATTTCCATAGTCATGAATGGACTTGCCTCATCTAGCAAATGCTGGTATTCCTGAAAATACTCTGGAAATAACCTGTTATTCTGAGGACTTCTGAGTGTGGGTGTAAGTCTTTATTGTCAGAGGATTCTGGTATCTGTGAGGGACACCCTAATTTTCCCATGTCTATCTTTAAAAATCTCACATGATCCTGGGAGGCATAGAGGCTCCAGATTTTTTCAGTGCCCTGCAATTACCAGTTGCTAAATATTGTTTTTTGACACCTCATCAAGCTCTTTTAAAAACCTACTTTAACAACTGAATTGGACCTCCCTGTGTACAAACCATAATACAAAACTAATGTACAGTTAACTGTGGCCTAAACAATGAGGCTTCCCCAAAATTTAATCTTCCTCCTAGGAAGTAGCGTCTACTGTGAAAAAATTTTACTCATTACATAATCTGACAAAATAATATAGTATAGTTTTAGTAGCTACAGTTAATACATTGAACATGTGGTTTCTTCAATAATTACTAATTTTTACTCACTACTAATTTACTAATTTTTCTCACTACTAATTATGGTATTCAATTTTTCACTCCTTAATTTGTTCTGTCATAAGTTTTTATTTATTCCAGACTGAATGGTGATGGAGTTGAGACTTTTGCACTTCTACCATTAGCTTAACATCGTTGATATAAAATGCTGTATGTTGTAATAGTTTATTATCGCATTATTTTTGGTGACTTAATTTTCCTGTGATGATCATCTCAATTTAGCCATTCCAGATGTGAAATAGTTTCAAAGGATATTTTAAAAACTTACCAAGGTTGTTCATTGTAGTTTTATATAATTTTAATACTATTATGATAGTTGCCAGTTATAATTGTCAGTCCTCTCCAGCTGCCTGTTTGCTACAGGAAACTTCACTGCTGGAGTACTGTGCAGGCAAACTAGGCAGCTGGCTTGAGAAGAGTTGAAAGACCCCCAGGAAATACATCTTGGGCTGAAATGAATTGAAATGGGTAACTGCTTATTACTTTAAGGTGTATATATAAGTATTAGGTGTCTGTGTCTCTTTGTAAAGTGAGGCAGGCTTTGTGAGGAATGTGGGAGTAGAAATGCAGTAATTATTCACTTTCAGAGACTTTTGACACACGGGAATGACCTACAGCATAAAATTTAAGAGTGTCTAAAACTCAGTAATCAAGTTAAATCTTATTTTAGTGCAATGTTTTAAGAAATTAAATTGGCAAAATGACCTGTGGGCCAGTATCTGTTCTTGTAAATAAAGCTTTATTGGGATGGGGGCTGAGATTAGGGTGAGGTGAGTGAGACAGGATCATGCAAGTGGAGAGTTGTGTCTTGTCTTCATTTAAAATTGTCATAAAAATACATTTTTTGTAATGGATATTTTGCCTTAAATATGATTTTTTAAAAAATTATGATTCATAATTTCCTAGTTTCTCTGAGATCTTCCCAAGATATGGTAGCTATAGGAAAGCTTAATAACCTATGCTAATTTTGGGAGAGATGTGGAATTAATGTATTTGGGGGTATACATTGGATCCCTGAAATTCCAATTTTATTTAAAATGCCTGTGTTAGAGAGGTTGTTTTAAAAGGGCAATGCAGCAACTGTACATTCTAAATGCTTTTCCTTAACTAGAGCCGCAAATGTTTAGGGTATTGTAAAATTGAATTTTTTTTTGAACTCCGACCATGCTTATATTGAGAACAATTATATCTCAGGGTAGTCATCATGTCTTTGTAAAAATAAATGCTGTTTCCTTTAAGTTTTGTTCAAAATCTACCCTTTATTTTGATTTATATAGATTTTTACATTCAAAAATAAGATATTAAAACTAGACACACATACATATATATATATATCCCGATAATAAATATTCCATATGTATGTATTCACACATATCACGGAGAAAACAAAATCTGTTTTTCCTTGAATGAGTCCTACATAAATCCAAAACAATTGGAAGAATCAAGAAAATATAAAACTGTTTAAAAGCAAATGGTGATTCATATTTATCTCACCATTGATGCTTACTTTCTAGATACTTATTTGGTTGACTACTCTAAATATTTTTTTTAGGCTGCCACTATGGCTGTGTCTCCACAATTTTTTTGGACCTTATTATTACATGGGTTGATATTTTGTTTGATTCAGACTCTTATAAGGATACAGGGTAATGTAGAGGTGGATGATGATGCAGCCTGCTTTCCTACAGAGTGTGGCGGAGTTGAGCAGCTAGTTTACGATCTAAGAATATGACTTTTGAGTCTTAAGAAGCTAGATGGTTTAAACATGCTCTGCACTCTATCAAGTGGGGGCTGCCTTTGTTCCCTTCCTTTTTTTCCCCATAATGGCACCTCGCTATGCTCCCAGGTAATGTATTCTCTTCCTTGCTTCTTATTCCCTCATTCCTCCTTAACCCCTCCCTACCTTTGAAGGTCCAGCTATGAGATAATCCACACTTCCTTCCTTTTTGCAGTTACTTACAGAAACCTCATTCCTGAGTATTTTAACCTCCACTTTTCATTCTTATCAACACTACTCCCTGTCATACCTCTTAGTGACTTCAGTATCCACAGAGATGATAACTCAGACTTTCAGCTTCTTGACCTCTTCTTCATTACTCTATTTTTCTACCTTACATCAGACATTTATTTCCAAGATCATATCAATTAATGCATTCCCACTGTATTATCAGTTTTAGGTATTCTAATTTCTGACCACCTCCTGTCTTTCCAGCTGATAACAAAACTCCCCAAGCTGATCCAATCACATTTTCACTGTCCTCCCTTACTCCATTTCATATTCTAACCTCCCTCTTTATCCAGCTCAGATTCTATGGTTTGTATTTATAAACATTACTTTGCATATGCCCTCATTTCCCTTGTTCCCCTCTCTTTTACTAACAGAGGAGTCAGGATTTAAACCCAATCAGACTAAATCTAGTGATTGAGCTCTTAATCACTACAGTATACATATATTATCTCATTTGAGTCTTACAACACACCTGTAAAAATAAATCAGAAAGTAGAAGCTTGGAGAAACTAAGTAAGTCTTCTATGATCACACAGCATGTATGTGGTGTAGTAGTTTTTAAACTTTGCTTACTTTGTATCTATATCTAAGCAGCTGAACTTGTCTGGGGAAGTTTATGCTGACCCATTTCACTTTAAATTTCATGACCATTTCAGAATAGACTATTCAGAAGTAGACCTCAAAAAATATAGTCATCTGATCTTTGACAAAGGAGCAAAGGCAATACAATGGAGAGAAAATAGTCTTTTCAACAAATGATGCTGGAACAACTGACATCCACATGCCAAAAAAATGAATGTAGATGCAGACCTTACACCCTTCACAAAACTTAACTCAAAATAGATCACAGACTTAAATGTAAAACACAAAACTATCAAATTCCTAGAAGATAACATAGGAGAAATTCCAGATGATCTTGGGTTTGATTTTTTAGATGCAACATCAAAGGCACAGTCCATAAAAGAAAGAATTTATAATCTCAATCTCATTAAAACTTCTGCTCTAAGAAAGACAGTATCAAGATAATGAAAAGAGAAGCCACAAAATGGGAGAAAATATTTACAAAAAACACATTTGATAAGGGACTATTATCCAAAATATACAAAGAACTCTTAATACTCAACAATAGGAAAACAAACCATCCAGTTAAAAATAGATCAAAGACCTTAGTAGTCACCTCACCAAAGAATAAGTACAAATTACAAATAAGCATATATGTCATCTTATGTTATCAGGGAAATGAAAATTAAAACAATAATGAGATACCACTATATACATATTAGAATAGACAAAATCCAAAGCACTGAGAACACCAAATGCTAGTAAGGATGTGCAGGAGCAGGAATGCTCATTCATTGCTGGTGGGAATGCAAAATGGTGCAGTCACTTTGGAATAGAGCTTTGTGGTTTCTTAGAAAACTAAACATACTCTTATTAGAAATCCAGTAATCCTGCTCCTTGGTATTGACCCAGACAAGTTGAAAACTTATGTCCATACAAAAACCTGAACGTGGATATTTATAGTAGCTTTATTCATAATTGTCAAGATGTCCTTCAGTAGGTGAAAGGGTAAATAAACTGTGGTACATCCAAGCAACGGAATATTCTTTAGCTCCAAAAAGAAATGTGCTATCACTCATAAAAAGACATAGAATTTAAATGCATTTTACTAGGTGAAAAAAGCCATTCTGAAAAGGCTACATACTATATAATTCCAACTGTATGACCTTCTAGAAAAGGCAGAACTATGGAGACTGTAAAAAGATTAGTGGTTGCCAGGGATTAGGAAGGATTGAGGGAAGAATAGGTAGAGCACAAAGGGCTCTTTGGACAGAGAAACTACTATATATGACACTATAATGAAGGATGCATGTCATCATGGAGGATACATTTGTCTAAGCCCACACAATGTACAACACCAAGAGTGAACCCTAATGTAAACTATGAACATTGAATGATAACAGTGTGTCAATATATGTTCATCAGTTGTGACAAATTCTACCACTCTGATGGGGGATTTTGATAATGGAAGAGGCTATGCATATGTGGGAGGTAGGGGAGAAATGGAACCTTTCTATACCTTCTGCTCAATTTTGTTGTGAACCTAAAACTGCTCTAAAAAAAAGTCCATATTTTAAAAAAAAAGTATTTTTGTGATTTCATGTCCTCTCTAGTTTCCTCTTCATTTCTCTGCTCTCCTTTTTCACAGCATAATCCTTCAAAAGAGTTGTTGATCAGGTGCACAGGGAACATTCTCCAGGTTAGATCACATGCTGGGCCTTGGTAAATTTAAGAAAATTGAAATCATACCAAGCATCTTTTCCAACCACAATGCTGTGAGATTAGAAGTCAACTATGAAAAAAACCTGCAAAAACAAACAAACACATGGAGGCTAAACAATATGCTACTAAACAACCAATGGATCACTGAAGAAATCAAAGAGAAAATCAAAAAATTGAAAAAGAGAAAATGAAAACGAAAACATGATGATCCAAAAACCTATGAGATTCAGCAAAAGCAGTTCTAAGAGGGAAGTTTATAGCAATACAAACTTATCTCAGAAAACAAGAGAAACCTCAAATAAACAACCTAACCTTACACCTAAAACAACTGGAGAATGAAGAACAAACAAAACCCAAAGTTACTAGAAGGAAAGACAACATAAAGATCAGAGCAGAAATAAATGAAATAGAGATGAAAAAACAATAGAAAAGATCAATGAAACTAAAAGCTAGTTCTTTGAAAAGATAAATAAAATTGATAAACCTTTAGCCAGACTCACCAAGAAAAAAAGAGACAGGGCACCAAACAATAAAATCAGAAATGAAAACGGAGAACTTACAACCAACACCACAGAAATACAAAGGATCATAAAAGACTGCTACAAACAACTAGATGCCAGTAAAATGAACAACCTAGGAGAAATGGACAAATCCTTAGAAAAGTACAATCTCCCATGACTGAACTAGGAAGAAATAGAGAATATGAACAGACCAATTACCAGTCATGAAAATGAATCAGTCATTTAAAGACTCCCAACAAACAAATGTCCAGGACCAGGTGGCTTCACAGGTAAACTCTACCAAACATTCCGAGAAGAGTTAACCCTAATCTTTCTGAAACTATTCCAAAAAATTGCAGAGTAAGGAACACTTCAGAACTCATTCTATGAGGCCACCATCACCCTGATACCAAAACCAGACAAAGGTATTACAAGAAAAGAAAATTACTGGCCAATACCACTGATGAACATAGATGAAAAGATCCTCAACAAAATACTAGCAAACTGACTCCAACAATGCATTAAAAGGTCATACACCATGATCAAGTGGGATTTAACCCAAGGATGCAGGGATTTTTTAATATACACAAATCAATCAATGTCATATACCAGTTAATAAACTGAAGAATAAAAGCCACAGGATCATCTCAATAGATGTAGGAAAAGCTTTTTGATAAAATCCAAGATTGATTTATGATAAAAAAACTCTCTCCAGAAAGTGGACATAGAGGGAGCATACCTCAACATAATAAAGGTCATATATGACAACCCCATAACTAACATCATACTCAACAGTAAAAAGCTAAAAAGCATTTCCTCTAAGATCAGGAACAAGACAAGGATGCCCACTCTCGCCACTTTTACTCAACATAGTTTTGGAAGTCCTAGCCGTGGTCATCAGATAAGGAAAAGGAAAGGAATCCAAACTGGAAAGGAAGTAGAAAAACTGTCACTGTTTGCAGATGACATGATACTATACATAGAAAATCCTAAAGACACCACCAGAAAACTACTAGACCTCATCAATGAATTTGTTAAAGTTGCAGGATATAAAATTAATATACAGAAATCTGTTGCATTTTTATACACTAACAACGAAATATCAGAAAGAGAAATTAAGGAAACAACCCCATTTATCACTGCATCAAAAAGAATATAATACCTAGGAGTAAACCTACCTAAGGAGGCAAAAGACCTGTACTCTGAAAACTATGACACTGGTGAAAGAAATAGAACGTGACACAAACAGATGGAAAGATATACCGTGTTCTTGGATTAGAGACACAATATTGTTAAAATGACCCAAGCCAATCTACAGATTCAATGCAATCACTATCAAATTACCAATGACATTTTTCACAGAACTAGAACGAAAGATTTTAAAATTTATATGGAAACACAAAAGACCCTGAATAGCCAAAGTAATCCTGAGAAAGAATAATGAAGCTGGAGGAATCAGACTCCCTGACTTCAGACTATCCTACAAAGTCATAGTCATCAAAACAGTATGGTACTGGCACAAACACAGATGGTATAGATCAGTGGAACAGGATAGAAAGCCCAGAGTAAAACCCACAGAGCTTTGGTCAATTAATCTACAACAGAGGAGGCAAGAATATGCAATGGAGAAAAGACAGTCTCTTCAACAAGTGGTGCTGGGAAAACTGGACAACTACATGTAAAGAATGAAATTAGAACATTCTCTAACACCATATACAAAAATAAACTCAAAATGGATTGAAGACCTAAATGTAGGACTGGATATGGTAAAACATAGTGTTCCTAGAGGAACACATAGGCAGAACACTCTTTGACATAAATAACAGCAATATTTTTTTGGATCCACCTCCTAAAGTAATGGAAATAAAAATAAACAAACGTGACCTAATTAAACGTAAAAGCTTTTGCACAGCAAAGGAAACCATAAACAAAATGAAAAGACAGCCTATGGAATGGCAGCAATATTTGCAAATGATGTGATAGATAAGGAATTAATTTCCAAAATATACAAACAGCTCACACAATTCAATATCAAAAAGCAAACAACCCAGTCAAAAATGGGCAGAAGATCTAAATAGACATTTCTCCAAGGAAGACATACAGATGGCCAACAAACACATGAAAAGATCAACATCACTAATTATTAGAGAAATGCAAATCAAAACTACAATGAGGTATCACCTCACACCAGTCAGAATGGCCATCATCAAAAAGGCTACAAATGATAAATGCTGCAGAGGATGTGGAGAAAAAAGAATCCTCCTACACTGTTGGTGGGAATGTAAATTGGTGCAGCTACTGTGGAGAAAAGTATGGACATTCCTTAAAAAAATAAAAATAGAGTTACCATATGATCCAGTGATCCCACTCCTGAGCATAGATCTGAGAAAACTATAATTTGAAAAGATACCTGCACCCCAATGTTCATAGCAGCACTATTTACAATAGCCAAGACATGGAAGCAACCTGAGTGTCCATCAACAGATAAATGGATAAAGAAGATGTGGTATATATACACAATGGAATATTACTCAGCCACAAAAAAGAACAAAATAATGACATTTGCAGCAACATGGATGGGCCTAGAGATTATCATACTAAGTGAAGTAAGTCAGAGAAAGACAAATATCATATGACATAGGTTAATATGTGGAATGTAAAAAAATGACACAAATGAACTTATTTACAAGCCAGAAATAGTCTCACAGACATAGAAAACAAACTTATGGTTACCAAAGGGGAAAGGAGGAGGAGAGATTAATTAGGAGTTTAGGATTGAAATAGACACACTATATAAGATAGATAACCAATAAGCACCTACTGTATAGCACAGGGAACTATATTCAGTATCTTGTAATAATCTATAATGAAAAAGAATCTAAAAAGAATATATATATGTATAACTGAATCACTTTGCCATACACCTGAAACTAGCACAGCACTGTAAATCAACAATATTTCAGTTAAAGTTTTTAAAAAAGAGTTGTTGGTACCGACTGTGTCTAGGTCCTCTCCTTCCATTCTCTTTTGTTCGCATATCAATAGGCTTTTAACCCCATCTCTCCATCACATGTAACTCTTATTAAGTTTACCGGTGTTTGCCATTTTGCTAAATCCTCATCTCATTTGACAGAATTTTTTTTTTAAACGGGTCACTGAGACCTTCCTTCTCTTTCCTTCTTAAAAATCATTACTTCACATGATTTCAAGAACAGCACTCTCTCTTGGTTCTAGTTATACCTCTCTGGCCACTTCTGAATATCAAGGTGCTTGGTATTTCCTACATTATACCTCTTTGCTTCTTTATCTATACGCCTTCCATCAGGAACGTGATCTAGTTTCAAGGCTTGAAGGATTCCATCCTTCTTATTAGTTTAGCCAAAAACTTTGCATTCATCTTTGATTGCTTTTGGAAACCAATCTATATGGAGTTCCTGTTGACTACTTTATACATTACAGTAAAAATCTAGAATTTGACCCCCTCCTTATATCCTTCACCACTACCATCCTTAAAGCCAACATAATCTCTTGCCTGGATTATTGCTATAACTTCCTCCTACCTGGTCTTCCTGTTTTTGCCTTTGTCCCCCCTACAAATTATTTTCAACATGTTAGCCATAGTAATCCTCTGTGTAAAATCCTCCAGTGGTTTTCCTTGAAATTCTGAGTAAAACTTGAAGTCCTATGAAGCCTCATATGAACCAGTGCTTTCTAGCAAAAATTTAATCACTGTATGTATCTGCCTTACCAATCATTCATTAAATAGTCTTATTGTGACCATTCCTCAGATTAAGAAATTCCCACTGCTTTAAAAAAGAACAAAAAAAAAGAACACAGGTTCTACTTTCCAATCCTAATCAACCATTTTTATTAAATCGGCATTTTTGAACACCTATTATGGGTGTATAACAATGAATAAAATATTTCCTGCCCTCGAGGAATTTTTACATTTGGGGAAGAGACAAAAATGCAATGAATAATTATGTAGAAATAACTACTATAGTGTGAGTGTGTACACAGAACACTGAGGGGAGGAACAGTCAATTAAAATTACATAATGTTGACATAGACAACCTCAGAGAAATAACATTTGTTCTGGCTAATGGGAGGTGAGCCCTGTTCTTTGAATTGTTTCCAAGTTTTCCATACTCCTTCAGTCATAATAATGGACCTTGCCAAAGGCAATATGTTGGCGTTTATATACAAAGAGGATTATCTTTGGTTTCTTTTCCAGTAATGGCCCCAGATCTCTTCTAGCTCCAGATCTTTGTTGTTGCCACTTATGATTGAGTGGCACAAATTTGCATTCCGGTCAGTAAAACAGAATGAAAATAAAGTTTGTAGCTCCAGGTTTCTTATTTTGAACCAGAGATTCCCACATGATACATACAAAAATGCTCTCCTCACCCCTTCGAGGCCCACTGTCATCGGTGAAAGTAAGGTTCTGTGCATATGCTGGCCTGAGAGCCATTACTGCACAGATTCTGTATCCACCCAAAAAAGCATATTGTGATACAAGTGTGTGTGTGACAGGTATATCTGCTCTAAGTTGTTAAAAAGTAGCCACTCCTAAACTATAATACCTTATTATTGTTAATAAATTACTTGTAACACATGTCTGAAGTGATCAAGATAAATTACCAGGCTACAGTACCATTGTTATATTCAGCGGATCCTCTGACCTTCCAGAAGATGTAAGATTCTTCTATGATTTCAGAATTCATGTTAATCTTTTAGAAAGTAGCATGATGTATTGACAAGAACATAACATTTAGACTCAGAGGACTTCAGTCTGGCTGTACGTTCCAAGATGTATCAGTTACATAATATAAAACAACCCACTTAAGAATACTGAGCCTCGTTTTAATTATGTGTACCATGGGATTGTGTAAACTGCAAAATGCCAACAGTATTGAGTTATTATTATTACAACAGCAGTATTAGTGCACAGTGCTTGTCTTTTTCTGTTTTGCCCCTCTTTCATTTTCTTTCCTGAATAGAGGTAACTCTACAGTACTTTTACAACTGGCTTTTTCTGGTTCATCATGAGCTTCTCTGGTGAATTGGGAATTTTACAGTTGGGTAGTTAGGATATAATGCATGATCAGGGGACTGCTGAATTACCTAGAGAATTTTGCAGTGTTGAGTTACTCATTATTTCTAGGGGATTTTCTGTTTTTTAAATCTCTGGGTGTTGTAAATGAAAAAGGCTGATTATGATTTCTAAAGAGAAATGGGAAAAAATGGGAGAAAGAAGGCAACAGGGAAAATAAAACATCTTTAGACAGTACGAGGAAAATGTTCCCTGGAGAGAAACTCTGAACTGATTGCATAAGTTTGTGGTTAGATTGCTCCATGCTGCTCATATGGAAAAGGGACCCAGCTGTACCCTTGCTCCTGAGCGATGACTGGGAGGCAGTACAATGATTGAGGCTCTTGCACACTGCTGCCCCTGCTTCCAGGGAGAGCTGCTCCAAGAACCAGTATAAGAACAGGGTTTTCAGAGTCTGAGCTTCAGGTTGAGACTGGTGGTTGTACAAGACTATTCTGTTCATTAATTTCATGAATATTTATTTAGTACCTACTATGTGACGGGAATAGAAGTAGACAAAATGTACAACAATCCTATCCTCAGGGAACTTCTATGCACAGAAGTATAAGCCTTTGTTGTGAATAAAAATCTTGACAGGTTCACTGGATTTTTACTCTTACTTCTCCCCCTACTGAATTGTTTGGATTTTTAATATAATAACCCGAACATTCTCATTGTTTTTTTATTGATACAGCTTGCCATGTTGAAGGCACTTTGGTGCAATGGAAAAAGGCCCAAACTTGGAATCAGACCATGTAGATGCCATCCCATTGGCCACTAAGAGGTATGTGAGCTTCAGCTATCACACACTCAGAATCCAGAGAAAGAGGTGAGTTTTTTAATCATTTATATCCCTTTCCTTGCTCTCAGTCTGTATGATTCATGCTCAGTCAGGCAAGGGGAAGGAAATTCTCTTCTCCAGAATTAACTTCAGCATAAAATCATGCCTCCTTTTGTAGCTTGCTCTCATTTCTCTGCAGCATGAATGGTGGCACCCAGACTTTGTTCTGTCAGACCTTCTTGGATCTGAGATCAGGATGTGCCACTGTGAGAATGATCTATCAGGAAATTAAAACAAAAGCCTATTCAGTGTCTCCCTGCAGTGGGCTGCTCCATCATGTTTGGAATCAGGTGTTCTGGCTAATGAAAGTCAAAGTATTTTCTGCATCTTACAGTAACAGTAAGACTGAACTTGGCTCAAATACTAAAAATAGTTCAAAGTGTAGCAAAGCCTTGTAGATGTCCCAATATCTACTTCTCCTTTTTCTTTAGTAATAGAACCTCCAGACTATAGCTGGGCACATGACCACTCAAAATCAAGGCTGTCTCGCAGTTGAGAGTGGTATGTGACCAGGATCTGGTGAAAGGGATGTGATTTGAACAACTTTTAAGTAGTGCCTTTAAAGAAAGCACGCTCTGTTTTACACACCACCCCCCAACTTTGCCATGCTGCAATGAGGATGTAGTGGACATAGCGGTGAGGCCTCTTCAGCTGCAGACAGACAATGTTCTAATGAGTGGTAAAGCAACATTAAGGAAGGGTTTGGGTCTCCAGCTTCGTGGAGATACCACACTAGCTTGGAACTGCCTATAAAGATCTTGATTTCTTTCTTAAACCATTGAACTTTATGGCCTCTTTGTTTCTACAGCATAACCTGTATCCCAATTAATACAAAAATAAATGGTTCAGGTAATAAATAGACGTAAAAATGTTATACTGTCAATAACTTTCTTTGACCTATTCTGAAAAGGTAACTAGGCCAATCCAGCAATATTCTATGTGAAAAGTATTTATATGTATGTATATATATCTTTATATATCTGTATTTACTAGGAGAATGGGTAGCATTTTAGAAATGACCAATAAGAGTGTGTTTTAAAAAAATATTCCTTCCTTTTCTTTGTTATTTTCTTTGGAGTGAAAGTTTTTAAACTGATGAAAAAAGAAACAAAAGATTGAACATTGAATTCACACAATTTTATAAATTCTAAATTGTGATTCTGTCATTAATAGTAACTTTTGTTATAATCCATGATCACAGAAAGTCAAACTGAAATAGAGGAGGGCTGAAAAATGCATAGAGAAGGTGAAAATTGTTGTGTTGTGGATATTCCAATATTGAATTTCCTGATTTTAGACATTTATTTTTTTAGCAATAATAATGCATCCATGCGTGCATTTGGTTGCCAAATTCGTTTGTAAAAAGTTGTTTGTGAACAAATAAGAATAATTAAGCCCCTCAAAACTACATAATATCTTGATGAAGATTTTTAAAAACAGTTTGGCTAGCATTTTTTCTGCTTAGAAGTGATGTCACTGTGAAATGTGAGGATAACACTTCATGTGTTACTATCTGTTGTGAAGTGATTTAATAAATGTTTAAACAAGTCATTACCATGTTGACAGCATTTCTTATCATGGAGCTGTAATTCTGGTATTGATTGTCATGCTAGGCTTCCCACCCCCTTCCTCTGCCTTGAAAATGTGAGGACACGTAAGCATGACCCTCAGCGAGTGCTAACAGACTGTATTAGTTATGGATGTCTGTTCTTGAGTCTTCCTCTCTCCTGCATCAAAGAAGGAAGCCAATCAGCCCTACTTTCTTTCCTTCACTGAGGTTATAGCATGCATGGAAGGGATAAATAGTATTTAGTACATACTCATCTGCTAGGAGAGCACCATTTGACTCAATTAGAGTTAAATTAGATCCTGTGACATTCATTCCTTTAGTTATAATTATTGAGCACCTATTATATGCCAGATAAATAAGGAACTAAACAGGTGCTATTTTTGTCTTCTTGACTTAAAGTCAAGTGATGGATCTGCATCCTTGTTTTCAGCTTCTTATGCTGTGGGTTTTTGCTGAGTGGGTTTCTCTTCCTCTGTGATCCTCAGACTGCTCTACCAAGATCTCTTCCCCATGAGTTCATCAAGGAGAAAAGAGAGTGTAACCTGAGTATGGTGCAGTACCTACAGTTATACAGTCTTGGAGATGGAAAGTCTCTTATTTCATCTGATGCTTCCTTTATTTTGAAGATAGGCTCCTAAGTGGATGGCCATTTAATTTCTGCTGCAACACCTTTTAAAAGATTTTGTAAAATTTCTTACAATATAAATTCAGTATTTTCCAATTTATTTATATGATCATAAAAGGAAATGAGGTCAGCATGGTACTATCTGATCTTAACGGACCCATGTTTAATCCTAGTGATCACCTATTTCTTCCTAAATTCTGGCAACTGAAGAAAATATTTTAAAAGCTTGTTTGGGGACAAGATTTTCAGGCATGGAGTTTTGATATCCACCTTTTTGTACCACTGTGAAGCAATGCAGTTGCTTATCTCAAGTTTTCTGTCATCTTTCCCATCCTCCCTATAACTTCAGGGCTGCGCTTTAAGGGTTATTTTCTATGTCACATATGTTGTCCTTCCCATTGGAGTGTTTCTATTGTATCATGGCCTTTTTCTCCATTCTCTTTGGCTAGCAGGTTAATATATGGCTTTTTCTAATATAGTCCAAGAAAACAGTTTTACTTTAAAGTAATTGTTCTCAATCAGGGATGATTTTGTCCCCCCAGGGGTCATTTGACAGTGTCTGGAGATAGTTTTGGTAGTCACAACTGAGGGAGGAGGTGTGACTGGCATCTAGTGAGTAGAGGTCAAGACACTTGCTTAACATCTGACAGTGCACAGGATTTCACCCCACAACAAAGAATTATTTGCCCCAAAATGTCAGTGGTGTTGAGCTTGAGATAATTTGATTTAAAACAGTTCAAATATTTATTCGTTTTTATTAAGATGTTTTCTTAAGGATATTTTTTCCTTTGCCTCATTTATATCCAGTTAGAGAAGCTACTGATTATTGAGGTATTTTAGTATGCTTTCTTTCTTCACTGATCTAATTTTTTATAAACACTGGAACATTTGCCTCTACTAGGTATTCTAGGTAATATAAAGATAAATCTTTGTCTCTGGCTATATAGGTAAAAGGTATTTGTGAACTGAAATAATTGTGGTTGAAGGTAAGACTGAGTAATCATGTCAGAGCAGACAAAAAGTACCAGAGGAAATTGGAAGGATTGGTTATTTCTGGCTGGAGGGATATAGAAGATATAAGGGGGTTGGTGGCATTGGAACTGAGTCTTAAAGGATAATTGTGATTTGAACATGCTGAAGTAAGGGAACAGTCGGGAAGGGAGAAAGAAAGAAAGCACATGGAACTGGGGCAGGCTCAAGGGACTGTCAATGGTGGCCAAACTTGATTTGAGGTAGAGTGCATGGAGAGCTGTGGTTGGGAAGGTCTTTGTTCCCTTACCCAGATGTTAATGGAATAGGCCAAATTGTTGCTTGTTTCAAAAAAATATATACATTGGGATCATTATAACAGTTTTGTTTTTTTTTTTTACTTTTCTAAGCAGAAATTATGTCAAATTTTTGTACTATATATTGACCAAATCAGAATTTTTAGTTGCAATCTGAAACTGTTTGGTGTTGTCCTGAATTTCCATGAGTATTTTCACTGCTTTTCCATCAGCTGATATTCTTCATAATCAGCAGGGCAGAAACTTTTTCTTTTCTTTCCATTTTTGAGTCTGAAAATTCACCTTGAATATACACATTCTCACAGCTTCAGGGGTTACAATAACCTGAAAATGTATAATTTAGAAGAGGTTTCAGTAATTCATTCCTACAGTTTGGAGTGAAAATAAATTCTAGCCTGAGATAATAAAATTTGATATAGAACATCTTTGGAAATATCCATAAAAATGTGGCACTACGTGGAGGGGCAGTATACAGCTTTCTTCTTGTGGCCCAGGAGGGTCATCACATTTCCCTGGGCTGGGGGTGGGGGGTAGAGGCTTGATTTAAACCGCTGATTCCTAGGCCCCTTTCTATTTTGAATATATTGCATTAGAATGGGGAAGGACACAAGAGGAAATTTTCGTTCATTTTTTCTTCTTACAAGTGCCTTGGGTTATGCTTGCGACACTAAAGTTTAAAAGCTACTGTTCTAGAAGTTGAAAGAGTAAGACTACTCAGGCTGTGGTTAAACATGTGGATGTGATAGTCAAAACATATAAGTAATAAACAGGATTCCAGAAATGTTGTAGCATTGTGTGGATAAGTGAGGCCTAGAAGAGTGGACTGAATTATGTACAGAAAAGTGGTGAAGATGGGAGAAACTAGAGGGAGTAAAAGTGAAAATATTTGTCTGTGATTAGCATTACTGAGGGAGAATCACTGTAGTGTTTTTTTTTTAAAATGTATTCATTCTACTGTAAAAGTAGAGACATACATGTCTAATTACTAATTACCAAGTCGTTTGGGGGATCAACCTGCACATGATTATAAAGACACCTTGTTATTTTAGGATTCTCAGCACAAGGAAAGTTGAGGACATAAATGCCACTCCTTTTCCTTTTGTTGAGCTAGTAAAAATGTTGAGATCATACGAGTTTTCATAGAGATTCCACCTACCTTTGTCCTCTAATGATACAGAACTTTAACATGATGGTAACATAAATGAATTTTTTCCTGTTTTTCCTATTCTTATTCTTTCTGCATAAATTTCATAAATGTTTAACTTGTTTTATGGAGTGTAAACATTTTCCCATTGACTCAGGTATTGTATTTGTGTTTTATTCTGTCGTCTTTTAAAGTATGTTTGCACAAAGTGTGATTCTAAGATTGTCAACCGTAAGGGAGTTATGTCTACACAGTTCCTATCATACACAGATGAGTTCTGAATAAATATTTTTGATGGCAAGGATGGCTGTCTGTATACCTGATTTAAAGTGTCAAATTCACCTGCAGTCTGGTAATGTATGGCCTTTACCATACATTATTACTCATTAGCATTGTTTTTTTTTTTTTTTTTTTTGCTCTGTAAAATCAGGCTGCAGATGCCATTCCACCCTGTGTTGAGATGATTCTATGGACTAATTATTTAAAGCACTTAGCCTGGGAGGTGCCCAATAACTATCACTTCTCCTTTTTTCCATTACCCATGTAATAGAATTGACTAAATTCCTGACCTTGCTCTACCTCGTGCATTAAGAGTGGAGATTACTTGGACTTAATGTGGAATATTTAAGCACTTTTCACTATTTTCAGTGTTTCTGCCTGTGAACTCCCTCCCTAGAGGAGGCCTATACATTGACCTGCAATGTTCAATGTAGGCAATGCCATGTGACTGGCATTAGCTAATAAAATGTGAACGGAAGTGACTAGTCACTTCTTTGCAGAGGTTTCAGACCCATTGCATGACTCAGTGTTATCTCTGCCATAAGGACAGGCAGTGCTTCAGACAGAAGCTGCTCTATCACCCTGAGTGCAAGGAGACTGCTCTGTGAACCCAGGGCTGAAATAAAGCAGACCCACAGTGAACACAAGTCATGAACGAGAAACGCATAACTGTTTTTAGAAACCACAGAGATTCTGTGGTCATTTTATGTCACATAAATAACCCCCACGTGGAGTTTTTTGAGGAATAAGTAGCAAGGAATGCTTGATCAGAGCCCACTGCAAGTTCCACTTTTTATCTTAAGCCTTCCTTAGCTGTGGACATAGGTCATAGGAGTCTCTTTTGCCTCTCAGTCCTTGTCTGGCCTCCTCACTTGGCATCCTGTCATAACTGGCTCTAAAATATAAATTGTTTGTGGGAATGTGTGCTCCTTTGTAATTTCCACAGAGAGGGTATGCACTACATAGTTTCTGCAAACATAGATGTAGAATGTTGAGTAGATGTATTTTACATTTGAATGTAAAGCAAATTTTGGTGAGTCATTATACCATTGGCAAATGGATACTGCTGGATGTCAGAATGAACAGGAAATGAGAAAGTTGCACCTAACTTAGAGGCCTAAAAATTTGAGGGAAAGGCTGTTGTTCCCAGAGCACAGGAGAAGTCGTCCTGCTTGAGGATGATTCTATTAACAGTGCCAGGTCTAGATGCTCTTTTAAGGGAGACCACATTTTTATAGTCTTTCCTGAATTGTTCCCTCAGTGAGTCATAGTATTTAACCTAAGTCATTTGGACTATGGCAGGAGAACCCTTCTGAGAATTTAAAGAAAATCTAAATGGAGTTTTGAACCAACATTCTTATAAGCAAAATGCTTCCATTCTATTTTAACTAGAAAGAGGGTCATTGAGAAATATTTATTAGCTTGTTAAACTGAGCTGCTTTTGTTATTTCTAGAATGAGTGTAATAAAAATATTCAAAATTTCACAGAATTCCACCTATCATTTAACACAAGGAATTAGAGCACTTTTTATTTCTTTTCCTAAAGCAAGGGTTTTCTCTAGGTGCCAATACATCTTAAAGATTTCTCCATACATTAAGTGTGGATGAATTTAAGGGTAATTACATATTTTTTATGTTAGATTTTTATGAGGAAGTACCTGGCCAAATGGATATATCTTATGTTCATTTCACAGAGACTGATGAATACTATCCTAACTGGATAAATTCTTAATGATTTGTCTTTCACTGTTTATTCATTCAGAAATATAGATTAGATTCTGACTCTGCATCAGGTGCCATGAACATTGCGTGTCACCATAGTAAAAGAACAGCTTATTTGGGGGCATATATTCAGCTTTCATCATTTGTGATAAAATCTCTTGAAAGTTCTTTTCAACTTGGAATGCTTATTTTAAAGTGGTAATGTAGCAAAATAACAGTGATTAAAAAAAAAACCTAAACAATAAACCGTATATTTTGCATTATGCAGACCAGAATAATTGGGTTGCACAAAGGTGTTATTGATCTAAATTATTAAACTAAAGTCAGCTGTACTAGTTTATGGGTATTGAAACCCCAAGCAAACAATGCGAAAGTAGCAGCAGTATGAACAAGAGAAACTAGAGTACATTTTTGGATATGCTCTAAGAGGGAGATTCTCAAATGGAAGAGATGTGGGCTGTTTGGTCTGCATTGATCTCTCCTTGGATTTGCTGGAAGTGACATTTTATCATATTGTTAAGTCTCTCCTATAACAACCTATTTTTTTTTTTTTTTAAAGAATGGCTACCCTACTTAGTAAATCTTAAATTTTCCTAAAATTTTCCTACAGTTCGGGATTCAAGCTTTAAATTAATTTGCCAACAATTGCTATACGCTGCCTGGATCATAGTATTGAGAAGAACTCTGAGGTTATATTATATTTAGACTCAGCAGGAAAAAAGGGTCCTGGTAAACGAATGATGTTTACCATGTTTGGTGAGAGAGAATTGTTGTGACATATTGAAGGAGTATTGTTAATATCATAAGTACCATTTATTTGCTATCTTTATCTTAGAACATTTTATTATTGGAAAATCATTATATAGCATTAGAATTTTTTTACTTTCCCATATTCTCCAGGAAAGATTACAAGGTGATTTCTTCCTTGAATCATTACTGTAGTCTTATTTAATATTGCTAAAATCTCGTTTAGTTTCCAAGATGTTGGTGTACCCCTGTCTTGGGAGGATTTCAAGTGGCAGTTTACTAAGGAGGTATATGAGACTATAATCAAGACCCAAAGAGAAGATTGAAAAAAATCCTGAAGGAAAGAAATACTCATTTCTTGATAACACTGCTCACTACTTATTATGGATGTGAGTTGTGATAGTGATGGGAATTGGGGAAGGTTTAAAATAAAAAGGGATTTTCAATGATATGTAAAGTTGAAAGAATTAGATTATATCAATTTATGTGAAAACTTACTCCTGAGTAAGATATCGAGATATTCCTACCAGCAATGCCAACATGCTTCATGAGGTCAATAAGGGCTAATAAAATCCATAAGCAGATTTGTATCACATTACTCTGGTGATCCCATGAATCAGTTCTTGTAGAAGGATCCCAAGTACCGATGATTCTGTTGATGTCTCATTCTCACTGCATATTTTTTTGCTACTTTATAAATTCCCACTTCTCTTGAAGGGAGGTTGAATTATGCTAGGCATAATTTATCTTATATTCTAGTTTTTAGGTAATTCACTTACATCTCATTTGCATATTTTAATTTAATGAACTTTTTAAATGACATGTAATTTACAGCAAAGTGCAGAAATTATACACCTTGATAAAATTTCACTAATTTCCATGGGGATACACCCTTGGAACCACCCCACAGATGAAGAAAGAAAATACTATCAGTGTCTCCTGGTAATATATACCAGTCCCTCCTCACCTGTAGTCCTTCATTCTCTCAGAGGTAACCAACTATCTGATTTCAAATATCATAGATTTTTCTGTTTTGAACTTACATGTCTGGCAACTTTTGAACAATATTATGTTTGTGAAGTTCATCCTTGCTTTAGTGTATAGAACTAGTTTACTTTTTTCTTTGCTCTATAAATTTCCATTTATGAACATTCTAATACATTTGTCCATTTTACTATTGATGAGCATTTCAGTTGTTTTCACTTTTGGCTATTGTTAATAATGCTGTTATAAACATTCTTAAACTTGTCTTTCAATGTACCAGATATGTATCCAGAAGTAGAATAGACACAGGAGTGGAATCTGTGTGTCACAGAGTATGCATATGTTTAGTTTAAATAAAAACTACTAAATAGTTCTCCAGAATGGTTGAACCAGCTTACACTTCCAAGAGGAATATACTACTTCCAGTTTCTCCACATCCTTACTAACAATGACAATTGTCAATCCTTCTAACTTTAGCTTTCTTGTGGCGTGTAATGGCATTCCATCGTGGGTTAAATTTGCATTTCCTCCATGACTGATGATAAAGAGCACCCTTTCCTGTTTGGGTATCCTCTCTTGTGAAGTGTATACTTCCAATATTTAAATTGAGTTTTTGTATTTTTATATTAATTTGTACGATATTTTAGGTATTTTGTGTTCAAGTCCTTTGTCATTGATGTGTATTACAAATGTTTTCACCTGCTCTGTGGCTTGCATTTTCACTCTCAATAGCGTATTTGGATTTTAAAAGTTAATTAAAGTATAGTTGACTTAATATTCTATTAGTTTGAAGCATACACCATAGTGATTCCACATTTTTATAGATTACACACCATACAACATTATTATAAAATACTGACTATGTTCCCTGTGCTGTACACTACATTTCTGTGACTTATTTATTTTATAACTGGTAGTTCGTACCTCTTAATCCCCTTCACCTATTTCACCTCTCCCGTGACCCTTCTTCCCTCCAGTAACCACTAGTTTGTTCTCTGTATCTGTGAGTCAATTTGTTTTGTTGTATTTGTTTGTTTTGTTTCTTAGATTCCACATATAAGTAAAATCATACAGTGTTTTTCTTTCTCTGACTAATTTTACTAAGCATAATGCCTCCCAGGTCTATACATGTTGTTGCAAATGGCTAGAATTCATTCTTTTTATGGTTGAATAATATTCCATTGTAAATATATACCACATCTTTTTTATCCATTCATCTGTTGATGGGCACTTATATTGCTTTTGCTATTGAAAATAATGCTGGTATGAACTGGGGTGCATATATCTTTTCAAATTAGTGTTTTTGTTTTCTTCAGATAAATACGCAGGAGTGGAATTGATGGAGTGTATGTCCTATTTTTAATATTTTGAGGAATTTCCATACTGTTTTCCACAGTGGCTCTATCAATTTACATTCCCACCAGTGTTGCACTAGCATTCCCTTTTCCCTACACCCTTGCTAACATGTGTTATTTCTTGTCTTTTTGATGATAGCCATTCTGACATGTGTGAGTTGATTGTTCATTGTGGTTTTTACTTGCATTTCCCTGATGATTAGTGATGTTGAGCATCTTTTCATATGCCTGTTGGCAATCTGTAAGCATTCTTTGGAAAAATGCCTATTCAGTTCCCGTGCCCATTTTTTAATCCGATTTTTTTTTTCGTATTTAGTTGTGTGAGTTTGTCTTATGTTTTGGATAGTAAGTCCTTATCAGACATATTGTTTGCACATATATTCTTGATGAGTCTGGCTAAAGGTTTATCAATTTTGTTTACCTTTTAAAAAAATAGCTCAGTTTCATTGATCTTTTCTTCTCTGGGGTTTCTATTTCATTTATTTTTGCTTCGGTATTTATTATTTCCTTTCTTCTACTAACTTTGGGCTTTGCTGCTCTTTTTCTAGTTCCTTTAGGTGGAAAGTTTTGTTGTATATTTAACTATTTCCTTGTTTCTTGAGGTAGGCCTGTATTGCTATAAATTTCCCTCTTAGAACTACTTTTTCTGTGTCTCATAGATTTTGGGAATTTGTGTCTATAATTTCATAATCGCAAGGTATTTTTTAATTTCCTCTTTGATTTCGTTGTTGACCCATTGGTTTTTTTAGTAGCATGTTGTTTATTTTCCACGTGTTTGTGGGTTTTTTTTTCAGTTTTCTTCCAGTACTTCTAATTTCATACAGTTTTAGTCAGAAAAGATGTTTGATATGATTTCAGTTTTCTTAAATTTATTGAGACTTGTTTTGTAGCCTAGCATGTGATCTATCCTGGAGAGTGTTTCATGTGTGCTTGAAAAGAATGTTTATTCTCCTGTTTCTGGATGGAATGTTCTGTAGATATCTAATAGTTCCATCTGTTCTAATGTGTCATTTGAGGCCAGTATTTTCTTTTCTTTTTCTTAACATCTTTATTGGATTATAATTCCTTTACAATGGTGTGTTAGTTTCTGCTTTATAACACAGGGAATCAGCTATACCTATATATGTGTTCCCATATCTCTTCCCTCTTGCATCTCCCTCCCTCCCACCCTCCTTATCCCACCCCTCTAGGTGGTCACAAAGCACTGAGCTGATCTCCCTGTGCTATGCGGCTGCTTCTCACTAGCTATCTATTTTACGTTTGGTAGTATATATATGTCCATGCCACTCTCTCACTTTGTCCCAGCTTACCCTTCCCCCTCCCCATATCCTCAAGTCCATTCTCTAGTAGGTCTGTGTCTTTATTCCTGTCTTGCTCCTAGGTTCCTCATGACCTTTTTTTTTTTTCTTAGATTCCATATATATGTGTTAGCATACAGTATTTGTTTTTCTCTTTCTGACTTATTTCACTCTGTATGACAGACTCTAGGTCCATCCACCTCACTACAAATAACTCAATTTCATTTCTTTTTATGGCTGAGTAATATTCCATTGCATATATGTGCCACATCTTCTTTATCCATTCATCTGTTGATGGACACGTAGGTTGCTTTCATGTCCTGGCTATTGTAAATAGAGCTGCAATGAACATTTTGGTACATGACTCTTTTTGAATTATGGTTTTCTCAGGGTATATGCCCAGTAGTGGGATTGCTGGGTGGTATGGTAGTTCTATTTTTAGTTTTTTAAGGAACCTCCGTACTGTTCTCCAGTACAGTTCTCCAGTGGCTGTATTGATTTGCATTCCCACGAGCAATTCAAGAGGGTTCCCTTTTCTCCATACCCTCTCCAGCATTTATTGTTTGTAGATTTTTTGATGATGGCCATTCTGACTGGTGTGAGATGATATCTCATTGTAGTTTTGATTTGCATTTCTCTAATGATTAGTGATGTTGAGCATTCTTTCATGTGTTTGTTGGCAATCTGTATGTCTTCTTTGGAGAAATGTCTATTTAGGTCTTCTGCCCATTTTTGGATAGGGTTGTTTGTTTTTTTGATATTGAGCCACATGAGCTGCTTGTAAATTTTTGCGATTAATCCTTTGTCAGTTGCTTCATTTGCAAATATTTTCTCCCATTCTGAGGGTTGTCTTTTCGTCTTGTTTATGGTTTCCTTTGCTGTGCAGAAGCTTTTAAGTTTCATTCGGTCCCGTTTGTTTATTTTTGTTTTTATTTCCATTTCTCTAGGAGGTGGGTGTGATTTATGGCATTTGAGGCCAGTATTTTCTTATAGAGTTTTTGTCTAGAAGATCTATCCATTGATGTAACTGAGGTATTAAAGTCCCCTGATATTATTGTATTACTGTTAATGTCTGCCTTTATGTCTTCTAAGATTTGCTTTATATATTTAGGTGCTCCTCTGTTAGTTGCATATATTAGTGTTAAGAATGTTATATTTTCTTCTTGGATTGACTCCTTTTTCATTATATAATGCCCTTATTTGACTTTTGTTGTAGATATTTTTTTAAAGTCCATTTTGCCTGAAATGAGTATTGCTACTCTAGCTTTCTTTTTGTTTCCATTTTGCATGGAATCTCTTTTTTCATTTCTTTAGTTCAGTCTGTGTGTACTTCTTTAGCTCTGAAGTGAATCTCTTGTATGCAGCACATAGATGGGTCTTGATTTTTTAGCCATTTAGCCACCCTGTATGTTTTGATTAGAGCATTTAGTCTATTTACATTTAAAGCGATTATTGATAGGTAGGTACTTTTTGCCATTTTGTTACTTGTTTTCTGGTTATTTTTCTACTTCTTCTCTTCTTTTCTTTTTCTTTTAGTCTCTTGTGGTTTGATTATTTTCTTTAGTGTTATATTTAGGCTCCTTTGTCTTTGTTTTTTGAGTATCTATTGTAGGTTTGTGGTTTGTGGTTACCATGACATTCATATATATCTATATCTGTCTGTCCCTATCTATCTATTTTAAACCAACAGTCATTTATGTTCAAACACATTCTAAAAGCTTTAACTTTTTCTCTCCTGCCTCACATTTTATGTTTCTGATGTCATATTTTACGTCTTTGTGTGTATTCCTTAACTCTTTATTGTAGTTATAGAAGATTTTATGACTTACGTTTTCTAACCTTTGTACTACCTTTTTCAAATTGTTGATCCACTGACTTTACTATATATTTGCCTTTACCAGGGATTTTTTTTTTTTTTTTTTGCGTTATGTGGGCCTCTCACTGTCGTGGCCTCTCTCTTTGCGGAGCACAGGCTCCGGACGTGCTGGCTCAGCGGCCATGGCTTATGGGCCTAGCCGCTCCGCGGCATGTGGGATCTTCCCGGACTGGGGCACGAACCCGTGTCCTCTGCATTGGCAGGTGAACTCTCAACCACTGCGCCACCAGGGAAGCCCCCAGGGATATTTTTTTCCTTCATATGTTTTCTTATTTCTTTTTATGACCTTTTCTTTTTCACTTAAAGAAGACCCTTTAACATTTTTTTGTGAGGTCAGTTTAGTGGTGATGAACTCTCAGTTTTTGCTTGTCTGGGACACTCTTTATCTCTCCTTCAATTTTGAATGCTAAACTTGCCAGGTAGAGTATTCTTAGTTATAGTTTTTTTTTTTTTTTTTCTTTTCACCACTTTAAATGTATCAAGCCATACCCTTCTGGCCTGCAAAGTTTCTGCTGAAAAATCAGCTGATGGCTTTATGGGAGTTCCCTTGTACATAACTCTTTGTTTTTCTCTTTCTGCTTTTAAAATTCTCTCTTTATCTTAAACTTTTGGAATTTTAATTGTGATATATCTTGGTGTGGCTTTCTTTGCATTCATCTTGTTTGGGACTCTCTGTACTTTCTGGATCTGGATATCTCTTTGGGTTAGGAAAGTTTTCAGCCATCATTTTCTCAAATATGCTTTCTGCTCCTTTCTTTTCTCCTTCTGGGTGGGGCCACTATAATGTGCATGTCAGTTCACTTGATGTTGCCCCAGAGATCCCTTAAGCTATTCTCATTAAAAAGAAAACATTTTTTTTTCCTATTACCATTCAGATTGGGTGATTTCCACTATTCTGTTTCCCAGGTTGCTTATGCATTTGTATCACCTAGTCTGCTGTTGATTCCTTCTAGTGTATTTTTATTTCAGTTATTGTATTCTTCAGCTCTGATTGGTTCTTTTTTTATAATTTTCTAATTCTTTGTTGAAATTCTCACTGTGTTCCTTTATTCTTTTCCTGAGTTTGGTGAGTATTTTTATGGCCATTGCTTTGAACCCTTTATCAGGTAAATTACTTATCTCTGTTTCATTAGGTTTGTTTGTTTATTTGTTTTTCTTGGATTTTATCTTGATCTTTTGTTTGGAACATATTCCTCTGTCTTATCATTTTGTTTGGCTTTCTCTGTTTGTCTCTATGCCATTAGGTGTAACAAGCTACTTATCCCAGTCTTGAAAGTGTGTCCTTGTGTGGGGGTTGTAAGCCCCACTGGTTTCCAACACCAGCCAAGGGAGCTCATCTTCCTGATGCTGGATCTCAGGGCTGGGGTTCCCAATGTGGAGCTTGAACCTCTTGTTCTTTATGGAGGATCCCCAAGCTCATGGTATCCCCCTTCTCTTCTGGGTCACCTGTAGGGCATGTGAGTCCTGACTAGATTGCTTCTCTTCCCCTCCTACCCATCTCAGAGTGTTTTTTGCTTTACATCCTTAATTGTAGAAGAGCCATTCTGCTATTCTTCAGGTTGTTCTCAGAGAGAATTGTTCTGTGTGTACTTATAGTTTTGGTGTATTCATGGGAGGAGGTGAGCTTAGGGTATTCCTACTCCACCATTTTGATCCCACCTTCTACAGATCTTTATTTTAAAGTAGTTCAATTTTCTTTATCTCTTTTTTACAGTTAAGGCTTTTGAGCCCGTTTAAAGAAATCTTTGTTCAAAGTGGTAAAGATATTCTGTTATTTTCTAGTTTCCTTATTGTGTCTTGCCTTTGTCATTTCAATGCATGATATGGAAGTGAATTTTGTTCATGGAATAAGGTAGAGATCAAGAATTACTTTTTCCTTGTATAGATATACAAATGAATTAGTACTATTTATTGATAATACTGTTCTTTCCCTACTGCTTTGTAGTGCCATCTTTTTTATGAGTTATGTGGTTATATTTGTGAGTTTACTTATAGACTCTTCAATCTGTCCCAGTGGTCTGATTGTCTGTCTCTGTGTCAACACCACACTGTCTTAATTGCTATAATTTAATAAGTTGAAATCTGGTAGTAAGTCATGCTGGTATACTTGACTATCATAGTATTTCAGGGTTTCTAGTGAAAGTTTATAAAGTCAGAACTTTATAAAATGCTGCCTACATCATTAAATTTTCACTGTGACATCATTTTCATATCTGTGTAACAGTAGATTTCTGAGTTATCTATTTCATAAAGCACTTTTTAAAATCGAAGTATAGATGATGTATAATATATAAGTTATAGGCATACAATATAGTGATTCTGTTTTTAAAGTTATACTCCATTAATTGTTATTATAAAATAATTGCTGTATTCGCTGTGTTGTTCTCGTGTTGTATCCTTGTAGCTTATTTTATTGATAAGTTTGTACCTCTTAATCCCCTACCCCTAAATTGCCCCTCCCCACTTCCCTCTCCCCGCTAGTAACCACTACTTTGTTCTCTATATCTGTGAGTCTGCTTCTTCTTTGTTATAGTCACCATTTTGTTATATTTTTTAGATTCCACATATAAGTGATATCATACAGTAAAAAGAAAAAGTTATTATGAGAAATGTTTACTTTTATAAACACTACCTAAATACTATTGCTGCTACTACTACTATTATTACTAATGTCATAATGAAAGTGGGCTTTATGAACATTTTGAAAGAAAAATATTGCAAGGAATTTAGCCAAGTCCCTAAATGTGTCAATATATTTTTCATTCAAATAAGAGCTAAAAATGTCTATTGCACAGTAGTCCATCCAAATCTTTTTCATTCCTACTTAATGTATATTCTATGAAAGTACTGAAAATCCATAAATAGTATGCAGGATTTATTTGTTAGTTTAATAGGTATATTATAACAGTATCTCAAGTTTGTGACCAAATCTCAACTAGCTATTTTTCTTTGCTGAAAATATTGTGGAGAAAAAAAAAAATCATTTTGTTCCTATTAGCTGTTTGAAAAAGTTCAGCCTTCCGTGTGTATGGTTTCTCTGTATAACACTTGGTGGAATTGTACTGCTTTTACTGTTACCTCTAAATATCATTACACCTTAGAGAATTTGCAGAGTTATATAACACTGTGATTAAACAGAATCACACCCCTTTCATAGCACAGACTACAACTTTTGCTGATGTAGAAAATGCAGAATCCCAAGATGTCCATCTGTCTTACCTAAAGTTTATAGGAAGGAAGAAAGATGAACCAACTGATGAAATTAAGGAAAACCCCTCTTGCAGTACAAATGAGAAAATGGACAAACATAAATCAGACTTTCCTAGCTTCACTTAAAATCCTTTTTAACCCACAATATTTTCTTTAGTTCTTGGCTTATTGCCATGAAGGAATGCAGAACTTGAATGCAAATTGATTATTAAAAAGACAGAAACTTAATTTGGAAATGAGCAAGGTAATTAAAAAAGGACAAGAATATTTCTAATCCCTGAGATTTTCAGAGGAGTGAACTAAACCAGATTTGTAGATCATGTGGTTGTGGATCATATGGTGCTTGAGTGGGAAAAAAATACAGAGGGGAAAAACTATTCTTTGTTTCAGGGATGAAAATGTTCTTTTTCATAGTTGACATTTCTGTCACACTTGAGTTACTGAAGCAAACACCTCTTTCTTCATTAATAATGAAAGGAGTTAGCATCAGAGCTCAGCTATTTAAGCAGTACAGCAGACATCACTTATAGAGGTCAGTTACAATTTCTAATAATTAAAAACAAGGAGGAACAATGTTCATAGTCTCACTGTCTAATTTGGGAATTTTCACACATTTCAAAACTGAGACTTGAGGATGAGTGCAGAGTATGCAGCCCTGGCTGACACATCCAGAGTTCCTGTGAATGCAGCTGGAGAAGTCACTAACCTTCATCCCGGAGCTGACACCCCCCTTCTGGAGAGCAAACTTACCTTTTACCTACATCTCAGAAAATTCACCTGTCATGATTATGTCTTTGTTGTTTAATGCCTGGTCTTATTTCACATTGGAGAATCAACGAGTATTTGATGAATAATTATTGGCCTGCTATGTTTTTAAATTCCATTTTCAAGTTTCTACTTTTACTTCCTAAGATGGCATTTACTTTCATGATCCTTTGCTAATTATGTAGGTTATCAGATGCGCTAACAAGAGAGACAGTGACAGGTCTGCTTCTAGTTTAGGTGATCTCTTCAAAAATATCCTTCAAGTACACAGAACTGCTGCAACTCAGTGTTTCAATCTTAAGAGTATGGACTTATAGGGAAATGTCATCAACTATATTTTTATGTAGAGTTGACCATTATTTATTTAATTTTTATTTATTCCTGTGTGTGTATATATTTTCATGTATGTATTTTGTTGCTCATAAAGGAGTCAGTTTGCTCAGCTATGCCCTGTATCTAGCACTAAGGAGATAGGGTAAGGGATGGTTATGTCTGGATGAGCCTAACTTTTACTTTTTCAATTGGACAGATTACCAAAACTGGGTTCAGAAGGCACCCTGGACTTTTTCTTATTCATTTGCAGGGAGTGTTCTTGTTATGTACTTTTTATCCTTCAGCCTGACCCTGCTACTTTGGAAAGGTCAGTTTAACTTCTCATGTACTAGATTTCTTTGGTAATGTTGTTTTGTAACTTCTGTCATTGGTGATCTGTGATTGCTGTCAGTTATCTGAGAAGTATGAATTCACCAATGGGAAACAATTTTTAAACGTGTGCTTCCCATGTTTATGTGAAACCTCCCACAAATTCATTTAACTTTAACTTTTGTTCTGTAATGGGAAAAGTTGTGATTTCCTTGTATTCATGATTTAAGAAAGCAATATGACAGCAAACTAAGATTTAAATAGGACTTCAAAGGAGAGGAAGGCAGTTCACAGGAAGACGAAAAAGAGCAAATGTTTGGTAAACAAATGTTTGCTGGGCCGTAAGGAACAGTGGGACACAGAGAGGAATTATAACAGGTAGACGTTGCTTAAGTTCTTCCCTGCCTATCACACCTGGTTCATATTATGCTGTTATTATCTGTGGTGATAGCTCCCTTTCTGGAACAGGTCCTCTGTGTAAATTCTTTTAGGCAGTTAGGAGGAAGGTCAAATGTTCGTCCTGAGTATTTTGGGCCTTGACTATTTTCAGCTCAAAATAATTTGCATGCCAAAGTGGCCCATCTTGAGGAGGCCTGCCCTGAACCCCATCACCAACTTCATGTTTCAAGAGCTTGAGACTTAACGCAAACTTTCTAGTGAGAGGCATTGCAAGATTCAAACTTGGGCCCACGTGAGCCCAAAGCCCAGGATCTTTTCCACTGTGCTAGAGGATGCCACATGACTCACCAGGAAGTAAGGAATTATCAGAATTGATTTGGGACTCTAGACCGTGGTTCTCAGACTTGGCCTCATACTAGAATCATCTGAGGTATGGGCTCCATACCAGATCAATTAAATTTGAATTTTTTAGGGGAGGGGCTGGGTATATTTTAAAAGGTTGGTAGATAAACATAATAATGTGCAGCCAAGCTGAGAATCATTGCTCTACGTGTATTTAAGTTCTGCCGTCAGCTGGTGAATTCTGTCTGTAGACTCAAGACTGTTCCTGCTCCTATGCCAACCACAATACAGACAAAAGCTTGAGCCTCATGCTTAGTGAGGTGACATAGGTACATTTACAGATAAGTTATAAGTGATAGGAAATCTGGCTCTTCCTGGCTTAAACAAAATAGTGTTTATTGGCTCTTTAAAGTTTTCTGGTATTAAACGTAGCTTAAATCGGGGTTCACACTATGTCACGTGGGCTCATCTCTGGACTTTGCTTCCTCTAGAGTGACACATGCTTAGTATTATTATCAATGCCCTTGTCCAGTAAAAGAAATGTCCCCAGTAGCCAAAATCCAAGTCCTAGAATTGAGTCTGTTGGGCTCTGATTGGCCTCACTTGAGGCCTGTCCATCCTGCAACATCCTTTGTAGACAAGGAGTTCTCTGTGTGGGGTTTGGATTATTTTAGGCCACCATCTCTATCTCTGCAAACTGAAGGAAGAATCAACTTTAACCTCAGCAGGGAGCTGGGAATACAGAGAAGTGGTGGTTCTAAAACAAGATTAGAATACAATTGCCTTAAAAAAAAGGAAAAGAATCCCTTCGAGCTAATCTTCAGTGTGCACAGCATAGTCACATGAGGACATTTAAAAATATACCCAGCTCTTCCCGCCCCAACTAAGAGATTCTGACTGAACCCTTGTTGTGTACTCAGCCTCGAATTGTACCATCTCCTTTCTATATTTTCTCACCATTATCTGTATCCTTTCTGGGACTGACTCCCAACAATAAAATCCAGCTTACTTGGCTGGGAACTTAAATCACTGCTTAGGTTTTGTTAGCTCTTTATGATGAAAACCAGAGCAAAACAAAAAATATTGTACTGAATAATCTTTTGAAGATGATTAGTGACAAACAGAACTACCAAACCAAGTTACTCAGGCCGATTCATCTACCAGGTTTAGAAATTGATTTCTCATTAAGAATTTGATTAAATCCTTTTGGCTTTCTGGACCTCAAGTTTCTTATCTATAAAGTAGCAAAGTGAGACTGTATGATTCTAAAATCTCTTCCAGCTATAAAGTTCTATAAATTCATCCTAACTTCATTCTATCTGGTCTGTTTTTTTTGTTTGTTTTGAATAATTAAAACATATACTTAATGATATTTAAGTGTCACAGAGGGTGATTACATAGTATCCCTATTTTCCTAGGACCGTCCAGTTTTTCACCTTTGTCTCCATGAAATTGTTAATTGTGCCATGGTTATTCTTAGAAGCTTTCTGGTTTGGATGAGGAACTATGTGGTCACTGTGGGGACCATGTTTTGTGAGAAAACATAGTATCTTGCTTATACTACTAACATAAATGTCTTAGAAAATTTACTCAACTTTTTTAAGACCACTGTGTGTCAGACTTGTCTGATGCTAATTATTGCCTGGGGATCCCCAATCCAGATTGGCTGCTTTGACTTTCTAGCGGAGAGAGGCCTAGTAGTTGTTATTTTTGACTAGTATCGCAGTTGCATCTTAAGATCAAGATCTTAAGAATATGAATGTCTGGGAAGCACTGTTTTAGACTATGAACAATTTTTGTTGTATTGAATAGAATACAGTCTGAAAGAAATTTTGTTTATAAGGATATTGGATAAAATTTTAAATTGCACAATAAAAATCCATTTAAAATAAATTTTTGTACCGGCAAGTATCTACCTTTGTACTCTGTGAGTAGATTTATATTTAGGGGGACTGAGTTTACTAAAAAAATAAACTTGAAACTCAAGTACACAGTAAAATTATTGAATTTCCCAGAATGCATTAATTCTTTTTTGATAACTTGAATTTATCGGCATTAATCCTTATGGTAAGAAATAGTGTCAAATATATATGCTTTGTTCTAATGATTTACATGAAAATGATTAGAACTATATTTACCTACTTTTTCAGTTTTTCTAATATTAAATATGAAAATATACATTCACTTCAAACTTGTTAGAAAACAATTTGGAGCATCTCTGTATATTTTAACAACACAAATTATTTTGCCATTGATGTGATTCTCTCAAACTGTAAATTTTGTCACTTTTGCCATGAAGTCACAAGTCTGTCACATTTCTCTGTGATTGACAGGGAGCCCTTGATTTAGGCCAGCTGTTGGGGTGCTGTGCACTTACTGTTGAAGCTTTCTGGAGGCCTTGGCTATCACATTTTCATAGAATGTGAATTCCTTTCTGTGTGCGTACATGTTGTACAGAGAACAGAAGAGCTCACAGCAGCCCCTAAACGGCATCTGTTCTTTATAGTGAGATGAAGAAGCTGCAGAAGGTTTGTGGAAACTTGCTGAAGCTTGTTGTCACTTAGCAGGAAGTGTTTAGAAGTTTGCGAAGAACAGAATTACAATTTGTCAAATGTTGCAAACTTTGCAGTGAGCACACAATGTTTGATTTCACCGTTGCTCTAAATAGGATTGCATTTTATATACTTTCAAAATGACCAACTTTCTTTTTTGGTAAAATACTAAAAATTCCAACACAGGAATTCACAGTCACTCAGGTGAGACACTTTCTTCTTTTGCTTTTACTTTTTTTGGCTTGTTGGGGGATGGTGAGAGGTGGAGGGAGTGGGGCAGTAGGGGTAGTGAGAGAGAGGGGCAATATTGTAGAAGCCACAGTTACAGCAGTCCTGGCACCTGCCTTGCTGACTGGGATGAAGAAAGGGGTGTGTGTGTGTGTGTGTGTGTGTGTTTTAAGTTACATACTTTACTTTCAGGCTTACAAGAAATTCTTGAAGAAGCCAGTGAAGTGCTGGAGTCAGTGTTTTATCATGTAAATCTGAGGGACCTTTTCTGATTATTCTTAAGAAGAGTCTTAATTTTGAAAGTTGGTTGAAAATTGATACTGTCTGGATTAAACTGGGCCTGCTCTGTTGTTTACCCAGGGCAAACTGGAAAGGAGGAGAGCATGATTTCTGTAGGTCTCTCGCATACTTGTTCTAGAGCTGGTATAAATGACCATTTGATGAGTTGTTTCAGAGGAACTTTATAAGCACCCCAAGAACTGATGAAGAAACTCATTAATTCCTCAGGAGCATTACCTCCCTTAATGAAAGGAAAATAACCTATTGGCTCCTTAATAGTAATCAAATGAAATGCAGATACATCTAGGCTTTTATTTGCAATCACCATTTATAGGAGGCCTCACTTTTTACCATTAAATCTAACCAGAAACTCTTACAAAGCAGTTTAATTGTAATGTGAATCCTCTTTTCCTATAAAGATTTCATTCTAATTAGGGATTACCTTATCAAATAATTTGGAAATCTTACCAAGAGTCTATCATAAAAATTAAGTTTCAAGCTACCAACTTGATATCACTGAATGAAGAATTAGGAAGAACACATAATTGTCATTTGCACCATACACATACAATAGGCATAAATAACCTCAAAAGCATAGATAACAGAAAAATATAAAATAATTAGAAAGTGATACATTTTGAGTACTTATTACCTTTGTTTACAATTAATTTAATTATAAATTTATGTGATTTAATTTTTAATAATGGCTGCTTAACAGCTAGCTGCAAAATTTCTGAAAATTTAACAATTGCTCTCACAAACCAGGTCTAGCACACCACTGCCTAATCTTTTTAAAGCTGCCACTCTCAACTTCAAGCATCTCTTTTATGATGAGATCCTTGTATCTATGGATAGCCTTGCCCACTAGTTAAATCTCCAGTGTCTTCTGTATCTTCCACTTGGAATAATAAAATCTCAAGTAATCTATTACACTTCTCTTACAACTAATGTGTCAAATATAATATCAAATCCACAGTTTTGACCCTGCCCACCCAATACTAAGTCTTTCATTCTTCCCCATGTATGTTAAGTAGTATCATCTTTCTTCCCATTCCAAAATTCTTAGCTTTGCAAAATGTAATCATATTAAAGTTGCAGCTTGTTTGCCTTAATCTCCTCCAAAACCAAAACCTGGCAGTCACTTTAAAAGAAACACCAGACTTCTTCTCAAACGTTGAAGAATTATGTTTTTTTAATATAAATGTCCTTAACCCACCAGGAAAAAAAAAGTAATTGTAGTTTACCATCTGTGTCCAATTGACCCTTTTTATTATTTATAAAAGTATGTAAATAAAAATATACTGAAAACTAGAAGAAAAGTGAAAACCAGCTTTATTGGAAATTTGAATACAAATTTAAATAGAACAGACCTTTTTGTGTCAAGTAAATTTTGGATTCAAACATCAGAAATGATGAGAGCATGCTGTCATACATCTTCTTAGCTTAACCAGATAATCCAGAGTTTTGTTGCAAGTGTTATATGATGAAGTCCTTTCTGTTGAATGACAAGAACGCTATTATTTCCTCTTTGTCTTCAGAAATATGTTGTTCATTAAGGACATTATTATTTAAAGTCTCATATTCTGAGATCTCACTTCTGATTTCACTATCACCATTATAGTGTAGAATGCTGTCTCTTTGCATTCATCTTCTGATTCATCTAATAATGATGATGTGTCTTCCTCTGTAAACCTTCTCTTTGCCATTGTGGAAAGAAAATGAAAAGTTCTGAATTTTCAGTTTGTTCAAGGAAAGCTAAAAATATACCAGAAAGGTGGGTATCTCCATTTTCTTCACAGCTTTTTGAAAGATAATTCTATATTTGAGTAATTTCGTAAGAAAACGGAAATGACGATTGATTCCTCTGTGGCATCTTGTTTCTAGTTGATTCTGTTATTCTTTTGTTTTCTTTTTACTTGAGTCTTTTCTTAAGCATAATTGAGAATAATGGATAAATAATAATGAAATAATTACTAGGTTAATAAACTAGCAAAATGTTTCTAAGTATAGGAAAATAAAATCACTGAGATCTCATAATGTATCTTGTTAAAAGGGCCCAATTGTCCAATAAGTTTTATTCTGTATATGTATATATATTTTTAAATTTTATTTATTTATTTTTATTTATTTATTTTTGGCTGCATTGTGTCTTCATCGCTGTGCGCGGGCTTTCTCTAGTTGCGGCGAGTGGGGGTTACTGTTTGCTGCAGTGCACGGGGTTTCTCATTGCAGTGGCTTCTTTTGTTGCAGAGCATGGGCTCTAGGTATGCGGGCTTCAGTAGTTGTGGCCTGCGGGCTCTAGAGCACAGTAGTTGTGGTGCATGGGCTTAGTTGCTCCACAGCACGTGGGATCTTCCAGGAACAGAGATCGAACCCGTGTCCCCTGCATTGGCAGGCCTGTTCTTAACCACTGCACCACCAGGGAAGTCCCTATATTTTTTAAATAAATAAATTTTATCTTTGTTGTTTGGAAGAATGAATGAGTATTGTAATATCGATCCCGTTCAAAAAAGAAAGTTGAAAACTAAGTTGGGTCCAGTAGAGCCTATAGTATGACAAAAGTAAAGGTTTTGTTAAAATATAACAAAACTCTCCTACAGGAGTTCTATGCAGTTTTGCTGAATCCCCATTTGGACAGTTACCTCCCCAGTCTCCCACTCATGGCTGCTTCTAAACTTTCTTTTCTCTTTTCACTTACGTAGCTGCCCTGCTCAATCCTGCTTTCCTTGAATCTGTTTTACACCATGCTCCAGACATAAGATCCTCCATTCTGAGTGACCCCTGAGCAAATAATGCTCAGTTTTGTATCCTCTTCTTTTCTTTGGAAATCTAACTCACCCTCCTAAACACGCATAGCCACACATGTACAATTCTAGTAAATCAAATTATTTAACTCAAGATGTCTGTCTTCTCAGCCTTAGATTGAATCCATCGTTCATTCCTTCACATTTGCCCCTGTCCATTTTCACAACTGCTTCCTGCTTCAGGGTCCTAGTCCTTACAGCTGAGATTCCTAATTATCCCTGGTACACTTACTTACTCTTTCCATTCTCCTCATCTACCCTCTCCTGGATTTATTTTATCATCTACAAACTTTGTGGATTCATTTTGTCAAGACATCACTTTTATCAAGTTACTCTATCACTTGAAAACTTGCGTAGGTTTTAAGATGAACCACAGGCTTAACACCGGGGTCAGCTTCATGGATGTGTGGTCTGTGCAGTCACACATGACCTGCACTGATCCTATGTTAGGTTTCATACTCTGCCGTCACTGTCTTGAAGTTCTTAGTAATTTTGAGCAAGGTGCCCCAAATTTTCACTTTGTACTGGGCCCCACAAATTATTTAGCCAGTCCTTCTTCGCATTGGAGGCCTTCCTAAATTCACCCCACCTTAAGCAGTTTTCTTGCTAGTCTCACTTTTTCTCATTCTCATGCCAAAGTTTTGTTCATACTATTCTTTCTGACTGATACATAATAGGTACATGATAAACATTTGTTACATGAATAAAATATCATTTGGAAAATTTACTACGTATTTTTAAAAAGTCAATTATTAGGATTTCCTCTTTTACAGTGTTCTCTGAAAAACATTTCAGAACCTTTCTTTTTCTTTGGACATCCTTTGTGCATATTTTTTATTAGTTGTCCTACCCATATGTATTAGTTTATACTTGAGATAAGTATAAATAAAGTTGGAGGAGTGTTTTGGGTTCCCCAATTACATATCAAAGTTCTGTTCAGGAACTAGAGCTGAATTTCTTTGTCAATTAATAAGCAACATCCAGTGATAGCATTCTGTCTGTTATCTTAGAAAGCTTATTGCTTTTCCTTCATTGTTAGGCAGGCAAGACATAATTTGAAATTCATCTGACCCTATTAGAATAAACCATGAATCCAAGGTTAAGTTATAAAGAACTTGATTTCTTGGTATTCAGAGGCAGATTGTTACCAGATGGGGATATTTCACTAGAAGAAAATATAAGCTACTCCCATGATAAAGGCAGTTGAATGTAGTGGCAAGGTGAGTTACCCTGCTTCTCCTCACTTCCCCTACTTCTTGGCCATGGAATATGGGCATTTACAAGGTTCCATCATGAAAGGGCTGAGAACTAGAGAGGGACATGCAATGACAGCCTGAAGGAAAGATTTTTTTGAAGCATATATTGAAGTAGATATTACTTTCACTCAAGTCACCTTTTATAGAAATAAAATAGTATTCACCATTTACTGCCAACTGCATTGGCCTTTACTTTTTATTGTATTTCCCTCCTTTATAGTATAACATATATACAAATTATGCAGTATAACATATATGCAGGTTAACTAATGTACAAATTATATGATTGAATTATCACAAATTGAATTTATCTTTGTAGCCCAGAGCCTAACACTGACTAGCACCCTAGAGGCCCCCCTCATATTTCCTTGTAATCACAGTCCCCTCAGAGTTACTTCGTGTTCTGATTGCTAACAACATAAGTTAATTTTGCATGGGTTTGAACTATAGATAAATGGAATCATGCAAAAAATATACACACACAGAGACACACACACACATATATGCATGTGTATATGTGTGTGTGTGTACATATATATTCCTATTTGGAGGGTCTATTACCAGTAGACCTGCTGTGAATATTCTTGTACATGTCTTTTATGTCTTTGGTGAACAAATGTACCCAATTTTTTAGGGTTCACATCTTGAGGTAGAATTGCTGATGAAGAATAACTAGGCCATCAGTTACAAGTATGTCCATTTTAAAAAACACGATCAATCAGTGATTACACCACTTTGACTCCCATCAACACTGTATGAGAATGGTTTTTACCTTTTCATAAGTTATCACAAGGTCTCAGAGAACTACAACTTCTAAAGTGAAATTCTGGTACCAAAAACAGTTATCTATTGCCTCTGATTTGTCCCTTAATAGTTTTATTTTTGTTTATCTTTACTTTCCAATTAAATTTTAAGATATTGAAGGGAATTAAAGTTATTAAAGAATAACCTTAATATATTCCACAGTGCTAGGCATTTATTAAGTTTGAACTTATTCCAAAGTTGCAAATTTATTGAAATATTTGAGATAACCTATGTAAACTTTAAAAATATGTGTAGGCAGAAAGAAACACTTTTCCCCATGAGGGAAAGTGAAAACTTTAAAAACATTTCACATTTGCCAATGTATAAATACTATATTGAGTTTTATTACTCTATTTATTCTTCTTAAATGATTGTCTAAACCTTACTCTTCTAAGTTTCCATCTTTCAACGGAATGGCAAGGATACATTACCTTAAAAACAATAATTACCAATTATCCTGCCAACCATAGGTATTGCTGTCTTGTGCTGTTAAACAGTCCATATGTAGGAAATTGCTTTGGAGTTCTCAGGTCATCTACCTGCTATTAAAATGGCTCCATAATTCATTTCAAAGCTGATACATTAGGTTAGACAAAAGTTCATGTTATTGTCAAAAATGTTTCTGACTTTCAGGCAGAACTATGTTAGGGATTTTGAAAAACACATTGAAAGGAAAATGAGGAATGGTGCCTGGGCTTGCATCATATCTACATAAACATTTTTTTAAGTTCCACTCTGACACAGGCAATCATGACTGAAGCCAGTGCAAGCCATTGTAAAGTTGTGGGAAACCTTTGCTTGGCCGTGAATGAAACAAGCACGTGGCATTTATATGAGGAATGCAAAGAGTTTAAAAGGAATTGAGACCCAAGACTGGGCAAGACTACAAACTGAGAAGTTCCATAATTCATGGTTCATTTCCTTTCAAGCACATGCATATTGACGTTTCTTTAAAACTTCAGAGAATAACTTACTCATGCCTTTCCATGCAAGTAACACCAGTTGCAGACAAGGAGTCTTATGATCTGTACAGGCACAAGATGCACAGCATTTTGAAAATCCCAAGATATCTTGTGCAGTTTTTTTCTTCACAGTAGGAGTACAACAGGAACTTCTGAATCAGGAGTGTAAATGCACTACAGTGTAACAAATATTTGAGAAATAGTGAAGGAAATACAGATTAATTATGTAGGATTCTGTTATCACATCCCACTCAAGTTACTGTTAACCATAGCACTGCAGGTAGTTTATTTAGGGTCTAGATACCTGCCAGTTTAGAAAACTGAAGGAGATACAAACCACCTCAAAATGTTAGATGGGATAGTACAATAAGGTCCTATTTTTATTGAGTTATTCTTAAACCTGAATCAAATGTATAGAAATACAACAGATCATCCAGTAGTACCGTAAGCCTCCTCATTCTACAATTCTGGAAGCAGAGGTCCAAATAGATTGATATGATCATTCATTTATTTATTTATTCAACAAACAAATATTAAGTGTTTGCTATCACAATTCAATGCTATAATAGCAATAATAAATGAATTTGCATGATGGTCTTGCCAAAAAGGAGAGATTAAGTATCTGGGTTAGTGTCAGGGTTAAATGCTTTACTGACCCTTTTAGAGCGGTAGCTCATGACTCCAAATTCCTTGTTATATTCTTTTCCTACTCTGTCATATAGCTTACACTTTTGGATTAAAACATGTAAGTTGTATTCTATATTACTTGAAATGATGTTCTTTATTAGAATAAAACATGTCCTTTAAGGGACACTAACTTAACCTTACTGTGCATTACTAAATTAGATTATTCTTCACTATAAATACCTCTTGAAGAATATTCTTGAAATTGTTTTCAGTATCACTCGGTAAACCATGGTCAACTGGGGTTATATGGTATCTACTGTAATGAATTCATAGAAGGCAAAAGGAAAATATGTCTACTCTTTTGTTGTTTGCAATGTGTAAATATAGGTTTATTGAAATTGTGTGTGACTTACATACTCTGGAATGTATTTCAATATAAGCCTTTTTCATATGAAAGAGTTAAAGTTGGTAAATGCATTTTAACTTACAAAATCATGTATATCAGTTTACATCTTATGTTAAAACACTATCTAGACTTTTTTATTTATGGATTCCACTTTTTCTTTTTAAATGATAAAACAGAATTGTTTCAGCATATTTTTCTATTGTCATGGTGGGACTTCCCTGGCAGTCCAGTGATTAAGACTTTGCCTTCCAATGCAGGGGGTGCGGGTTTGATCCCTGGTCGGGGAGCTAAGATCACACATGCCTCATGGCCAAAAAGCTAAAACAGAAAACAGAAGCAATATTGTAACAAATTCAGTAAAGACTTTAAAAATGGTCCACATAAAAAAAATACTGACATGGTGCTCATAAAATAAAGTTGAAAAAGCATCTTTCTGTTTGGCATAGCCCTCATACCCGGATAAGTGGGGCTTGGCCCTATATTTTAGAAGGCTTCACTGATTATAAACACAAACACACAGAAACTTTACTGAGGAACACAGACACATCAGCTTCTTGGGATTGGGCACTTAGTACTGGCACGGATATGTAGATGTCCCTAAACATTTACTCTCATGGTGAGCATAGTTCAGGTCCCAAGAAAATGCTTTTCCACATTTGTTGCCATTTTAATTTTTAAATAAAAGATAACTGTGTCCAAATGATATGAAGGGTTGTGAGTGGTATCACTGCCTGTGAGGCAGAATGTGAAAGGATTTGAGTGAGGGTTACCTAAGGTAAGAAGACATTTTTACATAACAAAGTATTGTTTCCCAGTTGGGTCAAGCATTCATTTTCTTGCTTCTCTTTGTATTTTAATTTGTGATTCTAGAGGGAATGAGAACAACTTTTAATGTTCTCATTAGCAAATGAGAACAACTTTTTAAAAAAATTAATTAATTAATTAATTTATTTTTGGCTGTGTGTTACCTGGTGGTGCAGTGATTAAGAATCTGCCTGCCAGTGCAGGGAACATGGGTTCGATCCCTGGTCCAGGAAGATCCCGCATGCTGCGGAGCAACTAAGCCTGTGCGCCACAACTACTGAGCCTGCGCTCTAGAGCCCACGAGCCACAACAACTTTTCAATATTGAGTAACTATGGAAAAGATAGGAGAACAGATATATTGTATTTAAGAGGTTTTAGGTTAATTTATGGTATGTGGGTCTTATTTATACTCTTGCCTTGAACTCCACAAATGTTAGGGGCATGTCTGCTTCTGTTCAGAATTTAACCTGCCAAAAAGGACAATGTCTAAACTGTGCCAGATACCTGGAAGAAAACAAGAAATTTCAGTTACAGACATTAGTTCTGGCAGTCCAGACACTTCGTGGTATTATCCTGGATATCTTTTCAGCTTTATTCCTGGAACTGACCCTGAGACAAGGATTTGTATGCATAGAATGTATTAAGGCAGAGGTCCCAGGAAAATCCAGTAAGGGAGAAGGGGAGCAAGACACAGAAGGGGAAGAGTCAAAGTGGAGATACAACGTCAGGCAGGCACAACCTCAGTCTGATTCCGTGGTGGTGCTCTAGAGGGTAAATTACACATTGCTGTTGGTGCTACTGTCAGCACAGGAGCTGGAGTCTCATGCTCTGGCACCAATCAGTCATTGGGTGGGGCAGCAAAGGAGTGGGAACATAAATGCCCAGGAACTTGTTCTCTGTCTTTGCTGGTAAAGCAGCTCCACTAACTTGAGGTCAGTTCTCCAAAGGTAAGTGTAGGATTTGGGTGGATAACCAACGGGGTCCACTGCCCCCAGTACTTTCCCTTATGCCCTTGTGAGAAAGGTTGAGTCCTCCCCTTCTCTCACTGGAGCATATCAAATGTTCTGAGAAGGTTACTGTAAATAAAACTGTTTAAATCAAGGGTTGCGTAAGATAATGCACCTAGGAACCATTTTGTCATGCGTCTGTCAGTATCCAGGGAAATACATTTTGAGAAACACTTTTCTAGGATTTGTATGATTTATTTCTTGTTTCCCCCTAAAACTATATGCTGTCTTTTAACTTTCTGACTTAATTTATGCTAGCCCCTTTGTCTGGAATATAATTTTCTCATTAGAAGAAATGCTGTAGGAAGGTTTTATCGCTCTTAAAACACATATCACAAACCACAAAGTCTTCCATTTTTTGTTTCGTTTTGTTGTCAGTTATCTATGTATGCATCACCTCCTTGCTTTCCTGCTTCCCCATATCACCCACAAAGGTAAGGTAGTATTTAGAGTTCAAACACAATGTTTAACACTATTACAAAGAACAACTAGAGGTGGGTAACTAATTATTATATATTAAATTGACCTAATTAAACATTGCTTAAGATTTTATACTGATTTTTCCCCAAAATTTTCATCTGGATATCTGGGATAGGAAATTTTGAAGTTAATATCAATACTGAGTATTTCCCAAGCCAAGGAGAAATAAAACTCAAACACAGTTCAGCTTCTTCTATGGGTAATACATGCTACACCAAAGTGGTAATCTAATTCTGAAGAAGGTATCAACAGTGAACACAGGAAAGTAGTGCCAAGGAGTTAAGTATATAGACAGATTTCTCACCAGTTTTGAGGACTATCTATAGTATATGTTGAAATAAGAATGATGTAAGTAAATACTAGCTTTAAGATATTACTGTTTAAAAGATCTGAAGTGTTTTTATTTATTTTCAGTAGAAAAATATATATAATTTAATGATCAAAGTTCAAAAAGGCAAAGATTTTACATGCTTAATTCAGTGGTAACAATTAGAGCATATATAAATAAAATTTTCAGGGAGTAAATTGAACCAAATTGCTAAAGGGGTATTCTGCCTTCTATTTTTTTCTCAGTTTATTGATATGAACTTCATTAGAACCTGATGTTTTTATTAAAGACTAAATGTCACACAATCTGTGGGGATTTGCCTGAGAAATGGGATGAGAAGTCAGTAATGGCCCAAGGAGATGGAGTATGCCAAGGCCTGCTGGGGAGGCTGACCTGATGCAGTGGTTAGGAACCAGCCATCCCTCAGCCCCAGCCCCTGCAGGTGTTGACTTTTTGCATCTCTCCCTCCAAGGACCTCACTCACTCCATGCTTTCACTATCACTTGGGTTCATGACCCTCAAATCTAAATCTCCAATTCTAAACTCTCACAGGCACAAAAATACATGTAGTTAAAATTGTCACAAGTTTTTTGCCTCATGTCTCTCAAATTCAAGATATGCCAAACCAAACACATTCATTTCTCTGAATTGTGTTTCTACATTAACTTTTTTGGTTAATTTTCTTGCTACCTACAGTTGCCCATGTTATAAACCTTTTTAAAAATTTCTGATTCTCCTCTCTTACCCAACTAGTTTTATATTAGTCTCTTTTACTTTCTAACCTTTCTATTTACACAACTCCCCTAGTCCACATTCTTAACCATTCTCTCCATATCATAAAAGTCATTCTGGCTGGTCATTCCAACCCACTGTCTCTCCTCTCAAAATTATCTTTTTCAGTACTATGAAGGTTATTTTCCCAATACCAAGATGAGCTAGATTATGTAACACCTTTGTTTAAAACAAACAAACCCATGAATAGAGCAAACACCTTTGATGTCTCCTCCTTGCTTATAGAATAAAATCATATCTCTTCACAGCTGTTCAATTTTTCTGGCTTCTCATCCACATAATACCTCTTATGCCGTATTAGAAATCTCTTGCTTTTTCCAAATATTTCCAAGTACTCCATACACTTTCACACCTTCACACTCTTACTGCTACTTAAAGAGATCTTTCACATGCACTCCCTCCATCTGGTGAAACCACACTCACTTTTTTTTTTAATGAGTATGAAGAAAAGTGAGTTTAGCAAGAGGTATTATTCACTCAATAATAAAACAGTGGCCAACAATTATTGAACTTTTCTGATATGCCAGGTACTGTGGTAGCACTGTATGTGGATTATCTCTGAATGCTCATAACCTTCTGAGGCATGTTGCTGTTTCAAGGAGGGAGAGGAAGCTCTGAAAGATTGTGTTACTTGCACAATGTCTTATGGATGGTGAATAGCAGCACCCCTTCAACAAAGGTTCGGAGGGATGGTTAAGTAAAAGATGTATCAAGTATCATAAACACTCCAAAATATCCTAAGTACAATATTGCAGTTAGTGGAATCTTCTTTCTTCCTCTCCTTTCTTCTTACAAGAGATATTTCTGATGCTAATAACATCTATGAAAGGATGGGTGTTGGCTCCAAACTAACATTTGTTAAATTCAGAGAAGTTACTGGGAGGAGGAAGGAAGGGACTGTGAAGAAGGGCATTCACTGTGGTGCAGAGGACAGGTGCAGGTTTAGGAGTTCTGCAGACAAGATTTGAAGCCTCACTTCGTTCCTTATTCCCTGCGTGATTTTGGGCAAGTCATTTTACCGGAGCCTAAGACAGCCTCAGCTCTAAAATGGGCCTAAAATACCTACTTTGGAAGGCCTACTTGAAAACTCAATGGGTAACTTCTGTCAGGGGCAGGGCACACAGGGGCTCTTAAGAGTGGGATTATGCTGTCCTTTGCAGAGACTGGGACAGAGTGGGGTCCCCCAGGGCAGCCACTTACTTTTTAAGATGCAGGTAAAATCTCATTTTTTATATGAAAATTTTCCTGATCATTCCATCATCTCTGATCCTAAAACATTTTGCTTATACCTTTAAATAGTACTTGATTTATATTAAAGTGAGTTGTATGTACGTTTTTATCTTATTCATCTTTGTATCATTAAAGCTCAGTAAATGCTTAAGAAATTTTCATCAAACTAAATTATTCAACTTAAATCAGGAAGAATCTAACTTAAGTAGAATATACTTTCAGAATTGTCTGAGTTTTAGAAATAGGTGAGTGAATGATAAAGTTTTTAGTTAGACTAAGGGATAACTCAGGTGATATTTTAGATTTACCCAAAGCCATGCAGCTTATTTCTGTGTTCCTATTGATGTTAAGTGAAACTCACACTTTAGATTTGCCTCAGTTGATTTTAACAAGCATTCGTTTAGTGTTTCATTTAGAGTTTATTGTGATTCTATCATCCATAAAATAAAAGTAACAAGTCTTGTTCTCTGTACTCACGAGGACATTTGTCAGATCCTTGTTAGAGATTTGATTTCTGAAGGAAAAAAAAAGTTTCCATGTGTGCTTTGTTAGAATAACCCTCATCTAAAATATCTTGTATTTTTAGGCATACGTTTGCATATAGTTCAGGAAGAAAAAGCCTAAGGAACTACCCAAACTATAAAAACAGCAACCACAACTACAAAATAATGTCTTCCTCCATACACACTGCTCTTTTTTGAACCACACAAATACCAGAAGAAGAATAACTCATATTTTCCCTAATATCTCAGATACGTCACACCTTCTGCGTCACTCTCAATTGTGAGTACCGGATCTTTAGTTGAAATAGTAGGGTCAAGCCTTTTGCCGTGTTTGTCTGACATAGTTCTCTTCTGCATGTTTTGACCACAGTGTAAAATCTCCCTGCAGTGTGACAATTGACATTCTTTAGCACAGAGAAGCCATTAATATCTGTCATGTGACTGCTCTGAGGATAATGAGAAACCTCGGACCTGTGGGTTGGAAAGAAATGACTTTATTCTAAATAAAATAAATCTAAATAATACAAAAGCAGTGGAAGTGTTGCTAAATATTTCTGGAGACCCTTGAGGCACTTTGGGAAAAAAATGAATCATGTTTGTAATAATTTTGCTTCTTTGTCTCCTAATTCTGACAATTTAAAAATATCACACAGGCATGACCTGTGTTTTAAATTCTACCTGTGCTTCCATGAGGGTGTCCTCAGGGCTCTGCCTGCAGGGAGGTCACCGGGGAGTCAATGCAAATCAGGCAGGTTGCCTCACAGGACCCTCACGGCACAGGCAGATTTTAGAACAGCAGAAACACTACCAATGTGTTGAAACAAACCAAAATAAGGTTGTTTATTATCCTCTTTAAAAGGAGGACAGGATTTTTCTTGAAGTCTTTAACCCTCTGCTCCTGTCCAACAGGTATGATCACTGAACTAGCAGGTTGTGTCTATTCGGGGCTCATCACAGGGAGCTGTGATGGGTTGAGTTTAAACGGAGGGTAAAGTTTTCACTCTGAAGTTCTACCTTCTGTCAGACCTTATGATGTAATCTTAACATCCATTCTGTTTAATAATCTTTTGTCCAGTAGACATAAATAAAGCATAAATATGTGTCTGACTACAATGAATTAGTTTCCTAACAGAAGGAGTCCTTGCCAAGATTCTGCAGCGATCTGGTCAATGTAGATAATGTGATACATTAGAGCAGTAGCCGGCAGTTCATTGTTCTATGAATAGATATAGATTTAGCATTTATGGGAGCCTTCGAATAGGATGGAACAAAGCAGTGAGTGCCAACCGTCCTTTGTGGATTTGATTTTAGTTAGAATTTCATATCAAGTCAGTAAATCTCTTGTTAATACTAAGAAAATTTGTGCTGCAATATCAAAAAGTAGCATGAATTTCTTTGCATATGTACTTTTGCCTAAACATTGTTAATCCTGTATATAAATAAGTTAAAAATAATTGAAAGCCCTGTTTTCACCCTGTGCGTTAAGTTAATTTTTTTTCTTGAGTGGAGGAAAATGTTTACTTTGTGTTTCCCCTAAGAAAGTTAAATCACCGGAGGTAATTGAAAAGGCATTGACATTGAGGCTGGGAGTTGTGTTCTGGTCTTGGTGTGGCCATTAGCTTTCTGTATGACTTTGGGCAGTTTATTCACTCTCTCAAGTTTACAATCTCATCTTCTGTATTTGAAGATTTGGGATCCCATGATCACAAAAGTTCCTTTCAGCTCTAGAGTTTTGTGAAAAAACATCAAGATATGATCCCGTCTTTCACCATCCTGAGTTGGTTATGCAAGGGACTTAGGCCTATTTATATAATATTGTTGGTTACATTTATTAGTGATTCTTTTATGGTACTTGATTTTAATCAAGTTTTCAAAATCATCTTAATTAAGGTTTACTTGTGTTCTCTTGTTGGAATTCAATAACTAATTTGAATTGTCCCTGTCTCCTAAATGATTATTCACTTTTCTTTTTTGTCTCCATCTTCTTTTCAAGGTTAAAGCTTGAATTATCAGTAGCACAAATGTCTCTGAATAGCTCCTAAAATAGTTAGGGACAGTCTCTATGGCTCCTTGAAGTACTTACTTCTTCCTTCTGCCCATTTTTCTTTCTGCTTTACTGTGTCCTCATTTTTTTTTTTTTCCTTTTCCTCTCCACACCCCAAAGTCCAAATTTTTTTGATTCCTAGAAGCTTTGAGAGTACTGCTCAACAGAGGAACCAATACCTTGGAACAGGAGTGTGCCGTTGCCTGCCCTAAAGTTAGCATGTGGAAGGTGCTTGAAGGAATGCTCAGCTTAGTACTTTCACAGAGCTGGCAGTCCATAAACTGAGATTACTTTCCCCTAAAGGTGGATGTTCCCTATTATGTTGTTTTAAATCTGAATTCCACCAATCAAGGCTTTTTCCTAGATTTACAATAAGATTGTTTAGTCAGGACTGGAGAGTGTAGTGGGTAGTTGTACCAGACACACTTGATATCTGTAGTCCTTATGTGTCTCATTGTTTTGGCCACTTGTCCTGTCTCAGGCATTGCTGAGATGACCAGTTCTGCTTTGGCTCTGACAGATTGAATGCAGGCATCACTTGTCTCCGTGTCCTCTTATGATCACACCGAGGATTTTTCCTCCTGCTCTGGGGCTTCCTTGTTGATCCTGAGGCTTAAGATCCCAGAGGATCTGCTTGGCATTTACACAAGTACAATCCAGAAGTTCAGATGGCAGGAGGGGAAGAACAGAGGACTAGGGGCTGGAAATTAACACTCTGCAGAACAAATCTTTGACAAATGCAGAATGGAACTGGTAGATAAAATCTTCCCCTTCCCTTGACCTAGAGAAACTTTCCACTTATATGGTGAACAAGAAGGATATTCCAATATTCAACAACCATTCGCACTTCATACCAATTCCATAAAATACCCAATTATTAGGTCATCTATTTTTCTCTGCCATAATCTCCTCTCACTCACTCATGCTTCCCTCAGTTTGCATTCCCTAATAAGATAGAAGGACACGAGCCTTTGTTTCAGCCTCTGCTTTCTGCAAGACTAAGACATTGGTCAATTTAGACAATATTTTTGAACGCATAGTATCATTCATGGTCTGCTGAATTGTGACAGAGTGGATATAGGTTAGTGGAAGATTGTGGAGGTCACTTGCATTAACTAGTTACCTGTACCTCCTCTAGGTCCTGCATGACTTTCTTAAATTTAATGCTCTTATGGCAGGGTAGAAATGCATTGAGATAGAAAAAGCAGCACATATAAGTTCATGAGGATTCTCTGTTTTCTGTTTTGTAGATGAGAATCTTTCTCAAATGAGAAGGGCAAAAATATTATTGAAACCAAATCTGTTTCCCAGATTTGTTTTTTAAGATATGCTCATTTTAAAATGCTTTTTATATTATTGTATTTCAACAGAGATAGGTAGTAGGAAAAGATTTTGGAAATACAGTATTGACTATGAAAAATGTTACAGAATTAATGTTGCAAGAAAATTCATACCTTTTGTCTCTGTACACAACAGTTTCAACTTCACATTTGCCATCCTCATTAAAACAGGTTTTTAGAGAAACAAGAAAGTAGATATTCACATATTCAACAAATACTTGTTGCTTGTCTGCTCTATGTGAGGTACTGGAAATTTAGCAGTAAATAAGATAAGCCAGATTCCTGCTTTCATGGAGCTTATGTTCCAGAGGAGTAAAACAGATAAGGATAGAGATAAGAGAGATAAGAAACGGCCAGCATTTTGGTTCAGGCCACATTAATGAGTTTGAGCTTATTGTAAATGCAGTGAAATCCACTGAAGGTTTTAATAACATATAAAAGAACATATAATCCATTTCATGGCACTCTTGCAAAAGTTGGATACTGATATTTTAAAAAAATCTATAAATGACTTTTTAAAAATGAGACTATTTTTTCGGAACAGATTTAGGTTCACAGCAGAATTGAGCGGAAGGTACAGAGTTTTTTTCATATACCTCTGCTCCACACCTACATAGCCTCCTCAATTATCAGCATGCCCCACTAGAGTGATACATTTGTTACAATTGATGAACCTGCACTGACACATCATAATCACCCAATGTTCATAGTTTACATTAAGGTTCACCCTTGATTTTGTACATTCTACAGGTTGGGACAAATGTATAATGACATGTATCCATCATTATGGTACTGTACAGTGTATTTTCACTCTCCTAAGAATACTCTGTGCCCTGCCTATTGATCCCTTCCAACCCCTTAACTTCTAGCAACCACCTTTTATCATTTCTCTGGTTTTGCCTTTTCCAGAAGGTCATAAAGTTGGAATCCATACAGTATGCAACCTTTTCAGGATCACTTTTTTCTTAGTACTCTTCATTGAAGATTCCTCCATGTCTTTTCATGGCTTGATAGCTTATTTCTTTTTAGGACTTAAAAATATTCTATTGTCTGAATGTACCACAGTTTACTTATCCATTCACGTAAGGAAGAACATCTTGGTTACTTTCAAGTTTTGGCAGTTATGAATAAAGCTACTATTAACATCCATGTGCAGGTTTTTGTGTAGACATAAATTTTCAACTCCTTTGGGTAAATAACAAGGAGCACAATTGCTGGGTAATGTGTTAAGATTATGTTTAGTTTTGTAAGAAACCACCAAGCTGTCTTCCTACATCGCTGTACCATTTTGCATTCCTACCAGCAATGAATGAGAATTCCTATTACTGCACATGTTCACCAGGATTTGGTGTTGTCAGGGCTTTGGATTTTAGCCATTCTAATAGACATATAGTGATATCTTATTGTTTTAATTTTCATTTCTCTGACAACATATGATGTGGATTATCTTGTTATGTGCTTATTTGCAATTTGTATATCTTCTTTGGTAAGGTGACTACTGCGGTCTTTGATCCATTTTTTAATTGGATTGTTTGTTTTCCTATTGTTGAGTTTTAAGAGTTCTTTTTATATTTTGGGTAACAGTCCTTGATCAGATGTGTCTTTTGCAGATATTTTCTCCCAGTTTGTGGCTTCTTATTATCTTAACACTGTCTTTCTGAGAGCAGAAGTTTTAAAGTTTAATGAGGTCCAGGTTATCAATTCTTCCTTTCATGAATTGTGCCTTTGATGTTGCACCTGCAAAGTCATAATCAAACCCGAGATCATCTGGATTTTCTCCTGTGTTATCTTATAGAAGTTTAATAGTTTTGAATTTTACATTTAGGTTTGTGATCTATGTTGAGTTGATTTTTGTGAAAGGTGTGAAGTCTGTGCATGAGGAAGGTCTGTTGTTCTAATAGTTTTTTCTTCATTGTATTGCCTTTGTGGCTTTGTCAAAGATCAGTTGACTTTATTTATGGGGATCTGTTTCTGGGCTCACTATTCTGTTCCATTGATCTATTTGTCTGATTTTCACCAATACCACACTGTCTTGATTACTGTAGTGTTATAGTAAGGGTGGAAGTCAGATAATATCTGTCCTCCAATTGTTCTTCTCCCTCAAAAATGAGTTGGCTATTATGGGTCTTTTGCCTCTCCATATAAACTTCAAAATAAGTTTGTTGATATCTTCAAAATACCTTGCTGGGATTTTAATTGGGATTGCATTGAATCTGTAAATAATATCAGAAAGAACTGACATCTTTACAGTATTTAGTCTTCCTAAACATGAACATGAAATATATATCCATTTCATGAAATATATATCCATTTATCTAGTTTTTTTTTATTTCATTCATAAGCATTTTGTAGTTTTCTTCATATATATCTCATGCATATTAGATTTATACCAAAGTATTCATTTTGGGGATTGCTAATATAAATGATATTATGTTTTTAATTTCAAATTCTACTTTTAGATTGCTGATATGTAGGAAAATTATTGATTTTATATATTAACCTTGAATCCTGCAACCTTGCCATAATCCCTTATTAGTTCCAGGAGTATTTTTGTCAATTCTTTCAGATTTTCTCCATAGACAATCATTTGATCTGTGAACAGAGTTTTATGTCTTCCTTCCCAATCTGTATACCTTTTATTTCCTTTTCTTGTCTTATTGTATTAGCTAGAATTTCCAGTATAGTGTTGAAGAGGAGTGATGAAAGGGAACATCCTTACCTTGAACCTGATCTTAATGATCTATTAACCAACACTGATGCTGTGCTGCGTCTGAGTTTCCTAAATTTAGGTTTCTGAAACTTTTCTTATTGCTTAAGCCAGTTGAGTCAGAGCTTCCTATTGCTTACAGCTAGAGGTAAACTAACTGAGAAAGTATACACATCCCGCCACCCTCCCCCCAACCAAAAAAAACCTTACAAACCAGAGATGGAGTGCAAGCAAGGTGAAAATATAATCCCATACTGCACTACATTTAAAGTACCTCAAGGGACAGTGAACTCAAGAAATGCTCTAGGTATTTCTGTTAAATTATATCTATTGCCTCCCTCTAAATGCAGTTTTCCTTCCCTGACATCCAGTGCACCCTGTTTACAATTTACCTATGCCATTTATGTTGTGACTTATAGTTGACAAATATGAATTTGTCTTATGTCTCTAGCTTGTAATCTTGGAAGTCTATATTTTTACTGCTTGTACAAGTGTGTACTTTTATACCAGTAGGAACTAAATAAGCCTTTTAAAAATAGATAAATTGTTTACGGGGTTTTAGGGTGTTAGAAGAAGGTGAGGTCACTGAAGAGAGGCTTATCCTATTTCATAAATACAGCTGGGGTAAGTAGAAAAGGCATCAAAGGAGAATTTGAACCGTATCTTGAAAGGTTTAGTGGAATTTGAATAAGGAAATAAACTAAAATTTGAAACAGAGACATCAAGTTATATGGAAGTGATATTTTAAAGAAATATTAATCTAGAGGAAAGATGAAAAGATAAAAAGGATATTTAGAGGAGAGTTGTAGAACTGTGTAGCTGTCATGACAGGAAGAGATAAAACTGGAAAAATAGTTTGGAGTCAAATTGGGAGGATCTTAAATGCTAAAGAGTTTATCATTGCCCTCTAAGAATTAAAGAGGAACTAAAATTTAAAACAGAGACATTAAGTTATATGACAGTGGTATTTTATAGAAATATTACTCTAAAATTCCTCCTTCCTTGTCCCTTGCCATATGAATATAAGGGCCGCTTTACAACTTTCCTTTATGACTGGATGTCCTTCTGGTTGCATGCCCCAAACCGTGTGATGACTGAGGAAAACCATTTTGACCTAATATTTTCCGAATGTATGGTATTGCTCATGAATATACATGATTATAGGATTTAATAAGGCAGAGTTCAAATAACTATATTCTTTATGGCCCTGATCCTCCTCTTTGCCTATGTCTTTCCTTCTGCAGTCCCCTCCTCATTCTAGGCCACTCCTTTACTGTCATTACTAGATGAGAGTGAGGGTTTTGTCCTCCTGCAGTTTGAATAGAGCTAGCACCTGTGGCTGTACACAGAGCAAGAAGAGATTTAATATCAGTGGAGTGCTAATGGAAGAAAGAAAACTAAAATGGGCAGCAATATTGTAGAAGATATGAGCAGTGAGCATTTTAAATACTGCTACTAAGTTTAATATGGAAATTTGGAAAAAATCCGGACAGTATAGAAAGGATTTCAACTGTGGACTTTTCCATAGTGCAGGTCTTGTGGAGTTAAATGATATTAAAGCATGTTCCAGTGATGGTTGGTAGGCTAAGCAATGTAGCCTGGTCACAAGCCCAAGAATACCTAGGCATAGTCCCAAGAGAAGTTTGTAATCAAATGCAGCTTGCAGAGAGAGTTTCAGATCTTACATGATTTTCATAATGAATGTTTTGGATTACCACAGTATGTTTTCCTATGCTCATTTTCATTTAGATGGAGGGGGGAGATTTCAAGAATCCATGCCTTATATTTTTTAGTTCAATTCCTTAAGGTACCCATAATTTCTTTGCCAGAAGGATCCATGTAAAAATTAGAATCCATCTTGAAATTCAACTAAAGATTGCATCCCTAAGTTGTTTCAAAAAATTGAAAGCTGAGCATATTGTAATTCTCAGAGCTGTCCCTAGACAGACAATATTGCAGAAGTTTTTGCCCATGTGTCTTTGTTTTGCAAATGAATATGCAACATTACATTAGAGCAACAAAAAAAAAATTAATCTTGGAATCGAAGAACCTAACAAATGCTGAATTGAAAGACAAGTTAGTTAACTTTAGAGAAGAGAAAAGAAGCATCTAGTAAATTTATTAATGCCACAAATTTTGTAGTGATTTTTCCATTGAAGATCAAGGGAAAGGGGAAGGAACTAGAGACTGCATGTAGTATAAATGCTGTTTTAAGTGAATATCTATTGTTGTTCCTGTGAGTACCATACAATAAAGCTAAATTATTCAAATATTACTTAGAAATGTAGTCTTATAAAAAGCACCAGGCACATAGCCAATATCATTGCAAAACAAAGAGGCAACAAAAAATAAAATTTACCATTTACAGAAACCATGGCTTAGAATACCTCTTGTGATTAGAAATTTTAGAATTCTGGTATAAAAACTGGTAGAATTATTCTTTGCATTCTTATGCAGATATTGCAATGAACGTATCTTCTTGTTTAATATGGTATTATGGATAATCTGTAGAAAAGTTTATTATATATCCTTGGTGAATCTATTTTTGTGTTTTCGAAGGTGCATTTTTAACAGCTTCTAGTCTTCTTCCTAATCAATTGAAATATATTGGGCACCCTGATTTAAATGATAAAAAGTCATGACTTTGTTTTCTACAAAATTGAAGACTAAAAGTGTCTGCAAAGAGACTTGAAAAATCAAAGTAAAAACATTTATTCACTTCATAATTTAGTTTGGAATATTTCAACTAAACATTTCTCCATGAGGGGCATTATTCCAGGTAGTTTGATAAAGAGATCTTTTAATAAATAAGTTATATCTAATAGAAGATAGATCAGTTGATATCTTCACCTTCACAGACTTGGCAAAGAAAACCATCATATTCTGCTTAGTAGTGTCAGATGGCTGATGGCAGAAATGGTTTGACTAAGAATTGACCTCCATCCTTTGCACCCTCCATAAATGAGTTCAGTTAGTTGTAAAGTGTATCCCCAACCTCTCCCTTTTATTGCCCTCCCCTCATCTTATTTCTCTCATTGCCATGTCCCTTTTAGTATTTCTACCTCTGGTAATGACATTTTGGACAATGAAGTGTGCTGTTGAAATTTATTCTTGTTTAATAGGGGTTTCTTCTATAATTTATTCAACTTTCCAGTGTGATTTCACTATCTACCTTAATCCATTACAGTGAGAAACTGTAACACAGACAGGTTCAATGTTTTAGTCCCAGAATTAGTGACCATATGTGACCAGAATTCAGTCCTCTCCCTTTTTTTTTTTTTTTTTTGGACACCTCGCATGTGGGATCTTATTTCCGCAAACAGGGATCAAACCCATGCCCCCTGCAGTGGAAGTCCCTCTCTCGCTTTTTAAAATGGCCCTTTTTCCACGGAACTGCCCAGCCTTCAATCAAATGATGTAAATATGTTTTGTTGGAAACAGTTCTTTTCAGGAAAAGGCCTCAGATTCAGTTTTATCTGCTGTCTAGCATGGCCACTCTTTTCATGTCATTCCCAAGACTCTTTGAGGCAAAACAGCATCAGTTGTGGCATTGATGACATAGTCTGAGGACGCTGAGTTTGAGGCTCTTCTTCCCAGGCCTGAGAAACCCTCCTTGTCACAGACCTAGACTTTGCTGGGGTCCTTTGTCTTTTTAGCAACAACTTTCTTCTGAGTCATCAAGCTCGAGTTGAAGTCAGTTAAATTTAAAGAGGAGATAACGCTCAGGTCATATATTTTAAGATATAATACTTATATATTTGATGTAGGCATAGATATGATTAAGAATTGCATAGCTCAGAATCATGTATACCATTATTGCTTGTTATAGCATTTAATGTGAATGTGTTTAGTAAAACTTTTTGTATTTATTCAAATTGGAGGTATTAAATGGCTTTTTTTCATTTTTTTCATTTTTATCAATTTTGTTGAACATTTTGGAAATAAATCCAATTTCAGCTGAATGAATCCAAGATGTATTATTTAATTTCTATCATGAACTTCATGATTCAAAAATTCTCCAGCTAATACCTGTAACTCTTTGGGATTTACTAAAGTGTAATTTGATAGTCTTTTCATATCTCTTGTGCTCATTTCTCAAAGAGAAATCAAATAGGGAACAAACTCCAAGCATAATTTTGTGTTAGTGAATAAGCCATACCATTCTAACTTTGTTCCTTCTGCATGATTTACTGCTTTTTTGGGTACTATTTTGTGATTTTTTGATAACTCAGTTTGTTCAGTTTTGAATTTTGTTATTATGGTTCTTTGTATGCTTGAGAATGATTTTTAACTTTCTAACTCTCAAATAATTTTTAAAAATAGAATGGTTCATAAATTTTCTTATAATATCTAGTAAATTTACATATATTTTACTTAAAATTATATTAAAATAATTATTAATTTTTAGGAGTTTAAGCTTTGTTATATTTGAGAAGTTACTCTTATGTGAAGGTCATTTGAAAATAATTATAGTGCTTACGTGACTAACCCTTAGTTCTGCTTATTTTTCTTTCTCAGTTGGCTAATAAGCTAGAGACTTGTGATGAATTACCTTTAGGGACAAAATGGGGAATATCTATTTCCTTAAGAATCTGCAAATGATTTCTATAAATAGACTCTTTAAAAATTAGTCAATTGTGCATGGTGTTTTCATCTTTCTAACTTATCTAAATTCCTACAGAACATTTGGAGAGAAGTACAAATCTCATTTGGTCTGTAAGCACTCTATTGGCCAACATTTTCTGCTTTCTTTATCTGGCAAATTATTTGGTGGCTAGTATGCTGATTTCCCTTTAAGTCCTTTCTCCTTTAGTGTAGGAAGTTTTCCAGAATATCGCAGTAAATGACAATTCCCTTTAATTATTAAAAAGACTTACTTTTATTGACTTCTCTTTAATTTTTGCAACTAAACTCTCAAATTTATCAGTGTAAAGTTATGTATATCATATACACTTGTTATGTTTTTCTTTTCCTCTTCACCTTTAAAATGGAGTTTAAATATCAGCAGCCTTATGCTTCCCATCATGAAGTGGAATTAGGAGCTGAGATACAGGAATGACCTAATTATCTAAACAATATTGGCAGACAAACAAGGATTACCATGTTAGCATCAGAAATGAAATATAGGAACCATAACAAAACAATTAGAAAAGGAGAGAGGGGAAACATATGAGGAAGAAGAAAACTTAAAAAAAAGAAAAAGGGGAAAAATAAGAACAAGGTACTACACAAAATGGACATACAGAGCAGAAAAAATAAACAGTTTAAAATTAAAAATTTGATGAGAAAAAATATATTAATAAAGAGTTGAAAGATGAAATTGAGAAAATCTCCCAGAAAGTAGAGCAAAATGTCAAAAAGATTGAAAACAGGAGAGAAAAGGTAAGGAATTTAGAGGACCAGTCCAGTAGGTCTAATAGCTGAAAAATAGGAATTCTGTAGAAAACAGAAAAAGCAAGGAAGTAAAACCTTAATTACTTCTTGGAATAAATTAAGAAAATCTTCTTCAGATTGCACTAGTCCTCGAGTTTTTACATAAAAGTGGAAAGCAGACTCATACCAAAGCCTACCATCACATTTCATAACTGTGAGTACAAAGGAAAAATATAGTATTCAATTCCAGAGAGAAGGAAAAAAAAAGATTTACTAAGCATGTTTGGAATACCCCTGAACTTCTCAAGAGTAACACTGAAAGCTAAAAGCTAATAGAGAACTCTCTTCCACAAAATTCTGAAGAAAAATAATTTCCAACTAGAAGTGTATACTTGGCCAGCAATCAATGATGGGAAAATCAAGACTATTTTAAGCCATTCATCAAGCAAAGGAACAAACAAGAATAATGAAGACATGAGATTTGTAGAGCTGGCAATACAACACAGAGGGGTAGAGAAGGGAAGCCTTCAGAATAAGAGCCATACACTACTTGTACAGGGAAATCAGCTCGGAAAGCAGGAGGTCAGAAGGATCCAGGAAACCTTTCTTTTCAAATAGATAAAATTTATAGAGTACCTGACACATCTGAACCTCTAGAGAGGAGATTTAGTAATTGATAGCGTTTGGGGTTGAGTTAGTAATGAATGTAAAGAGAACCAAGCAAATGAATAAAGCAAGAAATGTGCGGTAACTATAGTGAAAACTACAGAAAGAGAAAACCACTCATAAATAGTAAGTCTATTACATGGCTCAGCTTTGAGTAAAATTTACTGTCACTGAATTTTAATCTAAAGTAGTTACAGTGGAACTATTCGAGATGACTTAGCACATGGTGGAATGGTTTTGAGTTCGGGGGTTGAGGGAGTGGGAGGAGAGAGCTCTAAATGCTCCACTTGTGTGGTGTAAGTAATAAAGTATGCAAAACCCATACTAAAAAGTTAGCCCCTAAAGCCATGTTACTTAGAGACATAGTGAGTTACACCAAAATAATGGACTAAAAAGTGCAAATAAAAGCATGTTAGAGACTTGGTGATAGATACCAACATAATCAGCTAAAAGGGATAAAAATTGTCACCATGAGGAGGGGAAAATATGGACGTAGGGGGTGGGGATCTGCTATTTTTCATAATGAACTTTGTAGAACTATTTAACGCTTTTAAACCCTTTGGAATTACAAATTTTATTAAAATTAAGAGAAAAATACTAAAACTAAACAGAAATTAACTACCAAACTAAATACATTGGAAGATATTCTTAAAGCTCACAATTAAAAACAAAAAAAAGAAACAAAGAAAATCAGGTACATGTGGAGATCTCAATCAGTTGAAAAATATAACATGGCCCTTATCTACTTACTAAAGGGCTTTATTATATTTTTATTTATTTATATTTGAATTTAGATAGCACTTTCTAGTCTTAATTTTTTTTTCTTATTTACTTCCATTAGGTACATCAAGACCAACATGTGTTCTTATAAACCACCTTGAAATTTTCTGGAAACAAAAAATGGTATCAATAAATAATACTGACATTAGAGCAAGTAAGGATTAAAACCTAACACATATAAAACAAATGGAGGGAAATAAGATGACCAGTACCAACAACTAAAATAGGAAACTAAGAAAGGGAAAAATCATTATCAGATTCAATAACAGGTGATTTAAAATTACTTAATGAGCGGTTCAAATGACCATTATGTGGTCGCCTATGTGTTTTGAGTTGTGTCAGGCACACATGTAATATGCTCTTCCTTATGAAGATAATTAAATTTGTGTATGAGAGAATTTATTCCATTTAATAATTATGAAATAACACAAGACAGAAAGCAAAATTGTAGGATAAGTGAAGAAGACAGTAGAAGGAATAGTTTATGCAGTTTGTAAGGAAAGTGAACATTTCAGGGAGAGCTCTATTTGAGATGGGATTTAAGGATGCGAGGGATTTCTGGTTGGGGGGGAAGCAGGAAATATGGATGAAACTTATCAAACTGGAGTTGAAGGCACATACTGGCAGGTTATGGAAAATAATATAGGCGAAAAAAAGGATATAGGTAGGACCAGAAAATTGAAGATTATAGATTTTAGTATAATAGGTACTAGAAGTTATTGTAAGTTCTGGAAATGCACGATTAAAAAGATTTTCAAGAAGACTAGCTTGGTAAATAGGGATAAGAAAAATCAAAGGGGGAAGAGTCTGGTGGCAATAAGATCAGTTGTAGATCGATTATATGTATGAATTGATTAAAGTCTTTATTAGAATGAAGCAGGAGAGATGGCTGTAATGAAACATACTTGGGAATTTGTGATATTATTTGTATTTTATATTTGTGAAATGGAAGTGGCAGAGAGAAAATACGGTATCATTAACTACAATGAGCAGTTTCAGATGGAGAATCTGGTGAAAAGCGTTTGAAGGGAAATTATAACTCTTAAAGCCAGTTAATATCAACATATTTGAAGGGTGCTGCTTTTACCATCCGCCCCACACACACACTCCTCTGGAGTGCTAAGATATCTGATCAATCACTTTATTTGAACATGTTTAGTGGAAACAACTCTACAGACAGAGTGTGGGATATTACACAAGTTTTTCAGTGTAAAGATAAAGATCTACAAAAGGCAAAGTTAGAAAACTACCATAATTATCCAGAAAATTCATACCCACTCCCAAGCAAATGGTTGCTAAAATATTCAAGTAGTTACAGCACTTTTTTAAATGCTAGTTGCCCAGATAATGACTTTAGTTTGGATGTCTGTTTAACTGATAGAGAGGCATGGTCCATTTTTCAGTTGCTGGGTGTTTGCAAACAGATTATCTTTTCTTCAGTCTTATTTAATCTCTATGGCTTTGCTAATGTAATGAAACCTATACAAAGAAAAGCATTAAAATGATTGTATATCATTAAATTGATTCCCCCCTTTTTTTGTTGTTTAAAAATGTTTAAACTATGAGGTCTGTATGATGAGCCAGATCCAGAGGTTAATTAAGCAGATAGTAACTTAATCACATTACTGTCAGTGAGGTTAGTGGGAAACATGTAGCTAAAATTTTACTTAAGATTTTCAGTATTTCTATTGAAAGCGACAAGCCTAAACGCTGTTCACGTTGTGTTACCCGTGCAGGAGGAAGGGAGAGGCAGAGTGCAGTTGATGTGGGGTGTGGGAACAATGAGGGACCAGGGTGGAGAGGCACCTCTCCAGCCAACATCTGGGTATTTTGTAAACCTCAAGGATATGGAGCTTTTTTTTTTTTTTTAAAATATTTGGCTGGGAGGTACAAAAATTTAACTTACAACATTGTGTTTTCTTTTATTTGGACAGTTTGTCTAAACTTGGTTTATTCAGTGTAGCCCTAGACTATTTCTTCTCTTTTAACTAGATGAAATAATTATAGCTTTTTTTCCCCCTCAACAATAACAAATCAAGCAGACCTGAAAGACATGTTTTTCTATTTATTTCTTTTGTGCATTTCTGAAAAGTATGAAACCAACTGCTGCTCTCCTCTGGTGGTAGCAAATATTCATAATTTTATCAAAAGAGTTACTGAAGTTTGACTTGTTTTCCATTTCTTAGCAGTTTGAAGAAGGAATGTGCCTGAAGCTGTGTGTGGCAGTTGTGGAAATTTGTAATCCTGCTCATTGTGGTAAATGATGGGATGGAGCTTGTCTCATGTCTCATGTGTACACACACGCCCTAGTAAAGCACTTAGTAAAGCACCTAGTAAAGCACTTCTCTCTGTATGTATACTGAGATCACCTCCAATTTAACTCACCTAAAACTGAACTCACCTTGCCCTTCCAATCTGTTTTTTAAGATGCTTTACTACTGTTCATTTTGCCTCTGCACTCCTAGATACTGAAACTTAAAACTTGTATCTTACTGAAATCCTTAACCTTTTGTGCTTTTTGTGCACTTAATGGTCTTCCAATAGGACACACTATCCTCCATTTTCTTTTACTCCAATCTTTTACATATGTCTCTGACAGATTGATCTTCCTAAAGCATGTAGTTATCAAAGCTTTATAGCATCCACTCCTCTACTAAATCAATAAAAAGCCTCACCCTGGCGTTAAAGACCTCATCATACATTCCTACCTCCCCTCTCTAATAATCCCCTGGAGGAATTTTTTTCTAGGGAATTTAGTGAACACTCCTTTCCTAAGCATAGTCAGACTTTCATGCTCTTACGACTGCTTAAATCATCTCCACCTCCTTGAGTAAGCTCTAATTAATCTATTAAAATCCTATATTTTTCGAGTGGAAACACCATCTCCTCCATGAAACCCTCTGTGGTCAGCCACAAATGACTTCCAGTCGTTTGAACATATACTATTAGCTACATGCATGTAGCCTTGTGTTGTCTATATTCAAGTGTTGGTAGATACCCATTTAATGCAATAGTAGAGCATATAGTTGACCCTCAGTAATATTAATTTCCTTCTACCTGAAGATCTAATAATGTTAATACCTAATATTCCCATATTCTCTGTAGTGCTCATGCTAAGTGTTTAGTAAATATGTATCAGACAAATGGTTAGTTGAAATTACTGTTTTGAAGCTATTTAATCTGGTGTAAAAAGTAGACCTATTCTATGAACTAAAATCTTCCCCTGAAATGTGTACAATATTTCTACATTAACTTCTGAAACCCCCAAACTCAGAGCATGTGAACATAGCTCTTTGCTTAAAGATGTTATTTTGGACAAGAAGTCTGGAGATTTCATGATGTCCAAGAGGACTTTCTGAAGAGCCTTCTATGAAGCCCCTGCAAAAGTTATCCTAGCAAAGTTTCCCACATCAATTAAATATGCCAAAGATGGCTTACATGGAAATTAACCTCTGGGTTTAAGGGTAAATTCACTTCCTCCTTTTGTTTAAAATAAGTTACTTCTCACTGGATTGGAAAGCCAAATAGGGTAAAAAAAATTGAATTCACTAGAGGCTGTGTGTAAAGAAAGGTATGTGGCAGCAGTATCTAGTCTCTAAAGGCTTAAATTTTGTCCAGTGATTGACAATCACTTTAAAAAAAAGTAAAATGAATGTTTGGAAGAGAAATAAAGGGCAGGAATAAATTCTCAAGCATGGAGAATAAATAATGATGATTTTTATGACAGATGTTTATCTTATTTAATATTTACACCTCATTACTGATTATATTTACATGTTCTGTTTTTAAAATATTTTTTATTCAGCAAGTAAGTACCCAGTGTTGAGGGAAAGAAAGTGTTTTCTAGCAATTACTTGGTTAGTTATCAATCAGTTTGAAGCTTTTTATCATGCTCTGTGCCTGTATGATTTCTCTGGAGAAGCCTGATTCTGCAGACATAGTTCAGGAAAGTGATGTCTTTGGGGCAATATCTCTGAGGCTGGAGCTCTGTTTAGGATTCCTTAGAACCTGTGCTACTCCAGTGTTACTTCAACAGCCCCATCAGGGTAGAGATTCAGGGAGAGATGCCAACAAAGGGTCCAGCTTTAAAGCCTTTCTTTTCTAGCTTCCATGGGTCTGTGGACAATAACCTATTTATAATGCAATAGAATATGGCAGTTTTAATAACATTTCTCCTTTAAAAAAAATCCTATCTCCCCTGGATTTCTGATAATTCCATTTCTCTAGATCTTCAACCTGAGAGACTCTTTCTCCTCCGTGCTCTTGTTTCTTCTCACACCTGTGAAACCTCTCCTATCTTCTCCTCTTTTTTGGGAAATCTCACACCCTCTCATGTTTCCTCAACTTTACTCCAATTCCTAAGAAGCCATACTACTGGTACTTGGTGAAACTGGGATTTGAACCCTTGCCTGCAGACACTGCAGCCTAAGCTGTTAATCATTTCTTTGCTCAATGCTAACTTTGCAGCTTAAGTATCATCATCATCATCATTGCTGATGTTTATTTAGTGCCTAATATGTGCCAGGCACTGGGTTTGGATCCTTTATATGCTAAATTTCAAGATAGCTATTCCATTTCACAGATGAAATTTTATGCCTTGGGAATGACCCAAATAGGAGCATAGGATTAGTTGTTTGCATTTTTACATAGCGAGTGTTATCCTTACTCTGACTTTAGTTCAATAAGATCTCAAAGGTAGGCATAATTCTGGGGCATGTTTATATGCTGCTGTCTTCCTTTTTAAGTTCCTTTAAAGTAGAACATACAAACTCAAATTTCTACATTACTAGAGCAGGTAACATAGATGAGAATATCAGACTTTAAGATGATAAGGACTAAGGAGGTTTGTGGAAAATTGGTAATTTATGTTTCATATGAAGTTATTCAGGTTGAATTTGAAATGGCATTGTGCAGGTAAGCATGCATACACACACACACAGGTTACCCTTTTGCAGCCTTTTGCATTATCACTTCCTTTCTTTCTTAAGCAAAAGTTACTATATAGAATAGATACAGAAATGTAAAATTTCATTTTGAGGATGAATGTGAAGTAATTGGCTGCATGTATTCATATTTATACCCTTAAGACTAGTCTGATGAATGCATGGTGATCACTTTTAAGGAATTACTGCTTTGGTTGAATTGTTTCACTTAGGCATTAATGATATATACACACCTTAGTACTTTTTCAAAGAAAATAGATCATGACTGCTTCTTTTATCAGATGATTATAATTCATAGCTTGAGAACACAGTGCCTCTCCATGGGAGGACCGCTCTAGCATGAAGCGTGGTGCTCACTGCTGCATGGACAGTCAGCAGGCGGGGCAGCGGGCTCTGGCCCTCACAGGGAAAAGCCTGGGCAACTCCTCTGCCACTTGGTTTTTCCATGCTGGCAGATGGGACTACATTGTTTCAAAGTTTCAATCTGGAAAATTCAGACATTAAGGGTTAATCTACATTTTAAAATAGCTGTCTTTGAAAGAAATTATGGTATAAATGAGAACCCTATGTGGAGTTCTGGGTTCTCTCTTTATGTTAGCTTTGGCAGGGCCAGGAGTCTGTTTTGATGATAAAGCCAGCATTTGAAACCTGGATTTTATATCACAGGAAAACTAAGCAAATTTAAAACACTCCACATTTGCCTTTTGACACCCCATAACCAATAGATGAACTTTAATTTCTGGGAGGCCTCCCAGTGATTAATGCCTTTCCATTTATGACTTGAGAAGAATGAGCCGTATGTTACAGTTGGTCTTCTGTCCGTTTCTGAAGAGCACCCGTGCCAGGATTTTGATGTGCACTCGTGTTCTGGCACCAGGCTTCACACTTCTCGCTCAGCACAGAGCCAGCTCACAGATCCTGTTCGGTACAGCAACTCCAGACACGCAGCCTGAATTTGAAGGCGGCCTCCTAAAATGTGGCAGGCACGGTCTCCCTCTTCCTATTTGGAGCCCATCGTGTGGGGCTAGGACCTCTCTCAGCTGCCCACAAAGCAGCCTTGGGAGAGCTGCGTTTGTTCACTACTCACTGAATCAGTCTCCAAGAAGGTGAGGCTTGGCGCTACACGGCTGTTTCATAAATCTTTTCTGTTGCCTATACTTACTGTTAAGAGGAAACTGTTACATATTCACATTTCCATTAGAAATCACATACTCTGCCCTCTTGGAGGGGGGTGGAAGTATTGGAGTAAATACACTGGGGACTTCCTTCATTCCTACATCCTCTGTGGGAGAGGAGTGACATTCATTAAGCCATGGTGGTAGCTGTTAATGCTGTCCAAGTATTTTTGGTTCTCCTCCCTTTAAGAGACATGGTAGAATAGTATTTCCTTCCTCTTCTGTGGCCATGTAAATTGCTTTAGTCAATAAAAATTGAGCATCAGTGACATGTGTTACTCTGTACTGTGGATGTTAAAAGCCAGTATGTGATTCGCCACTTGCTCCTCTTGCTAAGAAGCACGGGTTGCGAGGAGGTCTCCATCAGCCTGGTTCCCTGAGTCACTGTGATGAAGAGAGAACCCCAGCTCACTTGTGTTAGATTTGTAATATAAGCAAGAACAACATGTTGGTGTGTTAACCACTGAGATTTGGGGATTTCTTATTACGGCATTGTAACTTAGCTCACGCTGACCTAGAGGCCTTGTTAACTAGTAGATGGTAGAACCACGGCATTGAAGCTTGAACAGTGCAGAGCGAGGTCCATTTCTTTCTCATCTCACTTTCCCTTTTAGGTATCAATTTTAAAAAGTAAGTTTCCTTCATTTGGCAAAGAGACAAACAGAGTCTGCTTTAGCATGTCCACCATCTTGTAACTTTTCTCCCTGTGACAGGCTAGAGATATCAAAGTCGAAATCAAGAAAGGAGATAGGAGAACCTACATTCTCCAACTAACTTCACCGTTAATAATTTTACTATATTTTGGTCTCACTTAGTTCTTGTATATTTCTTCTCACATGGGTTAGGAAACAACCATAAGAAGGAGAAATGACGATGGCTGTTTTCTCAAACTTCCAATATTTACAGATCTCAGGTATTTGTATAGCACATCACTTAGTCATATCTGTAGATAAGAGATGTAGACATAATATTTTTGTTGTTTATTAAAAGTTCTTAAATGTTGGCAGCCTAATGGTTTATAGATGTGGTAGGCAGGGGTCTAACATGGTCCCTAAACTTCTAAGTCTCTGATGTACATGCCCTGAATCCCATTCCCTTTGATATTTAAATGCAAATGTCATCTATGTGTAAATGAAATATCACTCCCATGGTTATTAGGTTACGTTATATGGCAAAGGTTGGGAAGAATTTGCCAATGAAATTAAGATTTCTAATCAGTTGAGTTTGAGTAAATAAAAGGGCATCATCCTGGTTAAACCTAACTTAATTTGGTGAGATTTTTAAAGAGAGTTTATAGTTCACAGATAAAAGAAGTCAGAGTCATTTTCCTCCTGTCACTGAGGAGCAGATAGCCATGTTGTGAACAGTCCGTGGAGGAGGCCACATGGCAAGGACCTGATCTTGGCTGCTAGTTGCTCAGGGTAGTTCCCGGCTGACATCTCTCAAGAAAATAGGGACCTCAGTAAGAATTCTGCCAACAACCTGAGGGAACTTGGAAGCAGATTTTTCGCTGATTCTCCAGATGGGAACATAGGCGGCCAGCATCTTGATTTAAGCCTTGTGAGACCATGAGTAAAGGATTTAGGTAAAAATGTGCCAGACGGTTGACCCACAGAAACTGTTAGATAATAACTTTACTGTTAGTCACATCTACTGAATTTGTGGCAATTTATTATGCAGCAACAGAAAACTAATACAGAGAGAATCTGACCTGACAGTTTTTTCGTGAAATACCTGCGTGTTGTTTTAATAACACATCATCTAGGCTTGTCCTGCTATCTCCTTAACTTCCTAAAATCACTTTTAACTCCCATGTGGAATGATGGCATTGGAAGAGGCTCTCACAGTGGTTGAATGTGGCCCTTGATGTCCTCAGTGTGTTCCCAGTCAGACCCCTGCAAGCAGTCCTGAGAGAGGTTCCTGGTCTCCAGTGCTTTGGGATGCACAGTGTCTCCAAACCAGGACTGCTCTTGTCTTTACCCTGGAGTCATTCAGTAATAGTCATGAGAACCTGGGGAAGCACTCAGAAGATAGTGGGATACCAGAGAGTCTGTGGTGTGTCTCTAAAACCAAGTGACGGGCCCCTTTTGAGCACGTTCCGGAAGGGAACTATGATGATAAAGAAATATCCATTTGACTGGTTGGAACATACTTGGTTTTTTAAGGTAGATTTCAACATTAGAATGTGTACTTTCATAACATGCAGCACAACCAGACAGAAACGGGCCTCAGTGCAAAGGAAAGACTTTTGTTTGTTTGGCTCATTTTGGCACCATATTTTTGAAGTTGATAATCAGAGAGGAAAGAACCAGTTTCATAAAACGCTATTTGAAGTAAATAACTTTTCTTTATATATCAGTGGTTTGGCTTGTTACATTTTGTGTAAAGCTATTTTAATAAAGAGAGAGAGAAGTAAACAAAAAGGCAACATGTGATTAATAAGGATTTTTATGTCGGTTATAGAGAAGAATGGAGAGCCACCAAGAGATTTGGTTTGTTATTCAGGAAAAACTATGCAGATTTGCCAGACTGGAGGAGAGGCTTTTGTGGAAAAAGAGAGAGAAAGGAAGAAAACTGTCAGATGTGGCGAATGGGTTGTATCCATTTAACGGTGAACAAAGAGGCATGACCATGTAGCCTTGAATGTTTGGTCAGAGCTGTGCAGAGCTCTGCTCCAGGTGAATTTATCAATAGGACCCCACCCTAAGGTAATAACATTTATGAGGAGAAAATTCAGAGTAAAGGAATTCAAAAGCCTTTAAAGCAGTGGCTTCCTCTACAGAGTTTGTGAAGGCTTTTGCTCAAAACACTGATGACGTAGAGTAGACAAATAGGACTTATGAGTAAAATTGTTTGAACCTATGACATGAGAGTTTCTGGGGAATGCTGAGTTGTCACTTCCCCCATGGATTGATTAGATAAATGTAAATGAAGAAATATTACATGATTGCTTATCCACATTGTTTCACCAGTGCTGCAGCTTATCACTTCTCAGATGGAAGCCCCAGTCAGAGCTAGAAAATGGCCACTATTGACTCTCTTCATGCCCTGTAGTCATTCTGAGATTTCTAGGTAGGCTATTTCTTGTATTGTTTATTCTATCCTTATCATTGGCCAGAGAAGGTGCATCAGCCCAGCAGGGAAACAGTGACTTGATATTCCAGAGACAGTGGTCATTAATGCATCTTACTCTGGATGGTGATTGATGGTTCCAACTAGTTGAGAAGTTTGCTGATTGATTTTCTTTAGTTATTGGCCATCTTTTTTTAAATTTTACTTATAAATTTTTATTCAGGATGCCATCTAGTGATAATTAAAATTTTCAGAGATGATTTTCTGTAATGAAAACATTTTTTACAAATATATCTATTTTTTCATCTTTATTAGTAGTAGAAAATCTCTCAAAGAAGGTGATTTTCAGGGACATGGGGGAGTTGAGCTGGAAGCTCAGATCATTAGAACATTATAAAAAGATGCAAGGGTGGCAGTCTTCTTGTTTTGATCATCTTCTCTCTCCCATCCTATGAAGACCCATTCCCTGATTTATAGTAACACTATGGTGCCCATTTACTGTTTTAAAAAGTGTTGCTTTTGCTACTTAAATTTGCCAATCTAGTATGTTTTAATTAGTTGGATACAAATCTGACTATTTAATTAAAGTATGTAAGTAGGATGACATTGTGAAGGATCCATGCACTTACTCCTTCAAGGTGTATTTAAAGTTTAAAGATGGTGTTCATTAAGCAAATCTATATTTGAGCAGTAGGGCAGGGACTTTTGACCCTAGGGATCTAGGGGTACTTCTTTTCTAACTGCATCTGCCATTTTCATATCTTTTCCCCATTAAGAACAGGGGTCTGTAACTGGAAACTCTACCCTGAAAGGCTGCCAACCATCTATAGTAGATGGAAACTGCTTTCTCCCGAAGACGTATAGTTCCCCTTGGGGTTTATACCACTCTATCAGCTACCTGACCTCTAAACCAAGTGAGAGATACACAAAAGAGTCAGGCAACTGGAAATAAAATTGTCAGTTTTAATACTAATAGTACTATTGGAAAACATGATTTAGACATATGACTAATACATGTCCCAGAATGTGGCAGATCCACCCACCTAGTCAGAGCCAGCCTGGAAAACCACAGCCTTGCCCACAGGAACAATTTATTTACCATTAAGCTTCCTACAAGGGTAGGACTGACGCAACCATATCCTTTCCAAACACAGGTTGATACCAAAGAGAGGAGGAGAGGGAAAGAGTTGAACTGCCCATATATGGTTCTTTCTCACAAATTGACCAATTTCCACAACTTCACTTCCACAACTGGCTATATAATTTATGGGACCCAGTGCAAAATGAAAATGCAGGACCCCTTCTTCAAAAATTTTTAAGGATTTCAAGGTGGCAACAGTAGAGCATTGACTTAACATGGATCTTTCTAAATGTGGAGCCCTGTGTAACTGTACAGATTACACATCCATGAAGCCAGTCCTGTTGACTTATCTGGGAGGACTGAGTAAGGAAGTAGAGAGAATACAAGAATGTATTATATTAATTCATGTCTATGTAACTGGGCACACAAATCAAGTATAAAAGAGGTTCCCTCAAGCAATGACACTTTAAAGCTTCCTGTTCCCTTATCCCTTAGGCTTAACCACCATGTCTGTAGTCCACTAGGGGAGTGAATGTATCTATCACGGTAGGAGAGCCGCAGTGTCATCAGGGAGTTCTTGCTCTCATAGCCATGGGCCTGCTATCGCAGTACCAACCACTGTTGTTTTATTGATACTTTTGGCATACAGTGAAAATTTACTTAAGATGGCTTTGAAATAGGTCAGAATCATGCAACAAAATCAGCTCCAAGGCTACTTGGTACTCGAGTCTAAAATTTTACTCCTTTGTATGTATCCCAAATTATATCTAGCTACATTCTTCAACAAAACTGTCAGAAATTAGGTGATAAAATCAAACTGCGTCTTAAAAATATTTCAGTAATAAAAGGCTAACACTACAATAACCCATATCAATCTATAAACCCCTCCTATTATCAAGTTCCCAGGGAAAAACTAATGTTCAAACTGTTGAGTCCCAAATAAATTCCAAAATTCTAAAATTAATGTAAAAATAATCAGTCTGAAATCAAGATCTGTGATTCTTGTTAGTTAAATGTCCAAAGGAATTAAAGCCCATATGAATCTTTCCCAATACCTTATATTTTTCAGTGTTTCAGTCTTAACTAGAGGGATTCCAGGAAAAATAAACTGAATTCACCAGTTTTGTAATTCTGGGAAAAAATATATTTCATATTTTGGAAAGAAAACATAGCCTTAGAACAGCATTCCAGAGGTAATTTTAAATAAAATATTCTATAAGTTTACCACAGAGAAAACTGAATAGCACTGAACATTGGAAAGTATCAGCATCAGGTTATGTTATACTTGGGATTGCCATTTTGACCACATGACAAAGGACTGTGAGTACTCCCTCTGCCTGCCATCATCAGGGAGTAAACAGAAGGAAACATGAACCTAAAGGAAGGAGGGTCTTCTAGTTAGGAATTAGTCAGAGGGGCCCTGGAGAGGCCATGAGTTCCTCTGAAACTGGGAGTGATCTCCTCTTAAAGGGTCAAGGCAGAGCTAGTGGTGACACAGGGGGCCTCCAAGTTCCATCCCTCCCACCCTCCCTGAGAAGTGTGGAACAGTGATGGACACACAGTGTAGCCTCTGTGACAGTGGAAGAGTGGCAGGACCAAGGGCTACTTTTGAAATATGTCAAAGAAGAGTCTTGTCATTCAGCTCCAGTGCTGGCTGTGGGAGAAAATGGAGATCTGGCCAAAGATTGTTGAGTTTCAGTGATGGCCTAAGGTGGCAGCAAAACATGCCTCCAACATATCTGTTGGGAAATCTTCCTTCTTTAAGGTGTGAAATATGAATTCTATCATTTGTAGTGTGGCAGGAACCAATATAATGGATTACTTAGACCAGAGTAAGAGTGTTAGTTATTTTAAAAATTATCACTGAGAGACCTCTAGGAGAGAATGTTATTCTTCTGATAGATAAGATGTGAACCCAATTACTGATATTTAAAAATAATTATTAAATAATGTTTATTATTATCTATACAAATAGAATACTTTTGTGGGGTCTAATAATGAAAGTATTTTTCATCAACTTTTGCTTATTCATTTTAGTGTTGTCTTCTTTCTGACAATGTATTGTCAGTTGTGTTTCAGGCATTTCTATCCTTGCCCCTTATCTGCATTTATGCTCTGGGAAGAGAATGAAGATTGTTTTATCTCACCTTCATTGCATCCTCCTGCATTTTTTTGCGGCAGGGCTGAATCCCAAAGAGGCTGAGTCATAAAGGGAGAGTTGCTGCAGTGATTCCTTGTGTCTGATGCTCTGTCCTAGAGGCAGGAGAAGTGTGTTCAGCTTGGAGAGTGAATCAATTCATGATGAATTCAGCAGCCTCTGCCCTTGACCCTTTTCTGCATTTTCTGGGGCAGTCTTAGAATGGTTAATGGTGGTAGTGGTGAAGGGGTGAACGGGTAACTCCTGTCCTCTGAGTCTTCAGAAGATAACATCTACTGTATATACAATAAAATATAGCTGATAATGATTTTTATTATTCTTGAAAATAATTCTTTTTCTCTAAGAAAGAAGAAAATCAACATAAGGGAAATGCTACTATTCATGAACTGTTAAGGCCTTTCTGCTCTTGTATATTCAGATAGCTAGATGATATCTACAGCTTTACTGATAAATTCTTATGGGATTTATAGCACTAGAGATAACAATATACATTTGACCCTTGAACACCATGGGTTTGAACTGCATGGGTCCACTTAAATATGAATTTTTTTCAATAGCAAATACTACAGTACTACATAATTTTCAGTTGGTTGAATCAATGGTGTGGAGCCACAGATACAGAGGTTCTGACTATGAAGTTACATGCAGGTATTCAACTGTGCAGAGGGGCAGTGTCCTGCCCCCCATGTTGTTCACATGTCACCTGTACATTCTGAATAAATCCATGAGTTTTTTTTTTTTAACATCTTTATTGGAGTATAATTGCTTTACATTGTTGTGTTAGTTTCTGATGTATAACAAAGTGAATCAGCTATACATATACATATATCTCAATATCCCCTCCTTTTGCATCTCCCTCCCACCCTCCCAACACCACCCCTCTAGGTGGTCACAAAGCACCAAGCTGATCTCCCTGTGCTATGCGGCTGCTTCCCACTAGCTATCTGTTTTACATTTGGTAGTGTATATATGTCAATGCCACTCTCTCACTTCGTCCCAGGTTACCCTTCCCCCTCCCCGTGTCTTCAAGTCCATTCTCTACATTTGCATCTTTATTCCTGTCCTGCCCCTATCATTCTCAATGATGAAAAACTGAAACCATTTCCTCTAAAATCAGGAAGAAGACAAGGTTGCCACTCTACCACTATTATTCAACATAGTTTGGGAAGTTTTAGCCACAGCAGTCAGAGAAGAAAAAGAAATAAAAGGAATTCAAATCAGAAAAGAAGAAGTAAAACTGTCACTGTTTGCAGATAACATGATGCTATACACAGAATCCTAAAGATGCTACCAGAAAACTATTAGAACTAATCAATGAATTTGGTAAAGTAGCAGGATACAAAATTAATGCACAGAAATCTCTTGCATTCCTATACACTAATGATGAAAAATCTGAAAGAGAAATTAAGGAAATACTCCCATTTACCACTGCACCAAAAAGAATAAAATACCTAGGAATAAACCTACCTAAGGAGACAAAAGACCTGTGTGCAGAAAACTATAAGACACTGATGAAAGAAATTAAAGATGATACATACAGATGTAGAGACATACCATGTTCTTGGAATGGAAGAATCAACATTATGAGAATGACTATACTACCCAAAGCAATCTACAGATTCAGTGCAATCCCTATCAAGCTACCAATGGCATTTTTCACAGAACTAGAACAAAAAATTTCACAATTTGTATGGAAACACAAAAGATCCCAAATAGTCAAAGCAATCTTGAGAAAGAAAAACAGAGCTGGAGGAATCAGGCTCCCTGACTTCAGACTATATTACAATGCTACAGTGATCAAGGCAGTATGGTACTGGCACAAAAACAGAAATACAGATCAATGGAACAGGATAGAAAGCCTAGAGATAAACCCACGCACATATGATCACCTTATCTTTGACAAAGGAGACAAGAATATACAATGGAGAAGAGACAGCCTCTTCAATAAGTGGTGCTGAGAAAACTAGACAGCTACATGTAAAAGAATGAAATTAGGGGCTTCCCTGGTTGCTCAGTGGTTGAGAGTCTGCCTGCTGATGCAGGGGACATGGGTTCGTGCCCCGGTCTGGGAAGATCCCACATGCTGCGGAGCGGCTGGGCCCGTGAGCCATGGCCGCTGAGCCTGCACGTCCAGAGCCTGTGCTCAGCAATGGGAGAGGCCACGACAGTGAGAGGCCCGCGTACCACACACACAAAAAAAGAATGAAATTAGAACACTCCCTAACACCATACACAAAAATAAACTCAAAATGGATTAAAGGCCTAAATGTAAGGCCAAACACTAAAACTCTTAGAGGAAAACATAGGCAGAACACTCTATGACATAAATCACAGCAAGATCCTTTTTGACCCACCTCCTAGAGAAATGGAAATAAAAGCAAAAATAAACAAACGGGACCTAATGAAACTTCAAAGCTTTTGCACAGCAAAGGAAACCATAAAGAAGACCAAAAGACAACCCTCAGAATGGGAGAAAATATTTGTAAACGAAACAACTGACAAAGGATTAATCTCCAAAATACACAAGCAGCTCATGCAGCTCAGTATCAGAAAAACAAACAAGCCTATCCAAAAATGGGCAGAGGACCTAAATAGACATTTCTCATAAGAAGATATACGAATTGCCAATAAACACATGAAAGGTTGCTCAACATCACTAATCATTAGAGAAATGCAAATCAAAACTACAGTGAGGTATTGCCTCACACCTGTCAGAATGGCCATCATCAAAAAATCTACAAACAATAAATGCTGGAGAGAGTGTGGAGACAAGGGAACCCTCTTGAACTGCTAGTGGGAATTTAAATTGATACAGTCACTCTGGAGAACAGTATGGAGGTTCCTTAAAAAACTAAAAATAGAACTACCATATGACCCAGCAGTCCTGCTACTGGGCATATACCCTGAGAAAACCATAATTTAAAAAGAGTCATGTACCACAGTGTTCATTGCAGCACTATTTACAATAGCCAGGACATGGAAGCTACCTAAGTGTCCATCGACAAATGAATGGATAAAGAAGATGTGGCACATATATACAATGGAATATTACTCAGCCATAAAAAGAAACAAAATTGTTTTTTGTAGTGAGGTGGATGGACCTAGAGTCTGTCATAGAGTGAAGTAAGTCAGAAAGACAAAAACAAATACCGTATGCTAACACATATGTATGGAATCCATGTGGTTTTAAGCAGATTTAATGTGTGACCATTGAACAAATATAGTAGTTGCAAATTTTCAGATATAGAATTTCCCATAAAAGATTGTAGGATTCAAAACCTTTCCATCTTTGCACTTTCTTCTTCATGTTTTCTCATTTTCTGTAGAAAGATACAAAGAACCTAGGAAAATGTAAATGTAGGAACAATAGCTAGATAAACTCAAAAAAATTGGCGATATACTTATGATCTTGCACTATCCAAAGAAATAAAATCATCACCAAACCACATTTAAGTAAAATTTTCCTTACACAAGGGTATGAAAATTTTCTTCCTTCATTCCTCTCCTTTCTTGGTATCTGCCTTTCATATATAGATGGTCTTTAAGCCCAGCAATTCTTCTGGCATCACTCCTCTCTTTTTCATTTCCCTCCTACCATTCAAGGCTAAGCCCTTATAACCTCATATGTGCCCTCTCATTTAGTCTCCTAACAAAGCTTGGGATTTTCAAGTTGGTTCAGCCCAGGATTCCACTTTCAGTTTAGACTGGTGACATACAACCTTTTGCCTTGTAGTAAGCTCTGGGGTCCCTGGCCCAGGCATCCCACCATACTTCCCTTTCCTTTGGTAGTTGTCAGTGTACAGTATATCATACAGTTTCTTCTCCTCCAAACCTTGCTGTTCAGCAGCACCTTTTTGGAAGCGCCTATATCATTAGTATATTATTCCTTTTGACTTTGGCTGTGTGGTCATAGATAGGTACAAAGAAAGGTAATACGTACTTAGAAACAAGAAATAAGAAAGGTGTAAAGAATTTATATGTTTCTGAATATCACCTGAGATAGTAACTGAAAAAATATATTTGACTCTGTTCCTTTGCATTTATTTCAGATCAGGTTCACCAGTTCTGTCTGCCTAGGTTTCCAGATTCCATCTCAGTAAAGCCCAGTTTAGAGTTAGCCTCACATGCCAGCTGTATGGGGTAATTTAGGAAGAATTACAGATACCCCCTGGGCTTTTACTGAGCCATTATATCTCTGAGAATATCCAAACTAGGTGAGACTCAAATCCCTTTGTAATTGTCCCAAATAAATCCTCGTAGGATTTTCTCACCTCTTTATATTTTAATCTCATCTCCCACTCTTCCTCTAAATCAGTGGATTTCAATCCATGCTCCTTACAGCACTGACCCCATAGGTCTACAGCAGTGGAGGAGAAAGTGAAATGATACCAAACCAGGCATACATGTTACAGAGTTGTCTCACTCACCTTTCAGCCAAAGTAGCTGTGTTTTTTGTTCTTGCTTTCCATTTTATTTTTTCTGTTTTGCATACTGGATTTGAACAAAGGGATTTGGATCTTGCCATTCTCTCAAGCAATCATTCCAAATCTTTCCATCTTTCTACATCAAAATTTCTTGAGAAAAAGTATCTATACTATCCGACTAAAACTGTCACCTTGAAGGTCACAAATGTCATTTGATTTTCTAGTTAACTTTTGTTTTTATCTTTTACAACCACCTTTGACACCACTAACCATTCTGTCCTCAATCACCAGTCCCCCTCTCACCATTTCCAGGATATAGCCCTATCTCTCTGAGAATTTTTGCTCCACTTTTCTCTTGAATTACTGACCCCCACATGGCATGTCTGTCTCAGGCCATGTTCTCTAGAAGCAGTGTCTGAGATGGGAGTTTCTGGTCAAGTGATTTATTGGAAGTGCCCTCAGGAGTTAGGGGAGTGAGGGAAGTAGGATAGGGCAGAGTAAAAAAGCTAAGTAAGAATATGGCTTCGGTTGGAGAGCAACTTCAGTCTGATTCTATGGAATGCCCTGGAGCACAAAGTGCACCACTGTAGTTTCTCTTTGAGGCAAATGGCTAGACTTTTACACCCGAGCTTTTTGCCAACAATCACGGAGATGGGTGCTTCACGTAGTAGGGGGGATCTGCACCTGGCCTTATCACCATCCGCTATAACATCTTTAGCTGTGTTCTCTTTCCTCTTGATATGTCTCCCTTAAAGTGATGTACTGAACATTCTATGTATACGTGTAATGTCTGCCATGTGCATGTCACCGACATCTCCTCCCAACTGTAGATCTTCATTTCTTTGATTCTTTGCACGTTAGATGTCCTACAGAGTTCACATTTTCAAAACCAAAATTAGTACTCGTTATTTTATCTTCCCAACCTGAATTTGCTGTATTTGTAAATGGTATTGTTATTCTTCATTATTAGGGCTCAACATATTTTAAACTGCCTATTATGCTTTCCTCCTCTGACATCAAATTCTGTCATGCTTTCTTCTTTATTCCCCACTTTTAATTCCTTGCAAACCACCAGTAATTCTACTACCTTGACACTTCTAGTATTTGTTCATTTTCTTCAAAGCATTAAAGGCTTTTCTACACATTTGCACATGGAAGAATTGATGAAGAAATGAGGGACTGAATAATGCTGAACTTCCTTTCTCTGGTCTATTCCTTTCACCTCTACCTCCCTTTCTTTAATCTTTGAACATACTTTTGCCATGTTAACTTCTCCAAGTGAAATTTCTTCAACCTCTTGCCTCGGGCCAGTTCTTTGTACCTTCTTAACTAGATAATCAGATAAAGTCATCTATGTAGATATACTTAATAGAGAGAAACAAAAGTATGTTAACATTTTGAAGATAATATTATGACTTTTTTCCCCTGACCCATTGTCTTGAAGTAAGAAAATAACACGAAATATCAGTAAAGGAAATATTTGGGGGCAAATTTAGTGGCATGTCTAAATTCATCATGAGTTCTCACAAAGCTGGCCCTCATATATGTTGTATTCCTACCATGAAGGATTGTCACATTTTGCCTGGCTGAAAATGTCCAGAGGTCTGTAAATGTAGCAATAATAATGACTATAATTTCTTCTTAAAATGAAGACAGCTCTATATTCTTGGATGAATATAACATTATGTATTTACTTAAAATCAAAGAGTGTATTGTATATTTGATGCTCAGGATATTCTCTCAGGTTTCTTTTCCCTAAAGGCCCTGCCCACAGACCAGCTCTGCACTGTATAAGGAGATTTGATCAATTCAGTGTAATAATTATACATCTCACAGCTGAAACAGAGAATTAGGATTTAGAAATGAATGTTTGATTAGTTCTAAAATTGACAAAGCACAACTTTAGAGGGAAATGACAGTGGACAAATTTAGTAATTACTCTCAAATGGCCAACAGATACATGAAAAATGCTCAGCATCACTAATCATCAGGGAAATGCAAATCAAAAACCACAGTGAGGTATCACCTAATACCTGTTACAATGGCTGTCCTCAAAAAGACGAGATAACAGGTGTTAGCCAGGATGTATAGAAATGGGAACCCTTGTACACTGTTGGTAGCAATGTAATTGGTTCAGTGACTATGGAAACAGTATGGAGGTCCCTCAAAAAATTAAAAGTGGAACTGTGTTCCAGAAATCCCACTTCTGAGTATATATCCAAAAAAAATGCAAACAGGATATTGAAAAGATATCTGCACCCCCATGTTGATTGCAGCATAATTCACAATAACCAAGATACAAAAGCAATCTAAGTATTTGTCAATAGATGAATGGATAAAGAAGATGTGAGATATATATGTATATATATATATTTTTTCACATACATACACACAATGGAATATTATTCCACAGGAATAATATTCCACAGGAAAGAAGGAAATCCTGTCATTTGCTACAACATAGATGGACCTTGAGGGTGTACTATATGATGTCACTTATATGTAGAATCTAAAAAAAGCTGAACTTGTATAAATAAAGACGAGAATGGCGGTGGCTGCAGGGGGTGGGATAATTGAGTAGATATTGGTTAAAGGGTACAAACTTGAATTTGGAAGATGCATATGTTCTGGAGAGCTAATGTACAGCATTGTGATTATAGTCAACAATACTGTATTATATACTTCAAAGTTGCTAAGAGACTAGATAATAAATTTTCTCACCACAAAAAAGAAAGAATTATGTAGTATGATGGAGGCGTTAATTAACACTGCAGTGGTAATCATATTGCAATATATAAATGTAACAAATCAACACGTTGTACACCTTAAACTTATACATTATATGTCAATTATACCTCAATAAAAAAAATTACTCTCTATACCTAAATAGTATATTTATTGTTTCTGCGGTCTTAGCATCAGCCACATAGAGACTATAAATCAACAAAACTCTGCATTTCACAAGCAATTTTTATAGTTTTATTAATATTTTGTTTTATCAAGAAACATTGGCTTAGTAAAAATATAGGAATGTAAGCCTCTCTGGCCAAAATAAAAAGGACATAACATGGAGAATTTCACTTCCAATAATAGCAAACTTGTTGACCCAATCCAGTCTTGTCTCTCAGAAAAACTGAAGAACCTGATCAAAGTTTTAAAAGACATCTTTTGGAAAGTATCAAAGAGGTTATCAAATAATGAGGAAAAGTCAGGCCAAGATTTTAGAGAACTCAGAATAGCAACTGAAAATTGGTTTTGCTTTGGGGATATTTTCCCAACCTAAGAGAGCAGCTACAAAACTAAGTCTTGCTTTTGGTGATCTCATGGATCTGGGAGGACAGAGGTCAAAGCTGGAATCCTTCTAAGGATGGAGACTCTGGCCCCAATTAAAACCAGATTCATAAAGAACTATGCTCTCAAGGAAGCGTGAACGAGAAGTAAATCCGATATCACAGGGGCTTGCCCCCAGAATTTTATCATTTAGGGTTATGGAAACCCCAAGTCCCTCTAACAACTCCCAGAAGCTATCACAGATAATCCCTAAAGGAAGTTATCATTATCTTAGCTATCATAATTATCTACCAAATAATTTTTTAAATAAAACTTTTATCATACAACTAAAGATAAGAAAGCAAGCACAAAACATCAGAAATAGCATACAGTAATAACAAACCCAAAAGGACATGGGATTTTGGAACTATCAGACATGGATAATAAAACACCAACTCTTACTGTGTTTTTAAAAAAGGTAAGATGGAATAATTTGCCAGGAAACTAGAAACTAAAAAATGACATAGGAGATATTAGTGCACACCTAAAACATCCAAAATCCAAAGCACTGGCAACACCAAATGTTGGCAAAGATGAGGAGCAACAGGAACTGTCATTCATTGCTGATGGGAATGTAAAATGGTATACAGCCACTTTGGAAGACAGTTTGCCAGCTTCTTAAAAAACTAACCATACTCTTACTATACAATCCAGCAATCTCACTCCTTGGCATTTACCCAGAGGAGTTGAAAACTCTTGTCCACACAAAAATCTGCACATGGATGTTTATGGCAGCTTTATTCATAATCGTCAAAACTGGGAAGCAACCAAGATGGCCTTCAGTAGGTAAATGGATGCTAAACTGTGGTACATCCAGACAATGGGATATTATTTAGCACTAAAAGGAAATGAGCTAGTAAGCCATGAAAAGACATGGAGGAATCTTAAATGTATAGTACTAAGTGAAAGAAGCCAATCTAAAAAGGCTACATACTGTAGGATCACAACTATAAGACGTTATGGAAAATGCAAAACTATGGAGAGAGTACAAAGATCAGTGGTTGCTATGGCTCGAGGGGCAGGGGAGAGCACAGAGGATTTTTAGGACAGAGAAAATACTATGTATGATACTATGGTGCTAGACACATGTCATTATACATTTGTCCAAACCCATAGAATGTACAACAATGGTGAACCCTAATTTAATCTATGGACTTCTGATAATTATGTGTCAGTGTAGGTTAATCAGCTGTAACAAGTATACCACCCTGGTGGAGGATGTTGATAATGGAGAAGGCTATGCATGTGTAATGGTAGAAGGTATATTGGAAATCTCTGTACCTTCCCCTCAATTTTGCTGTGAACCTAAAACTTCTCTAAAAAAATAAAATCTTAATTTAAAAAAAAGTGACTAAAAACAAATAAAAATTATACAGTAAAAACTATGATAAAATAAGAATTCAGTTTATGGATTTAAGAAAAAATTAAACACAGATGAAGAGGTATTAGTTAACTGGAAATAGATCAAAAGAAACTATTCAGTAGGGCTTCCCTGGTGGCGCAGTGGTTGAGAGTCCGCCTGCCGATGCAGGGGACACAGGTTTGTGCCCCGGTCCGGGAAGATCCCACATGCTGCAGAGCGGCTGGGCCCGTGAACCATGGCCACTGGGCCTGCGCATCCAGAGCCTGTGCTCCGCAACGGGAGAGGCCACAACAGTGAGAGGCCCGCATACCACACACACACACACACAAAAGAAACTATTCAAAAAGAAGTATAGAACAATATGAAGATGAAAAATGCAGATGAGGAATAAGCAGATTAGAAGATTCAGAGAGAAAATCTAATATCCATTTCATGTGAGTCTCAGAAAGGAGAGAATGGAGTAGAAATATTTGAGGAAAAAATAGTTGGAAATACTTTAGAACAGATGAAAGACACCTATTCTCGTATTTTAAAAACCCAATGAACCACAGGTGGGAAATTTTCTTTTGTTTTCTCTTAGACACATAGTGACACCTCAGAGAACCAGAGACAAATTTTAAAGCAGTTACAGGACACTACCGTTAAAGAAAACCATGGTTAAAATGAGAGCTTACTTCTTGAGTCCAAAATGGAAACCAGAAGATAAAGAAATGATGTTTACAATGTACTAGAGAAAAATAACAGTTTCAAAACTAGAATTTTATACCCAGTAGTATACGCATTTGTCAAAAATGAATGCAAAATGGCATTTTCAAAAGAACAAAAACAACAAAAGAATTAATCCCTATCAGATTGCTCTAAGGAAAATTCTAAAGGATATATTTTAGGCAGAAGGAAGATAATCCCAAATGAGAGGCCAGAGTTGTGGGGAAAATGCTAAATATTAGGATAAACCTAATGAATACTGGATAATTAAAACAATAATAAAAATGATCTTTTATGGGTTTAATATGTTTCTGATTTAATATCATTAAAGTACTTGACAGCGATAGCATGTAAATTAGGAGTTGGATAAGTGGATTTAAGATGTTCCAAAGCCCTTGTGTTATCCTGAAGAAGAGTTAAGGTATTGAAACATACTTACTTTGATAAGTTAAGACCCCTTGTTTAAATTTAGGATATAAGCGATGCTGCAGATGCTATTGTCCTGATCCATTGGCCCACTTCAGTGTGCCTGTTGGTATAGTAGACTGTTCAGCATGCATGCTGACAGCTTAATATCACAAATACCTACATCTCTCTTCCTCTCCTCTGAAGGAATTCTATGGCTCTCTGAAACTGATTCCACTACAATAGATACAATATACTTTGTGCAGAAAAGCTAACCACTCCAGGGATGACCTACAAACAATAGGGATAGAGTCTGGTGGAAAATGCCCTAGCCACTCAGTCCTTTAGTAGGTTGATCCTGTGGTATGTTCCACAGTTTCTCAGAGAAATCATAGTAGCATCAACCCCAAGTTGTCCATACCAATGCCTCACTCATTGATACACCCTTCATTGGCTTTTCTCCCTTCCGAGTCTCATATCCCCTACACCCACGACTCTTCATGGGATTTCTCTCAAGTAGACTTCCGGCATGTAAGTTCTTATCTTAGGCTCTGATTTTAGGGAATCCCTGTCTAAGACAATTCACCCAACTTAACTCTAGAAAGCAGACTTTTAGGACATGATTCTAGTATTGGATTCCTTGGCCATCAGATGACAGACCCAATTGCTGATGATAAGTAGATTGTGGAAAATCTTTTTTTTTTTTAACATCTTTATTGGAGTATAATTGCTTTACAATGGTGTGTTAGTTTCTGCTTTATAACAGTGAATCAGTTATACATATGTTCCCATATCTCTTCCGTCTTGCATCTCCCTCCCTTCCACCCTCCCTATCTCACCCCTCTAGGTGGTCACAAAGCACCGAGCTGATCTCCCTGGGCTATGCGGCTGCTTCCCACTAGCTATCTGTTTGTGTGTTGTATTGTCACAATTCATTACACTGTCGTTGTGGTGGACTGAGATGAGGTATAGGTTGGCAGGGGGAGGGTGCTGGGCTTTGAAACGGTTCTAGCACCTGAACAGTAAAGGGGCCATGGCAATTATAAGTAATGTAGAAATAGCTGGCTTTTCAACTGACCTAGAGGCCTTGAAGAAAGATATGGTTAGACTTAGGGCAGCTGTGATATCCAGAAGTCTTCACAGATATATTTAAAGAAATCCTTATGTCCTGCATCCAGAGGTCTGAATATACTGTAAATCAGGCCCTCAAATTGTTATAAGGGTGTTATAGGGTATAAAAGAGGCTGAATGCACTCCTAGCAGGGAGCTTATGCTAAAGTCAGGATCCTGATAGGGAAGGGGCAGGACTTATGACCTGACAGGGAAGCAGTGAGGGATATGATAGAAAACCTTAAACCCCTAGATGTCCCTGAATCCTTCAGGCCAGCAGGAACAGTCCTTTCCTTTTCTAGAGGAGAGCAGTCTCACTTTGCACTTAACTGTCAGAGACAAGATGGATGTAATTACTCTACTGAGCAACGAGGCTAGGTGACTTTGCTCCGCACAGATCAATGGCTAATAGACCATGGAGTTCCTAGACGCTAGATGGATAAGCAGACAACAAAGGTATTTCCTAACTAATCAAAATGATCATGAGCAGGTGAGTAGAAGGCTAATGTTAGCCACCACAGTGGAAGCCTTTTAACCAGGCCATTAAAATAGCAACCTCTTCTTCCCATTAAAATAGACCACCTTGCCACTCACAGTTACCCTTACCTAGTTCTATTGTCTACCTTCACACTTAGCACTTTCTAACATTATTATTTTCTCTATTTACTATGTTGCATTTTAATTATCTACTTCCCCCACTAGAATATGAATTTCACAAGGTTTTGGGGGGTCTATTTTGTGTACTGATGTATCCTGAGCATTGGAATAATGGCTGCCACATAGTAGAGGCTCACTGAAATTTGATTAATGAATAAACAAGCTTTCCTTGCTACCACAAAGATATTCTTTTCTGAGTTGTACCATGGGTGCAGTACAATTAGTCAGTATCAAGGGATGATTTAGAAAAAAGACTTCCATGAATCTTATGACACCATAAAGATATTGTCCATTCCTTTGTATGAAGTATAAGAATTCTCAAGAGGCATTCCTGGTAGGCTAGGTGTACAGAGAGTAAATACTTTAGATAATTGGTTTATACTTGCCTTGTGGACTGGGACTTGCGTTTTGTTCTTCTGAAGCATTTTTTTTCTCTTTATTGTCATCCTCTGGGATATGATTCACTCTCCTCCCTTTTATTTGTCATTGCAATATCCAAAAATCCTTCAAGGAAAAAATGGCATGTATTTATAAATAATAATTAATTATCTTTCAAAATGAACAGTTCCATGGACCTAGAGTTTGGAAGGGGTTAATGCACTATCCAGCATGCCTAACATACTCTGAGAGAGGGATATGTGTACTCCAAAGACCTGAGTAATGATGCCGTTAACCTTTGCTAGCCTAGCTCTGTAAGACACTCACCATTGGTTCAAGTGACTCTTTTTCTTTTCATTGCAACTAGCTGGAATTTTTATTAAGTGTCATTAATCAAAGGTGAAAAATTCTCTGAGCACGAAAATGGTCAGTGAAACTGGCTGCTGTATGTGGAAAAAAATAAATAAAAGGGTTTGATAATTATATATTAACTCAAGCAGTAATAGTCTTTTCAAATCATCATAGGTTGCAGCTCCTCTTTGATTTTAGGGGTCTAATTTGGGGGAAGACCTATTAATCTTTTTTCCATTTCTTTGCCTTTCTTATTCAGTAATTGAACTGTTCAGGTGTTATTGATTAATGTAGCTTTCTTAAATGACAGGTTGGTATGGCAGCCAAAGTTATTCTCTGTGCTTTTCTTACTTCTGAAATGACTCATGAGATATTCTGGAATGTGGGGAAAGAATAAGGATTTTAAGTTTTCTTCTAAAAACAGACTTAAGCACCACTAAACTGGGGGCGGGGGGACCAGCTTTTCTTTGGATCACTGGTGTTGGGGCTAATTGAAATCAGCTTTGATTTGTATCCAGAGTAAGAGCTAAAGCTTCTTACACACATATAATACTTGGGGGGAGAGGGGAGAGTTAGAACTTAGAAAGGTTTTTATTAATACACTCCCAAAAGCTTTTCACTGAAGTGACTGCGGGAAGAAATTCTATAGCAGATGTAGCATATTGAAGCTTATGCTGCAACAAGTAGGTGAGTAAGGCTCGTCATATTTTTTTTTTAAACATCTTTATTGGAGTATAATTGCTTTACAATGGTGTGTTAGTTTCTGCTTTATAACAAAGTGAATCAGTTATACATATACATATGTTCCCATATCTCTTCCTTCTTGCGTCTCCCTCCCTCCCACCCTCCCTATCCCACCCCTCTAGGTGGTCACAAAGCACCGAGCTGATCCCCCTGTGCTATGTGGCTGCTTCCCACTAGCTATCTATTTTTAATAGGCTCACATCACAGAGAAAAAAGAAAACACAATTTTGAGAACTAGGGAAAAATAAGATCAGTAGAAAGTAAGTATTTAGAAAGGTAGACCCTATAGAATTATATCATAGCCCCAAACTGCCAGTATCATTTAGTTTGTGGAATAAACATCTGTGCATTGCAATATAATTGGGGGATACAAGTTCTGTTTAGTTTGCAACTCTGGCTGTTCCTTGCCCTACACTGTTTGTGTTAATTGCCCCTTGTGGGTGGGCTGCATAGTCTCTAGTCCTCATAGTGTGCAAGTGAATTTGTGCTGTGCTTCTTCCAAACACACCTGCAGGAAATTTTAATAGCTTTAAAAACTGAAGATGTTTTCCTAACTCCTTCTTGCAACACTCCTGACTACCTGAGGTATCATCACAAAAGATAATTTAATAATAGCAGTGATGATGTAGGCACCTGACATTCCATCTGGCAGTATACATACACTTTAATGTGTGTGTGTGTGTGTGTGTGTGTGTGTGTATTAGAGGGAGAGAGAGGTTTTTATAAACTTGGCTAATGTATATCCAACAGTGTATGTATATGCTGCCTACTCTTGCTTGGACGTCCAAAGGAAGGTTTCAACAATAGTTATAACAGTGAATCCATTACAAGTTGATGAATCCTTTAACGAATTATGTCCTATTTCATACCACCCCATGAATTTTTCTCTTAATGTTGAATTTAGGTTAGAATAAAATTGTATAGAGTGGGAAAAATAGTCTGCTTCACTAGCTATAGTCTTGTTGACACTCTGGATTTAAGAAAGCAAAAATACCTGGTATTTTTACTAAAATGTTCAACAGAGTTTAAAGATAAAGAAGGTTTTCCAAGCTATTAAAATTATTTATTTACTGTACCTTAAAAAATGGATGGCCATTTTTTAGGGAGAGGAATAATTCTAAACAGGGCTAAAGTTTTTTTTCCTAGAGGGATCAGTAGCTCTGTTGAATGAATAAGTGAATGATTGAATGGATGGATAAATGAATGAAATTTGTGAATTCATTAAGACTAAAAATTTTTTCATTTATATGTATTTTCAATTTGATCTATCCTGGGCATAGATCAAATTTTCTAAGTGGGCAATATTTCTTGATTTGGGGCCTTTACTATATAACTGTACATCTTACTTGTCATTTAACCAAATATTTTGAAATTGGACATATGAAAGTTAGAAGAACAATGTGTATACTATTGCTCTGAACCATCTGCTTTCCATCTACTCTCTGATTATCATGTTGCTCTTTCACTGCCACTGAATATGCAATAGAGGACACCGTGGATTTTCCTATTATTAGATATTCTCAGTTTAACTGGATCTCCTTATAGCTGATAGGATCTCTGGTGTATGTGAAGGAAAGAGGTGGGAGGAGCAGAGTTTGTCTTGACTAGTGGAGATTTATCTATAATTTGTGCTTAGTTTCCTGTTTCTGATGCTCTCATCTTACTACTAGCTCCTTAGTCTTCTTTCGTATTTGATGTGTAGTAAGCTATTTTAACTCTTATTACTGTAAAATATTGCTTAATACAGTGTATTAAGCTTTACGAAAGGCGAAAAACAAAAGCTGTTTTCAACTAAGGGGGTTTGGATGCCATTGACGCCTTACCTGAATGCTTGTCTGGTCTCTAGTCTTCCTTCAGAACATGTGTGTAACATTCAAAGAATCGGGGCTAAAACTTTGATCCAGTTTAGCTAGGCATCAAAAAGGACATACTGTCAGTCTGTTTCTTGAAATAATCCAAGCGAGGAAGCAGACCTCAAAATCTATCTTGAAATGTTAAAAATTTCCATTGCGGTTAGTTTAAAATGCCAAATGAATACCTTAGAAAACATCCACAAGCTGAATTGATTTTTTTTTAAGTTCAGAAACATGGGTTATAATTTGATTGGGTTTTTAGATTTGCTCAGTTCTTTTTGTTTCTTAAACTGAGATTTTACCCATTTTATTGCAGCACCAGCTTTTTATCAAATAGAGAATCAAGGGCATGAAATACAGTTTATGGCTTATCTTTCTCACATGTATAATTTCTCAACAAACAATAATCTCTAAAAATAGAGTAGGTTAGAATAGGCTCTATTTTATTAACATAAAAATAATACAGTGCATTCTTTGTAGAATAAAAATAATTCTGTGTCAGATAAGAATACCTTCACCTGCAAGTAACAGAAAATATTACAGTGGCCTAAGTAATAATGATACTTATTTATTGTAAATAAGAGGAGGTGTGGTAGTAGGAATGAAGGGGCTTGTGTAGCATTTCCACCATGCCAAAATAAACTTCTGCTTCTTCTGTCCTTTCACTCTATCATGCTTGTTGCTCCATTGCAAAATAATCATTGAAACTTTAATTGCAGTTAGACTGGTGAAGGGGTTTTGCTAGTAGAGTCTGTCACTTTTCTATTCAGGAGAGTGAAGCTTTCCCAGATATAAGGCAACAGACTTCTGATTAGATCTCATTGGCCAGAATTGTATCACATGGCCACCTCTAGCTGCAAGGGAAGCTGGAATTTTAAGCGTTTAGCTTTTGAAAGACAATGGAAAGCAGGTATTTAGCATTTTCAACTTCTATGGTAGAAGTCAGCAAGAAAATAAAGGGTAGAGAATTATGTCAGCAGGACCTACCATGATTTACAAGCTTTATCTTATGTCCAGTTGAATTCTTGTAATTCGACTGCAAAACAAATTATGGGACAACAAAGGAACTGGGACATCTTTTAAACATTTATTGCAGAGGATCTTACCAAGACATAAATGCCATTAGCTAGTAGGGCTAATAGATATTGTAATTTTACAGAAAAAAGTCATTGGCTCTTTTAAAAAGAAAAAAAAAAAAGGAACTTCAGTTGTATTAAGTCTACTTTTAAAAATTAGGATAAAAATTGGAGTTTTCTCTTTCAGCAACCCTTTAAAGTCAGTCATGTTAGCAGACTAGTGTGATTAGATAAGCACTTTGGTGTGCATGTGAGGGTTTAGTTAAATGAGCACTAGTATCACTACTCAAATGAGTATTCATAACCACTACTTGTTTTATTCTAGAGCAGCAACAAAATGGCAGAGACGACAGCTGCCACATCATATACATACACACACTCCTTCCTACACAAACCATGCTTTGTACATCAGATGCAGCATAAATACCATGGCATGTGGCAGTTGCTATGGTGACAAGTTTTTTTTTTTTTAAATGAAGAGCAGATGGAATAGGCATGTAAAACTTGCATAAGTTGTTAGTAATCTGTGAGTTACTGTGGACTAGTTGATGAAGGAAACTTTTAAATTCTAGCTTTTCTAATTCTTCCATATAACATGTTCAGCTACCACTTTTATCCTTTTCTTCAGTCCATTTTGTATCCAAATGGCAGTGGAAATTGTTAATTGTTTTCTCTGTACCACAGAAATTTTACATACATATTTATTTCTGTCCTTGGCTTTGAGAAACGCATTTCTTTTTGGAGATTTTAACTCTTTCATTGAATACATAGGTACTTCTAATGGCCCCATATTAAGTCCATTTCATTTTGGTCCAATTCACACAATACACATAAATTTGAGAATGGTTCCAAGTATGAAATGGTTACAACTAGTGAGAAATAGGTTTTTTATACAGTACAAAGTGCCATATAACATATAAGTGCTGTTGGACATATAATTAGTAATTTGGATTAGTTTTCTGTCTAATCATCTAATCTAGGCAGAGCTTGTTCTTAAGTGTCCTGATCATCTACACTTCCTAGCTGCTATGTGGAAATGGCCAAAGGGGGGGGGGGAAACTTTAAAGAATGATTTGTGGTTGTTCTATCATAACCAGTGACTTTTCTATATTAAATAACTTTCCATGTTTATCCGTAAAAGCAAATTGCAAAGGAGATTTCAACATAATTTAGCAACTACTTACGGTGCACCCAGCACAAGGCAACATAGGGCAGTAACATCTTTAGGGCAAGGCACAGAAACTGCTTCCAGGGACAAGAGAATCATGGAGGAAATAAGACAAACATATGTCTGTAATATGAAATAGATCCTAAATATCATTAAGGAGGGAGCTGTTGAGAATCCAAGCAGGAAACAGCTCTCTTTAATACCTCCAGATCATATGGCACTGTTGGTTTTATGTAAATCTTTCTAAGATCTTCGTCTGTGATTCTGCTCTTTCCTGTTTCCTTAAACTTTGATGGCAAATTCTCTATCACCTCGAGTATGGAAATATTCTGGGGAAGTTGGTTCGTATGGATAGAAAGTAAAATTATATTAGATTTACATTAATTATTCCTTGGACTCTTTCTTGAGAATTTCCTCAAGATGAGTCAGGCTTATTGTTAATTCTTAAATGTTCTATTTTGTGCGAGGATAGAATGGAATAGAGAGATTCATGATCAGCAGTTCTTTTATATTCTCAGCATGTAAAGTCATCCCTTTGGATTGTACCCCTGGTTGCCCCTTTACATGCTATGATGAATTGTGCTTCTGCTTCACATGGTAACGAGCTTCATGATGTGGTGTTGCACTTTTTTCCAGCCAAGCTCTGATGTGTGTGTAATAAGTGGTACACCCCTACCCTCATCACCGAGGTGCTCTCAGACGTGCTTCATGACGGAAGCTGATCAGTAGAATTCCGGGCAGGACTGATCCATTCACAAAGTATTCATTACAGGCCCAGCTGTTGTTACTCTCTAGATTGATGGCGGATTGCAAAAGCTGGGGCCACACACCCTTATTCGTTAATTCATTAATTTATCCATTTAACATCTATTTATTAAAATGTACTATACACCGAGCTCATATGGGGCACTGGAAATACAGTGGTTAACGTGACAGAATTCTGGTGCTTATATTCTAAAGAGGGCATCAATGATAAACATGTACCTTCTATTTTATTTAAATGATGATTGCAAATTTTATGTTATACAGTGATGTGACATATTTGCTGTATGAGTTGATGTGACAGAGCACAAATGGGGAGAATAATTTACATAAGGTGGACAAAGGCAGCTTCTACAGAAAGAAACATTTGAGGTGAGAGCATATAAATTCCTAAATTGAATTTCAAATTAAAATGGTAGCAGTTTCCATATTAGGCTTGAGTTGTCTACATTTTGTGTATTCTTCAGCACCTTCTAAGTTGTCAGTGTGTGAAAAATCCAAGATTTGAAAACATCTTTTTTTGTTGTTGTGTTGTGTTATAAAGATAGCACCCATTGTGTTATTAAGCTTGGGACTGATTAAGTACTCCATGCACTGAAATAATCACAGTAATCATAGCATCTTTTAAAATTATGATTTAATTTTAATTTTATATAATCACAGTAAGCCTAAAATAATTATATGATTACAAAGAAGAAAAAAAGAGGACTTCCTTAGGATTAATATTCTGAATCCAAAATGCACTTGTTTCTTAGTGTACTTAATTTTTCAAGAAGTCCATTTGTTAAAGATAAGTATATCCACAGTATGTTAGCACATGAGAAATAAAAATGTGCCTTCTAGAGTCCTAAGAGAATCACATGGAGGTACTAGCCATTTGGGATTTAAAACTAAAGCAAGTCACTTATCGAGAACCCATACACAATAATTAGTGTAACTATACTGCATTTCTTAATGTATTAACCCTTCACTCCATGGGAGGCTAAGGAGAACTAAGTATGCTTGGACTTCCAGAGAGTTACATGTTTTTTTATATTTCCAATTCATTACAAAAATAATGGTGGACTCTAATTTTGTTTAACTAGTATGCTGCTTATAATTGCAAAATAGCTATTAAACAATTGCGGCAAAACCTCGACTCTGTAAGATATTAATGACTATTCAACCTCTAGTAAGACAATGTAGTAGGACGTGAGAGATTTATAATTGCAACAATCTTCTCAATGAACTGTTTGCTGAGAAACAAACAGCTCGCCTTTACCTTGGCACTAGTAATTTACAGTTAATTGACAACATTGTTGACAGTGCATTTAACTAAGCTTTACCACTTATTAGAAATAGGATTTACTTCTATAATGTTATCACAGTACTTGTGATATTATTAACCATAATTCACTGCCAAAATATATGATTGAACACTCCATTCTTATCAATGCCATTATAGAGTGTTAATCAGTACAGTGGAGAAAGCTGTATTGTTTCTAGTTGTGATTATTCTCTCTTTGTATTTCTACAAATGATGTCAGGTGAAAAGATGTGGAAAAATTGAGTACTCATAAAAAAAGAGATTTAACCGTTAAAATCATAACATAGCACTGGGAATTTTTTTCCAAGACAATTCTTATGAAATGAACGATTCATTATCCCAAATAAAAGTGATCTAATGTGCTTATTATTTTATATGCAAATATGGTGGATTCAAAGTACCAGACCATGTAGCTTTTTCTTTTCATAGTCACAGCAGAAATTTTATGTTTTCTATTTGGGCACATAAGTGCCCTAGCCTTGTAGACTAGCCATGACTGGGACTGATGCTTTGAAACTTAAGAAGTAGGTGGGTTGGATGATTGCAATCCCCTTTAGCACCATTTCTGCATCCTTCTTCCCCGTTACAACCATACCCCTCCCCGCCCCCCCACCCCCGCCGTATACCTGTCTCACTTTGGAGAAAAAGCTCTATATTTGAAGAGAAGATGTGAAATTGAGACCTAATACTGTCATTCAGTGTCATGGCCTGTGGCAAGTTAGGTATAACTCTCTGAACCTCAGTTCTTTTATCTGTAAAATAGGTAAATTAATAATACCTACCCTAACTGCCTCACAGGTAATCTCCTGAGATCAGTGAGAAATCTTTTGTGAAGGTGCTATACATATATTAGTTACTGATGCTTCCAAAATTGTTTCTAGTTTGTGTTAATGTAAATATTATAGTCATGTTCCATTAGTGTTTGTAGTTTAACTTTGATTGAAGGCTTAAAACAAAGTTATTATGGGCAATGTAGTGCAGTAGAAAGATCAGTGATTTGGAGTCTGATAGGTTGGTTTTGATTCTTGTCTATTTTTAACAACCTGTGTGACTTCAAGTAAGTTACTAGGCCCCCTAAACCTCTGCTTTCTAATCTGCAAAATAGGATGTAGAAAACCTACACTTCAGAGATAGCAGGAAGACTAAATAAAATGGTATGTGTAAGATAATCAGCATACCATAGGTATCAATAACTGCAAGTGATTACTAATGACAACATTTAAGGGATTACAGGGCTTTGTTTTTTTTCTGAAATTACACTTACTAGGCTATTAATGTCTGCAGCTCTTGCTATACCATTGATGAAAAAAAGGAAATAATGTTTCATTTTGTTTTCTTGCATAAAATACTAAACTTTTTTAGTACATGCTTGTATTTTATGGTTTTGTTGTACATTGTTACCCCTTCTCATTATTTGGTAATGAAAGCATATATATTATCTACTGTGTATGTATATGACATGTGCTTAGCTACTGTACTAGTTTTCTATTGTTGCCATAATAAATTACTACAAACTTAGCAGCTTAAACAATACAAACAGTGTTATCTCACAGTTCTGTAGGTCAGAAGTCTGCACATGGCGTAGATGAGTTCTCTGCCCACCAAGCTGAAATCAAGTGATTGGCGAGGGCTACAAATGCTTCTGAGACTTATGGTCTTTCTCCAAGCTCACTGGTTGTTGGTAGAATTTAGTTCATTACGGCTATAGAACCAGGTCACTATTTTCTTGCTGGCTGTAAGCTGGGGGGCAGTGTCAGCTTCTAGAGGCTGCCTGCCATTTTCTGCATGTGGCTCTCTTCACAACATGGCAGTTTGCTTCCTTAGTGCCAGCAGGGGAATTTCTGTCTTCAGTTCTCATTCACATCACAGGTCACAGTGAAGTAACAGTGCTGGCAATGGTGGACTGGGGGAGTGCACTTCATGGAATTCTGTTTCTTGCAATAATTCAAGGTCTCAGCCTCTTCTATCTGTGTCTCCAGAGCTCTACCCTCATCTAAGCTCCCAGCATCCCCCTAACCCAGCCAACAGCTGGGTAATGTGCCTCAGTCTGGATCTGGATGGTCATATATTGGGCTGATTTTACATTTAGGCAAAGTGGGTAGACAACTTTTTTCTTCTACTAGCAAGTTATTCTCACCACTCTCTTGTCATGAAATCTAGAAAAGCTTTATTAAAATGTGCACAGCATCTTTGAGGAAAGGCCGTACATTCATGTAATTGTGCTGATTCAGTGGTTTATCAGATTAGCTACCTTACTTTAGGGTCCCTGAGTGAAAAGAACAAAGAATGAATGTATTCCAATGAATGGAAGGCAAAGATAGGTAGAAATATTTAGATAATGGGGTGTCTGCGATGCAGTATAAGCAATGTAGTTAGCAATGCTGGTGGTTATGAGAAACCAGGGTGATCTGCAAGCAACACTAACAACTAGAAGTGGCATAGCTTTTTCATTGCCTTTGACTTTGATTTAGAAGAGACTAGTCCAATAACAGAAAGATGAAATTTAATAATAGTAATAATGATATTTATAGTATTATTATAAGCAATACTGTAATGAACAATTAAATTAATAAAAATGTTGTTTTGTAGCATTTTATGTTCATACATTTTTGAAGTTTTCTTTCATCTAGCAGTGTCACCAGACAGGACAGAGGAGACAACATGGAAACACAATCAGTTTATTATTTATTCTGTAAACAGTCAGTAAGATATACAATAGATCTGCCATGCTTTGAGCACATAGGCCTATTTTTAGTCTTTTATACCTAACACTTAATATATAACACAAATTCTTCTTTTCATGTTCTTATACCTTGTTGCATAAAGCTGTCCCAATTTCCTTTGCTCAAGGTAGAGCTACAAATGTATCTGTAGATCACTCATTGCTCCATTCCTAATGCATTGACATTTTTTTTCCCTTAAAATAATATTTCTGTAGAAGGGAAGTTACATGCCATGGTGACAGTTCAAGTGTCACTAGATCTGCTCTACTTTGCCAAATTCCAACTGTGTTCTTTGCTCATCTCCCCGTTAAGTTGACAAAAAGCTATCATTTGAGGTTTCCTCCTTCCTATTTAGTTTCTCCAAACAGTCCTCATGACCAGTATCCATCCATATGACTAATTATTTAACTCTACTAACTGAATGTGGTACATTTGCAGTGGGTTCCTCTTATGAGAAATACTGTCAAATAAGCACTTAAAATTTCTTTGATTTTATCCTCTTAATAAGCCTTTGGAGTAGTTACTTCCTGGTTTTGAGATAAGAAAACCAAGGGCTAAAGAAAGTAAGTGATGCACCTAAACACAACCTAATAAATCATATTACCTTCAATTCTAACTTTATAATATAGTTGTTTCTATGCTATCATTAAATTCTTTTGTAGCTATTACCACGACATGTTTAAGGTGACACTGGCAAATATAACATACATATGACAGTATTCATGTATTTCAACCTTTAACTCATAAGCAACAACAAAACAAAATAGTGAAAAGTAAAAGTAAATTGAAAACAATGAAAATGATATCACCAGTGGGTCTTCTACCTTTGAAGACCCTAGTAGTCTCATCTAGACAATTAGATTGTTTTCCGTAGTTTTGCTATTCTTAAAAATACTATATCATAAATACCTTGTATTTTAGTCATTTGGTGCATTGCAAATCTGTCCATAAGACAGATTTCTAGACATTGCTTTCACAGAACATTTGAACACTTTAAAGGTTTTAAATACATATTCCAATTTGCCTCACAGAAATATCTTCTTAGTTCACACTCTGTGGCAGGACGTGACGCTGTCCATTTCACCAGGACTTTGACACAACTGAATGTTTTTTTAATTTATTTATTTTTGGCTGCACTGGGTCTTTGTTGCTGTGTGCGGGCTTTCTCTAGTTGCGGTGAGTGGGTGCTACTCTTCGTTGCAGTGCGCGGGCTTCTCGTTGCAGTGGCTTCTCTTGTTGCGGAGCACAGTCTCTAGGTGCACGGGCTCAGTAGTTGTGGCTCTCGGGCTCTAGAGCACAGGCTCAGTAATTGTGGCGCACGGTCTTAGTTGCTCTGTGGCATGTGGGATCTTCCCGGACCAGGGTTCAAACCTGTGTCCCCTGCGTTGGCAGGTGGATTCTTAACCACAGTGCCACCAGGGAAGTCCCCTGAATATTATTTTTTTTTAAATATTTACCAATTTGCTAAATGAAAGAATGCACATAACTTTGTCTTTTTACCAAAAGGTTAAGCATTTTCCCATATGCACAGTAGTTGTGTGTGTGTGTGTGTGTGTGTGTGTGTGTGCGCACATGCATGTGTGTGTATTTGGGAGGTAGGGTGCTTGCGTCCTTCGCGTATTTCATGGACTTTACCTTATTTTCTTTCTTTGTTTTGTTTGTTTGTTTTTGTATTTCCCTTATATTTTTGTCTATAATGTTTTCAGACCTCAAAAGTCTTATGCTGACATGAAGTGAAATATTTGCTGTAACATGTTGTTCAGGAGGGCTTCTCTGGCACAACGTAGGTATAGCATGCTTTGCAGGGTATCCAAGAATCAGGGGAACCTGAGCAGCAACCTGACAGCTGCAGGGTCAGTCTTGAACAGCAACATTGTGTCAGTAAGCACAATGGAAGTACTGAACTGATGTTTGTATGGCTTCTTCTGTTTGGTGTACGAGGTAGAGCATTTGAAGTGTATGATGGTCCTAAATAGGAAGGTACTAGGTTTGCTTCTAATAGAGTATTCAAGAACATAAGCATTTAAATGAAATAACAATGGTCATTTGTACATTGAATTTGTTGGGGCAGGCTGTATCATTTTAAAATGTATAATAAGAGGACAGAGTCAAGATGGCATACTAGGGGGAAACAGAATTCGCGTCTCAAAACTAGGGCACCTACCAGGCACTGGTGGGGGACCATGGACAACTAAGGGGATGGAAGGAATCCCCAGAAACTGGGTAGGGTGTGGGGCATGGGGAGAGTGAAGGGGGAAGAGAAGTGGAGGCTGGAGGGGACTGGGGACCCTGAGGGGTGGCTGTGGGCGGGGAAGGGATCCCACGCCCAAAGGGGGAAATTGGGGGACCATTGGGAGGGCAGAGGATGAAAAGGAGGTGTGGCCAGGTTTCCCCTGCCCAATTGGGCCCCCAGGAACCTGCTGAGATCCGGGGCCTGATCCTCTGCCCACCTAGGCCCCCTCCAGCCACGCAGGTCCAGAGGGAGTGGGAAGGAGGAAAGGCGGAGCAAAAGTAAAGGCCGGACCTCTGGGACTGGCACCCCTGAGGGGCGGCTGGGTTAGGGAAGGAGTTCCTACATCCAGCGGGACCCACCCACGGTTGGGGGTCCAGAGGTGACAGGGGGAGAACCTGGAGGAGACGGTGGGGGAGGGGCGTGAAGGAACTGAAGGAAACGTGGCCAGTGCTTACCCTGTCCACTTAGGCACTGGGAAGCCTCTTGGGCTCCCAGGCCTAATCCTCTGCCCTCAGAGGCTCCCTGCTGCTGCACAGAGCCCAGGACCCCACACACACACCCACCGAGGGCCCTACCTCTGCACTCAGAGACATCCTCTGAGACCCCTTCCAACACGCTGGGCCTAAACCCCACCCACACACCCTCACCCAGGGCCGTACCTCCAGACTCCGGAACTCCGCACTCCAGAGGCCCTCCTTTCCACATGCGGCTTCTTCCTTTCTGCGGCAGGTCCTAAGCAGAGGCCCCACCCCACGCTTAAACGTCGCCCTGCCTAGGCCCCGCCTCACCCTAAACACCGCCCCTGCCTAAGTTCCAGCCGGTGCCTAAACTCCACCCCTATAGCCAAGGCTTTTTTTTTTTTTTTTTTCCTTTTTTGCTCTTTTAGATTGGGGTTTTCTTTTACCTTGTTGATTCATTGTTGTTGATTCTTTTATATTTTTATTTTTCTTAATAAATCTTTTATTTTTCTAATTTTATTTTATTCTTTATACTTTGTTAGTGATCTCCCCTTTTGGCTTGTTCCCCCCCCCCATCATTTTTTTTTTCTGTTGTGGTTTTATTTTACCCTGTTGCAATTGTTTCAATTATAGTGTTATTTTCCCTAATATATATTTTATCATTCTAATTTTATTTTGTTTTTTATTCTTTGATATTGTACTGCTTCTTTTTTTCTTTTTTCTTTCTTTCTTCTTCTTTTTTTTTTTTTTTACCATGCCATGAAGCTTGCAGGACCTTGGTTCCCAGGCCGAGGTCAGGCCCAGGCTTCTGTGGTGGGAGCTCTGAGTCTAAACCACTGGACTAACACAAAACCTCAGACCCCAGAGAATATCAATCAGAGTGAGGCCTCTGGGAGGTCCTCATCTCAGCACCAAGACCCAGCTCTATCCAACTGCCTGCAAACTCCAGTGTTGGACGTCTCAGGCCAAACAACCATAAGACAGGAATACAGCACCACCCATCAAAAATAAATAAATAAATAAAACGACAAAAAAATATGTTACAGATGAAGGAGCAAGGTAAAAACTTACGAGACCAAATAACTGAAGACGAAATAGGCAAGCTACCTGAAAAAGAATTCAGAGTAATGATAATAAAGATGATAAAGAATCTCGGAAAGAGAATGGAGAAAATACAAGAAACATTTAAAAAGGACCTAGAAGAACTAAAGAGCAAACAAACAGTGATTAACAACACAATTACTGAAATTAAAAATACTCTAGAAGGAATCAGTAACAGAATAACTGAGGCAGAAGAATGGATAAGTGAGCTGGAAGATAAAATGGTGGACATAACTGCCAGGGAGCAGAATAAAGAATGAAAAGAATGGAGGGCAGTCTCAGAGACCTCTAGGACAACATTAAATGCACCAACGTTTGAATTATAGGGGTCCCAGAAGAAGAAAAGAAAAAGAAAGGGTCTGAGAAAATATTTGAAGAGGCTATAGTTGAAAATTTCCCTAACATGGGAAAGGAAATAGTCAATCAAGTCCAGGAAGCACAGAGAGTACCATACAGGATAAATCCAAAGAGAAACATGCCGAGACACATACTAATCAAATTATCAAAAATTAAGTACAAAGAAAAAGTATTAAAAGCAGCAAGGGAAAAGCAACAAATAACATACAAGGGAATCCCCATAAGGTTAACAGCTGATCTTTCAGCAGAAACTCTGCAAGCCAGAAGGGAGTGGCAGGACATATTTAAAGTGATGAAAGGGAAAAACCTACAACCAAGAATACTCTACCCAGCAAGGATCTCATTCAGATTCGACTGAGAAATTAAAACCTTCACAGATAGGCAAAAGTTAAGAGAATTCAGCACCACCAAACCAGCTTTACAACAAATGCTAAAGGAATTTCTTTAGGCAGGAAACACAAGAGAAGGAAAAGACCTACAAAAACAGACCCAAAACAATTAAGAAAATGGTAAAAGGAACGTATCTCCTTAGGCTCAATTTTCTTAGACTTTCCTTGTTCTTGACGACCTTGACTGTTCTGATGGGTATTGGCTAAGTATTTTGTAGGATGTCCCTCCGTTGGAATTTTCCTCATGTTTTTCTAATGATTCAAATGGAGTTACGGATTTTGAGAGGAAGACCACAGAGATGAAGTGCTGTTTTCATCACATCATATCAAGGGTACTGTATCAGTCAGGGTTCTCCAGAGAAACAGAACCAAGAGGATCTGTATAAAGAGAATTATTTTAAGTAATTGGCTCACACAGTTGTGAGCATGGGCAAGCCTGAAATCTGTAGGACAGGTTCACAGGCTGGAAACTCAGGCAGGAGTTGATGCTGCAACGTTGAGGCAGAATTTCTTCTACAGGAAACCTAAGTTTTTATTCTTAAGGTCTTCAACTGATTCAGTGAGGCCTACCCACATTATCAAGAGTAATTTTCTTACTTAAAGTCAGTAGATTATAGATTTTTTAACTGCATCTACCAAACACCTTCATAGCAATACCTAGATGAGTATTTGATTAAATAACTGAGTACTATAGCGTAACAAACTGACACAGAACTAACCATCACAGATGTGTACTGCCAATATGATTTTTCACTATTCATGTTGACCTTGAACTGAGGTAGTATTTGTCAGGTTTATAAAACGTTTGTAAAGCTGCTTATGTTTTTTCATTATGTGTAGCCTATTCTTAAGGGGTGGGAATTTATGCTTCCCCTTTTTAAGGGCAGAATATCTACATAAATTATTTAGAATTTTGTAACACTGATTTGTCTAATCCCTTCCCCACTTGTGTATTTATCCAATCATTTATTTATATCAGTATGAACTTATGGATACTTACTTCATACTTTAGGTTATAATCCAATGCTACTTTATTTTGTCAATCAAAGTGTCCATCTTAGGCCATTGGGAGCTCTTTCAGTTGGCTCCTATGTCCCTTTCACATACTTCAGAAATGTAGGATTTTTTTTTCCTGCCAAGTAACCTTACTTTATAGAACCACAACATGCTTCACATTCATCTGAAATATTTCCAGCTTGTCCTTGAATCAGCCATTTCTCTAAGGAACGCTGGTTACTTTTATTGGAGACTGGTATTAAAAACCAAGATCTAGGTGTTAGTGTGTTCATTGCTACTGGAGTGTGATTTCTTCTAGGCCCTTTCAACTGACAGAGTAAGGAAACATATTTGCATATACAAACCTGTGTATATATACTTTGCATATGTAACCATACATACCTGTACTGAGCTAAACATGAGTCCATTCTGAGATTTCCAACTCTAATCCATTACCACATGCATCATTCTAGCCTCCTCCCTTGCTTATCTGTAAAGTTCTAGTCCAACAGTGAGAAATTTTTCTTCCACTACCTACCAGATATTTCCTAAATTGTTCAATTGCAGTACACATGTACACATGTATAGCACTATCAGAATTGTTAATCAATGCCACGGTTGGAAACAACTTTGTCACTAGAGTGGAATACATACATAATCACATTTCTTTTGTTTTCTTTTGTTGTTTCTTTCATAGACTGCACTCATTTTCAAGGTAATTTAGGTCAGGATTTTTTATGCCCACCCTCTAAAGGTGAGGTTATTTCATACATTTGTAGTACAGTTAGGTTCTCTTGTCAGTTCTCTTGTAGTACAGTTAGGTTCTCTTGTCAGTCTACATTCCTTCCTAGGATACCTCTATCTCCTAAATGATTTTATTTTCATCATTTGTTCTTTAACATTGTGTAGGTTTTAACAAATGCATAATGCCATATATCCACCATTATAGTATCATATAGAATAGTTTAACTGCCCTAAAAAATACCCTGTACTTTACCTATTCAATCTTATCCACCTCACTCCCCTAGTAACCACTGATTTTTTTTTAACGTCTTTATTGCAGTATAATTGCTTTACAATGGTGTGTTAGTTTCTGCTGTATAACAAAGTGAATCAGCTCTACATATACATGTATCCCCATATCTCCTCCCTCTTGCGTCTCCCTCCCACCGTCCCTATCCCACCCCTCTAGGTGGTCACAAAGCACTGAGCTGATCTCCCTGTGCTATGTGGCTGCTTCCCATTAGCTATCTATTTTACATTAGGTGGTATATATGTCTATGCCACTCTCTCACTTCGTCCCAGCTTACCTTTCCCCCTCCCCGTGTCCTCAAGTCCATTCTCTACGTCTGCGTCTTTATTCCTGTCCTGTCCCTAGGTTCTTCAGAACGATTTTTTTTTTTCAGATTCCATATATTTTACTTTCATTATTCTTTTGTCTTTTCCAAAAGCTCACGTAATTGGAATCAGACAGTACGTAGCTGTATCAGACTGGCTTCTTTCAGTTAGCAGTATGCATTTCAGGTTTGTCTTGTCTTTTCATGTTAATTGATATTTCTTCTTTTATGGCTGAATAAGATTCTATCATATGGCTTTATATCACAGTTTATAATATAATTTTTAAGTAATCTATTTCATAAAAAACAGTAGGTAGTAGGTACATGTTTGGATGTTTGCTCATCTGAATGTATTTTTTCTGATGTTTTTCAAAAAACTTAAAATACGAATGGATATAAGATTTTTATGAACACAAACTTTTGCTCTCCATGATTTATAATAATACAAATTGTTAATATTTACTGAGTATATTTCATCAATTCTAAAAGGTACATTTTTATATTTTAATATTTGTGAAATTGTGATGAAATTTGTAGTAATTAACAAGCTCATACAGTCACTTTGGGGTGGCTCTTTGGAGTGGCACTTGGGGTGGCAATGACAGTTTTGTTACTCATGCACAAATTTGGTCACAATTCTTTATTTGTCATCAATTCCATAAAGTGCATTTATTGGTGTTACTGCACATATTGAATTTAAATTCTATGTCAAATGTCTTCAAAAGAATTACACACAAGTTCAGCAATTAGAAGTTATTGAATATAAAGAAAGTCATAGATCAGAGAGGTAAGGCATCAATTTGATGTTAATACAGAAATACTAATTATTGGAAGAATGATTATAATTCTATTTTTTTTTGCATAGACTAAACAAAATGCTTTCAGTGATCAAAGAAAGGACAAAACCCTAAAGTAGAGGACTGAACTCTATTAGTTATTTATTATAGATTTTTGTGCACAAATACTGTCTATCACACTCAAAGGAATGCAAATGAAAGCATGAGAAACTGCCAAAAACCTTGGTGTAGCTGAAATTAATTTCAAAGCAAATGAGAGGGTGGTGTGATGGATTGTCACTTAGGATTATCATTAAGGCATTATGTCACAGTTTAATTGACAGTCTTTTACTTCCTTACTTAATAGTAGATAAAATAATGGTGTATTTTACAATCCTTGAAATCTTATATTTAATAACATATGGTATTTATGATGCACTGTGCTATGTCGTTTATGTACTCAGTATCATTTAAGCTTTGCTATCACTCTGTGAGGCTGGTATTATTGTCCTAATTTATAGATGATGCCACTTTGAAAGAATATGTAGCTCACCCAAGGTTATAAAAGTAATAATTGGTAGAACCTGGACTTGAAAGCAGAGCTCGTGCTGCTACACTCCACTGTAGTGCTTCAGTTCTTTCTTGTGTTCAGTGTTACTGAGAAGTTTGAAGTCAGCTGATATGTTGTTTTTAAAAATACAAATGTTTTAACCAATTTTGAATTATTACTCAATCCTGCCTGCATCCTTTTTCCACCCCCTTTCTCATACAGATATCCATTAAAATGACTAAAGTTTTAAAATGATGGGAGTGGGGAAGAATGTATAATGTCACAGAAATTTAGGGCAAATGAATAAAATTTGAGAGTTTTTAAAAAGAATTTGGCATTAACAGATACACACTACTATATATAAAATGCATAAACAACAGGACCTACTACAGCACAGGGAACTATATTCAATATCTTGTAATAACCTATAATGGAAAAGAATCTGAAAAAGAATATATATATGTATAACTGAATCACTTTGCTATACATCTGAAACATTGTACATCCACTATACTTCAATAAAAAGACACCAATAATAAATTAAAAAAATATATGTACCAATGGGAAAAAAAAAGTAGATATATAGAAAAGAGGACCATACCAGAGATGTCACTGAGAGCCAATTCAGAATTTACTCCTGAGAAGAAGATAATAAAATATTTTCTACTCTATTATTACTGACAATCAGTAATATTTTAAAACTAGGAAATTCTAGATTTGTGTGCCAAGTTTTATAAGCATAGAAATGTGGAATAGCAGAAACATTACTCCTATATACTATGTGATAGAACAATATAAAGCTTGAGGATTTTGCAGAAATTACATGAATAATATAGAAAAAAATTTAGAAATTCTCTCACAATGTGAAGAAGAAAGGAGTAACATTATAGAATAATTAAAGGAACTAAAGACTTGGAAGATGGAGAATGTAAGTCTAATATATATATTTTTTAAGAGAAGAAAGCTAGTTTTTCCACCTATAGTAGGACATTGTTATGGAGAACATTCTAGGCCTAATTCACAATAATTACTCTTCCTCTCCCCCTGCCAGATCCATGAAGGAACTTTATATATGTATATTTGGAGACTGATAATTATGACATTTAAAATCAGAAAGGATATAGTTCAATTAATTGTGCTGGGATATTTATTTGAACAATAATAGAACTAAAAGAGATACATACTTTCCACAGTATATCAAAAGAAATTCCAGATAAAAACATTTAATGCAAAAATTAAAATCTTGAAGTAAAAACAAATATCAGTGGTATTTATCTGATCTCTGAGGAAAGGAATTGCTTACATATAGGAATTAAACCAAAGGGAGAACCCACAATCAAAAACAATTCATCACCCAATATAAAAGATTTAAAATGTTATGATTTCTTTCCTTCTGCTAACTTTGGGCCTTTTTTTGTTCTTTTTTCTCTAGTTGTTTGAGGTGTAAGGTTAGGTTGTTGTTTTGAGATTTTTCTTGTTTTCTGAGGTAAGCTTATATCCCTCTTAGAACTGCTTTTGCTGCTTTTTGGATCCATCTCCTAGAGTAATAGAAATAAAAAGAGAAACAAATGGGACCTAATTAAACTTAGAAGCTTTTGCACAGCAAAGGAAACCATAAAGAAAATGAAAAGACAGCCTACAGAATGGGAGAAAATATTTTCAAACTATGTAACCAACAGGAGATTAATTTCCAAAATATCCAAACAGCTTACACAGCTCAATATCAAAAAACAAACAACCCAATCAAAAAATGGGCAGAATGCTGGGGCGAAGTGAGAGTAGCATCGACATATATATACTACCGAATGTGAAATAACTAGTGGGAAGCAGCAGCATAGCACAGGGAGATCAGCTCAGTGCTTTGCGATGACCTAGAGGGGTGGGATAGGGTGAATGGGAGGGAGGCTCAAAAGAGAGGGGATATGGGGACATATGTGTGCATATGGCTGATTCACTTTGGTGTACAACAGAAACTAACACAGTATTGTGAAGCAATTGTACTCCAATAAAGATCTATTAAAAAAAAAATGGGCAGAACACCCGAATAGACATTTCTTCTAAAGACATACAGATGGCCAACAGGCACATGAAAAAGTGCTCAACATCAATAATTAGAGAAATGCAAATCAAAACTACAATGAGGTATCACCTCACTTTGATCAGAATGGCCATAATGAAAAAGTCTATAAGTAATAAATACTGGAGAGGGAGTGGAGAAAAGGGAACCCTCCTACACTGTTTGTGGGAATGTCAATTGGTACAGCCACTATGGAGAACAGTATAGAGGCTCCTCATAAAGCTAAAAATAGAGCTACCATATGATCCTGCAATCCCACTCCTGGGCACATATCCAGAGAAAACTATAATTCGTAAAAGATACATGCATCCCAATGTTCACTGCAGCATTATTTACAATAGCCAAGATATGGAATCAAGCTAAGTGTCCATTGACAGAAAAATGGATAAAGAAGATGTGGTGTATATGTATGTTACAATGCAATATTACTCAGCCATAAAATAGAATGAAATAATGCCATTTGCAGCAGCATGGATGTACCTAGAGATTATCATACTAAGTGAAATAAGCCAGACAAAGACAAATATATGATATCACTTATATGTGGAACCTAAAAAAAAAAAAAAGATACAAATGAACATATCTATAAAACAGAAACAGACCCACAGACATAGAAAACAAACTTATGGTTACCAAAGAGGAAAGGGGAGGGAGAGGGATAAATTAGGAGGTTGGGATTAACATATACACACTGCTGTATATAAAATAGATAACCAGAAAAAAGAAAGATTGAAACTTAATTAACTTGAAAACAAACGTTTTCAATAAACTGAGAAATAGATTTCTAATACATATAATAGATCAATTATTATAATTCTGAAAAAGATAAGCCTCCTCTCATCCTCCCACAAACCCCACAACTTCATAAAAAATAAAGAATATCAATAAATTATTAATCCCCCCAAAAAAGAAATAGAAATGTCCATTTTGTATATTAAATATTTTCAACCTGTCCCAATCCTTCTTATCCTTGGAACTTACTTTAAGGAAGTATCAGAGTTGTTTATAATGAGACATGTACACACACAAAATTTTTTTTTTTACCATGGATTCCAGTGGCTCTTTTTCTTGGTCACCACAGATGAGGTTAATGTTAACATGTACAAAAATTCCACACAATAATGTTTAATGAGGTTGTATGGATAAAATAGATTGCAGGATTTACATACTTTCTGGCACAAAAGAATGGCAACACTGTTTTCCTCCAAATCAGTGTATCATGACACAGTGATTGAAAATTTTGATGTAAATAAACAGATAAGAACTTGGTTCAGTGAGCTTTAATAGAAAATTAGGTAGTCATTTAATTATGTTTAGTAATACTGTTGCTAAATAAAGTGGGGGGAAAGATAAACAGAATGATCTCAGTTTTCTCAGGATCTGTTGTGCTGAATTGAGAACCTTCTCCTACTTCACTGCTTGGTTCTTGTATGTTCTGGATCAACTCAATATAAGATAGACTTAAAAGCTTTTGCACAGTAAAGGAAACCATACTTCACTGCTTGGTTCTTGTATGTTCTGGATCAACTCAATATAAGATAGACTAAAATTTCTACAAAATTTCTTTTGGGGCTCTCAATAGTTTCATGCCTCTCAGGGTGCGAAACTCCACTTTCAGTGCCCATCTTCTTTATGCCCAATTGTGTTATCAGAGTCTAACCACTAAATGGAAGTATATGAAGAATACTTAGAGAAGGATATCTTAACTTGCTCAGGAGAAACAACTTTTTTACTGAAGTATAGTTGATATACAATATTACATAAATTATACCTGTAAAGTATAGTGACTCACATATTTTTAAAGGATATATTCCATTTACAGTTATTATAAAATATTGGCTATATTCCCTGTGTTGTACAGTATATCCTTGTAGCTTATTTTGTGCATAACAGTTTGTACCTCTTAATCCCCTACCTCTATATTGCCCCTCCCCCTTCCTTCTCCCCACTGGTAACTACTAGTTCTTTATATCTGTGAGTCTGTTTCTTTTTTATTATATTTACTAGTTTGTTGTATTTTTTTGATTCACCTATTAGGGATATCATATAGTACATGTCTTTCTCTGACTTATTTAACTTAGCATAATACCCTCCAAGTCAATCCATGCTGTTGCAAATGGCATTATTATATTTTTTCATGGCTCTGCAGTGTTCCACTGTGTGTGTGTGCGTGTGTGTGTGTGTGTGTGTATGTGTGTGTATAGGTATTACATCTTCTTTATCCATTCATCTGTTGATGGACACTTAGGTTGCTTCATATCTTGGTAATTGTAAATAATGCTGCTATGAACATTGGGGTGAGTGTATCTTTTCCAATTAGCATTTTGGGTTTTTCAGATGTATGACCAGAAATGGAATTTCTGGGTCATATGGTAGTTCTGTGTTTAGTTTTTTTGAGAAACCTCCATCCTGTTTTCCACTGTGGCTGCATGAATTTATATTCCCTCCAACAGTGTACAAAGGGTTCCCTTTTCTCTACATCTTTGCCAACATTTGTTATTTGTAGACATTTGATGATAGCCATTCCGACAGGTGTGAGGTGATAGCTCATTGTAGTTTTGATTTGCATTTTCTTGATGATTAGTGATGTTGAGCATTTCTTCACGTGCCTATTGGCCATCTGCATTTCCTCTTTGGAAATCTGTCTCTTCAGTTCTTCTGCGCATACTTTAATCAGTTTTTTTTTTTTCGATGTTGAGTTGTACAAGCTGTTTATATAGGTTGGATATTAATCCCTTATCTGTCATATCATTTGCAAATATTTTCTCCCATTCAGTAAGTTGTCTTTTCATTTTGTTTATGGTTTCCTTTACTGTGCAAAAGCTTTTAAGTATAATTAGGTCCCATTTGTTTATTTTTTTATTTTATTTTCTTTAAGAGATGAATCCCAAAAAATATTGCTGTGATTTATGTCAGAGTGTTCTGCCTATGTTTTCCTCTAGAAGTTTTATAGTAGCCAGTCTTACATTTCGGTCTTTAATCTATTTTGAATTTATTTTTGTATATGGAGTTAGAGAATGTTCTAATTTCATTCTTTTACATGTAGCTGTCCAGTTTTCCCAGTACCCCTTATTGAAGAGACTGTCTTTTCTCCACTGTACTTTCTTGCCTCCTTTGTCATAGATTAATTGACCCAAACTGTGTGGATTTATTTCTGGGCTCTCTGTCCTGGTCCATTGATCTATATGTCTGTTTTTGTCCTAGTACTATATTATTTTGATTACTGTAGCTTTATAGTATAGTCTGAAGTCAGGGAGCATGATTCCTCCAGCTCTATTCTTTCTCAAGATTGTTTTGGTTATTCAGGGTCTTCTGTGTTTCTATACAAATTTAAAAATTTTTTGTTCTACTTCTGTGAAAAATGCCATTGGTAATTTGATAGGGATTGCATTGAATCTGTAGATTTTCTTGGGTAGTATGGCCATTTTAACAATATTGAGTCTCTCAATCCAAGAACATGATATATCTTTCCATCTGTTTGTGTCATCTCCACTTCCTTTCATCAATGTCTTAAAGTTTTCAGAGTAGAGGTCTTTTGCCTCCTTAGGTAAGTTTATTCCTAGGTATTTTATTGTTTTTGATGCAGTTGTAAAGAGGATTGTTTCCTTAATTTCTCTTTCTGCTATTTCATTGTTAGTGTATAGAAGTGCAACAGATTTCTGTATATTAATTTTGTATCCTGAAACTTTACTGAATTCATTGATGAGCTCTGGTAGTTTTCTGGTGTCATCTTTAGAATTTTCTGCATATAGTATCATGTCATCTACAAAGAGTGACAATTTTACTTCTTCCTTTCCTATGCGGATTCCTTTATTTATTTTTCTTCTCTGATTGCTATGTCTAGGACTTCCAATACTGTGTTGAATAAAAGTGGTGCAAATGGGTATCCTTGTCTTGTTCCTGATCTTAGGGGGAATGCTTTCAGCTTTTCACTGTTGAGTATGCTGTTAGCTGTGGTTTTCCTATATATGACTTTTATTATGTTGAAATATGTACCCTCTTTACCCACTTTCTGGAGAAGGTTTATCAAGAATAGATGTTCAAGTTTGTCAAAAGATCTTTCTGCATCCATTGAGATGATCATATAGTTTTTATTATTGAATTTGTTAATGTGGTGTATCACATTGATTGATTTTCAGATATTGAAAAATCCTTGCATCCCTGGGATAAATCCCATTTGATCATGGTATATAATCCTTTTAATGTGTTGTTGGATTTTGTTTGCTAATTTTTTTTGAGGGTTTTTGCATCTGTGTTCTGCAGTGATATTGTCCTGTACTTTTCTTTTTTGTGATATCTTTGTCTGCTGTTGGTATCAGGGTGATGGTGGCCTCGTAGAATGAGTTTGGAAGTGCTCCTTCCTCTGTAATTTTTTGGAATAGTTTCAGCTTAGGTTTTAACTCTTCTCTAAATGTTTGGTATAATTCACATGTGAAGCCATCTGGTCCTAGACTTTCATTAGTTGGGAGTTTGAAAATTACTGATTCATTTTCATTACTGGTAATTGGTCTGTTTATATTATCTATTTCTTTCTGGTTCAGTCTTAGGAGATTGTACATTTCTAAGAACTTGTTTCTTCTTGTTTGTCCATTTTATTGACATATAGTTGTTTTTTTTACATCTTTATTGGAGTATAATTGCTTTACAATGGTGTGTAAGTTTCTGCTTTATAACAAACTCAATCAGTTATACATATACATATGTTCCCATATTTCTTCCCTCTTGCATCTCCCTTCCTCCCACCCTCCCTATCCCACCCCTCTAGGTGGTCACAAAGCACCGAGCTGATCTCCCTGTGCTATGCAGCTGCTTCCCACTAGCTATCTATTTTACGTTTGGTAGTGTATATATGTCCATGCCACTCTCTCACTTTGTCACAGCTTACCCTTCCCCCTCCCCATATCCTCAAGTCCATTCTCTAGTAGGTCTGTGTCTTTATTCCTGTCTTACCCCTAGGTTCTTCATGACATTGTTTTTTCTCTTAAATTCCATATATATGTGTTAGCATGTGGTATTTGTCTTTCTCTTTCTGACTGACTTCACTCTGTATGACAGACTTTAGGTCCATCCACCTCATTACAAATAGCTCAATTTCGTTTCTTCTTATGGCTGAGTAATATTCCATTGCATATATGTGCCACATCTTTTTTATCCAGTCATCTGATGATGGACACTTAGGTTGTTTCCATCTCCTGGCTATTGTAAATAGAGCTGCACTGAACATTTTGGTACATGACTCTTTTTGAATTATGGTTTTCTCAGGGTATATGCCCAGTAGTGGGATTGCTGGGTCATATGGTAGTTCTATTTTTAGTTTTTTAAGGAACCTCCATACTGTTCTCCATAGTGTCTTTGCCAATTCACATTCCCACCAGCAGTGCAAGAGTGTTCCCTTTTCTCCACACCCTCTCCAGCATTTATTGTTTCAAGATTTTTTAATGATGGCCATTCTGACTGGTGTGAGATGATATCTCATTGTAGTTTTAATTTGCATTTCTCTAATGATTAATGATATTGAGCATTCTTTCATGTGTTTGTTGGCAGTCTGTATATCTTCTTTGGAGAAATGTCTATTTAGGTTTTCTGCCCATTTTTGGATTGGGTTGTTTTTTTGTTATTGAGCTGCATGAGCTGCTTATAAATTTTTGCGATTAATCCTTTGTCAGTTGCTTCATTTGCAAATATTTTCTCCCATTCTGAGGGTTGTCTTTTGGTCTTCTTTATGGTTTCCTTTGCTGTGCAAAAGCTTTGAAGTTTCATTAGGTCCCATTTGTTTATTTTTGTTTTTATTTCCATTTCTCTAGGAAGTGGGTAAAAAAGGATCTTGCTGTGATTTATGTCATAGAGTGTTCTGCCTATGTTTTCCTCTAGGAGTTTGATAGTTTCTGGCCTTACATTTAGATCTTTAATCCATTTTGAGCTTATTTTGTGTATGGTGTTAGGGAGTGATCTAATCTCATACTTTTACATGTACCTATCCTGTTTTCCCAGCACCACTTATTGAAGAGGATATCCTATCTCCACTGTACCTTCCTGCCTCCTTTATCAAAGATAAGGTGACCATATGTGCATGGGTTTATCTCTGGGCTTTCTATCCTGTTCCATTGATCTATATTTCTGTTTTTGTGCCAGTACCATACTGTCTTGATTACTGTAGCTTTGTAGTATAGTCTGAAATCAGGGAACCCGATTCCTCCAGCTCTGTTTTTCGTTCTCAAGATTGCTTTGCCTATTCAGGGTCTTTTGTGTTTCCACACAAATTGTGAAATTTTTTGTTCTAGTTCTGTGAAAAATGCCAGTGATAGTTTGATAGGGATTGCATTGAATCTATAGATTGCTTTGGGTACTAGAGTAATTTTCACAATGTTGATACTTCCAATCAAAGAACATGGTATATCTCTCCATCTGGTGGTATCATCTTTAATTTCTTTCATCAGTGTCTTATAATACTCTGCATACAGGTCTTTTTTCTCCTTAGATAGGTTTATTCCTAGATATTTTATTCTTTTAGTTGCAGTGGTAAATGGGAGGGTTTTCTTGATTTCACTTTCAGATTTTTCTTCATTGGTGTATAGGAATGCAAGAGATTTCTGTGCATTAATTTTGTACCCTGCTACTTTACCAAATTCATTGATTAGCTCTAGTAGTTTTCTGGTAGTATCTTTAGGGTTCTCTATATATAGTGTCATGTCATCTGCAACCAGTGACAGCTTTACTTCTTCTTTTACGATTTGCATTCCTTTTATTTCCTTTTCTTCTCTGATTGCTGTGGGTAAAACTTCCAAAACTATGTTAAATAAGAGTGGTGAGAGTGGGCAACCTTGTCTTGCTCCTGATCTTAGTGGAAATGCTTTCTGTTTTTCACCATTGAGGACAATGTTGGCTGTGGGTTTGTCATATATGGCCTTTATTATGTTGAGGAAAGTTCCCTCTATGCCTTCTTTCTGCAGGGTTTTTATCATAAATGGGTGTTGAATTTTTGTTGAAAGCTTTCTCTGCATATTGAGATGACCATATGGTTTTTCTCCTTCAGTTTGTTAATATGGTGTATCACATTGATTGATTTGTGTATATTGAAGAATCCTTGCATTCCTGGAATAAACCCCACTTGATCATGGTGTATGATCCTTTTAATGTGCTGTTGGATTCTGTTTGCTAGTATTTTGTTGAGGATTTTTGCATCTATGTTCCAGTGATTTTGGCCTGTAGTTTTCTTTCTTTGTGACATCCTTGACTGGTTTTGGTATCAGGGTGATAGTGGCCTCATAGAATGAGTTTGGGAATGTTCCTCCCTCTGCTGTATTTTGGAAGAGTTTGAGGAGGATAGGTGTTAGCTCTTCTCTAAATGTTTGATAGAATTACCCTGTGAAGCCATCTGGTCCTGGGCTTTTGTTTGTTGGAAGATTTTTAATCACAGTTTCAATTTCAGTGCTTGTGATTGGTCTGTTCATATTTTCTATTCCTTCCTGATTCAGTCTTGGCAGGTTGTGCATTTCTAAGAATTTGTCCATTTCTTCCAGGTTGTCCATTTTATGGGCATAGAGTTGCTTGTAGTAATCTTTCATGATCTTTTGTATTTCTGCAGTGTCAGTTGTTACTTCTCCTTTTTCATTTCTAATTCTATTGATTTGAGTCTTCTCCCTTTTTTTGTTGATGAGTCTGACTAATGGTTTATCAATTTTGTTTATCTTCTCAAAGAACCAGCTTTTAGTTTTATTGATCTTTGCTATCGTTTCCTTCATTTCTTTTTCATTTATTTGTGATCTGATCTTTACGATTTTTTTCCTTCTGCTAACTTTGAGGTTTTTTGTTCTTCTTTCTCTACTTGCTTTAAGTGCAAGGTTAGGTTGTTTTTTCGAGATGTTTCCTGTTTCTTAAGGTAGGATTGTATTGCTATAAACTTCCCTCTTAGAACTGCTGTTGCTGCATCCCATAGGTTTTGGGTCGTCGTGTCTCCATTGTCATTTGTTTCTAGGTATTTTTTGATTTCCTCTTTGATTTCTTCAGTGATCAGTTCATTATTAAGTAGTGTATTGTTTAGCCTCCATGTATTTTTATTTTTTACAGATCTTTTCCTGTAATTGATACCTAGTCTCATAGCGTTGTGGTCTGAAAAAATACTTGATACAATTTCAATTTTCTTAAATTTACCAAGGCTTCATTTGTGACCCAAGATATGATCTATCCTGGAGAATGCTCCATGAGCACTTGAGAAAAATGTGTATTCTGTTGTTTTTGGATGGAATGTCCTATAAATATCAATTAAGTCCATCTTGTTTAATGTATCATTTAAAGCTTGTGTTTCCTTATTTATTTTCATTTTGGATGATCTGTCCATTGGTGAAAGTGGGGTGTTAAAGTCCCCTACTATGAATGTGTTACTGTCGATTTCCCCTTTTATGGCTGTTAGTATTTGCCTTACGTATTGAGTTGCTCCTATGTTGGGTGCATAAATATTTACAATTGTTATATCTTCTTCTTGGATTGATCTCTTGATCATTATATAGTGTCCTTCTTTGTCTCTTCTAATAGTCTTTATTTTAAAGTCTATTTTGTCTGAGATGAGAATTGCTACTCCAACTTTCTTTTGGTTTCCATTTGCATGGAATATCTTTTTCCATCCCCTCACTTTCAGTCTGTATGTGTCTCTAGGTCTGAAGTGGGTCTCTTGTAGACACCATATATATGGGTCTTGTTTTTGTATCTATTCAGCCAGTCTGTGTCTTTTGGTGGGAGCATTTAATTCATTTACATTTAAGGTAATTATCGATATGTTTGTTCCTGTTACCATTTTCTTAATTGTTTTGGGTTTGTTATTGTAGGTATTTTCCTTCTCTTGTTTTTCTTGCCTAGAGAATGATCCTTTAGCATTTGTTGTAAAGCTGGTTTGGTGGTGCTGAAGTCTCTCAGCTTTTGCTTGTCTGTAAAGGTTTTAATTTCTCCATCAAATCTGAAGGAGGTCCTTGCTGGGTAGAGTAATCTGGTTGTAGTTTTTTCTCCTTCATCACTTTAGATATGTCCTGCCAGTCCCTTCTGGCTTGCAGAGTTTCTGCTGAAAGATCAGCTGTTAACCTTATGGGGATTTCCTTGGGTGTTATTTGTTATTTTTCCCTTGCTGTTTTTAATATGTTTTCTTTGTATTTAATTTTTGACAGTTTGATTATTATGTGTCTTGGCGTGTTTCTCCTTGTATTTATCCTGTATGGGACTCTCTGTGCTTCCTGGACTTGATTAACTATTTCCTTTCCCATATTAGGGAAGATTTCAACTATAATCTCTTCAAATATTTTCTTAGTCCCTTTCCTTTTCTCTTCTTCTTCTGGAACCTCTATAATTTGAATGTTGGTGTGTTTAATGTTGTCCCATAGATCTCTGAGACTGTCCTCAGTTCTTTTCATTCTTTTTTCTTTATTCTGCTCTGCAGTAATTATTTCCACTATTTTATCCTCCAGGTCACTTATCCATTCTTCTGCCTCAGTTATTCTGCTATTGATCCCTTCTAGAGTATTTTTAATTTCATTTATTATGTTGTTCATCATTGCTCGTTTCATCTTTAGTTTTTCTACGTCCTTGTTAAATGTTGCTTATATTTTCTCTATTCTGTTTCCAAGATTTTGGATCATCTTTACTATCATTATTCTGAATTCTTTTTCAGGTAGACTGCCTATTTCCTCTTCATTTGTTAGGTCTGGTGGGTTTTTATCTTGCTCCTTCATCTGCTGTGTGTTTTTCTGTCTTCTCATTTTGCTTATTTTACTGTGTTTGTGGTCTCTTTTTTGCAGGCTGCAGGTTCGTAGTTCCCGTTGTTTTTGGTGTCTGTCCCCAGTGGCTAAGGTTGGTTCAGTGGGTTGTGTTGGCTTCCTGGTGGAGGGGACTAGTGCCTGTGTTCTGGTGAATGAGGCTGGATCTTGTCTTTCTGGTGGGCAGGTCCACGTCTGATGGTGTGTTTTGGGGTGTCTGTGGACTTATTATGATTTTAGGCAGCCTCTCTGCTAATGTGTGGGGTTATGTTCCTGTCTTGCTAGTTGTTTGGCATAGGGTGTCCAGCACTGTAGCTTGCTGGTCGTTGGGTGAAGCTGGGTGTTGGTGTTGAGATGGAGATCTCTGGGAGGTTTTTGCCATTTGACATTATGTGGAGCTGGGAGGTCTCTTGTGGATCAGTGTCCTGAAGTTGGCTCTCCCACGTCAGAGGCACAGCACTGACTGCTGGCTGCAGCACCAAGAGCCTTTCATCCACAAGGCTAAGAACAAAAGGGAGAAAAAGTAGAAAGAAAGAAAGAGGATAAAAGAAAATAAAATAAAGTAAGGTAAAATAAAATGTTATTAAAATAAAAAATTATTAAGAAAAAAAATTTTTTAAAAGTTAAAAAAAAAAAAAGGAAGGATAGAACCTTAGGACAAATGGTGAAAGCAAAGGTATACAGACAAAATCTCACACAGAAGCATACACATACACACTCACAAAAAGAGGAAAAGGGGAAAAAATCATAAATCTTGCTCTCAAAGTCCACCTCCTCAATTTGGGGTGATTCGTCATCTATTCAGGTATTCCACAGATGCAGGGTACATCACGTTGATTGTGGAGATTTAATCCGCTGCTTCTGAGTTTGCTGGGAGAGATTTCCCTTTCTCTTCTTTGCACAGCTCCCGGGGTTCAGCTTTGGATTTGGCCCCACCTCTGCGTGTAGGTTGCCAGAGGGTGTCTATTCTCTGCTCAGACAGGACGTGGTTAAAGGAGTCGGTGATTCGGGGGCTCTGGCTCACTCAGGCCGGGGGGAGGGAGGGGTACGGAGTGCGGGGCGAGCCTGCGGCGGCAGAGGCCTGCATGACCTTGCACCAGCCTGAGGTGCAACATGCATTCTCCCGGGGAAGTTCCTGGATCCCGGGATCCTGGCAGTGGCAGGCTGCACAGGCTCCCCGGAAGGGGGTTGTGGGTAGTGACCTGTGCTCACTCACAGGCTTTTTGGTGGTGGCAGCAGCATCCTTAGTGTCTCATGCCTGTCTCTGGGATCCGCGCTTTTAGCCACGGCTCGCGCCCGTCTCTGGAGCTCCTTTAAGCAGCGCTCTTAATCCCCTCTCCTCTTGCACCAGGAAACAAAGAGGGAGGAAAAAGTCTCTTGCCTCTTTGGCAGGTCCAGACTTTTTCCTGGACTCCCTCCCGGCTAGCCGTGGTGCACTAACCCCTTCAGGCTGTGTTCACGCTGCCAGTCCTCTCCCTGCGCTCTGACCAAAGCCTGAGCCTCAGCTCCCAGCGCCCGCCCACCCTGGCGGGTGAGCAGACAGGGCTCTCGGGCTGGTGAATGCCGATCGGCCCTGATCCTCTGTGCGGGAATCTCTCCGCTTTGCCCTCCGCACCCCTGTTGCTGCACTCTCTTCCACGGCTCCGAAGCTCCCCCACTACGCCACCCGCAGTCTCCACCCGCGAAGGGTCTTCTAGTGTGTGGAAACCTTTCCTCCTTCACAGCTCCCTCCCACTGGTGCAGGCCTCGTCCCTATTCTTTTGTCTCTGTTTATTCTCTTTTTTCTTTTGCCCTACCCAGGTACGTGGGGGTGTTTCTTGCCTTTTGGGCGTTCTGAGGTCTTCTGCCAGCGTTCAGTAGGTGTTCTGTAGGAGTTGTTCCACGTGTAGATGTATTTCTGGTGTATCTGTGGGGAGGAAGGTGATCTCTGCATCTTGCTCTTCTGCTATCTTCCCTGCCTTTTTTATTGACATATATTTGTTTATAATAGTCTCTTATGATTTTTTCTATTTCTGTGGTGTTATTTGTAACTTCTCCTTTTTCACTTCTGATTTTATTGATTTGGGCCCTCTTCCTTTTTTTGTTGATAAGTTTGGTTAAAGGTTTATCAATTTTGTTTTTTCAAAAACATCAGCTTTTAATTTAATTGATCTTTTTTATTGTTTTTTTAGTTTATATTTTATTTTATTTTTTCTGTTCTGATCTTTATGATTTCTTTCCTTCCACTAACTTAGGGGTTTGTTTTTCTTCTTTCTCTAGTTGCTTTAGGTGTAAGGTTAGGTTGTTTGAGATTTTTCTTATTACCTGAGGTAAGCTTGTATCATTATAAACTTCCCTCTTAGAACTGTTTTTGCTGCGTCTTATAGATTTCAAATCATTGTGTTTTAGTTTTTGTTCGTCTCTAGGTATTTTTTTGATTTCCCCTTTAATTTCTTCAGTGATTCATTGGCTGTTTAGTAGCGTATTGTTTAGTCTCCATGGGTTTGTGTTTTTGTACTTTTTTTCTTGTAGTTGATTTCTAGTCTCATAGCATTGTGATTAGAAAAGGTGTCTGATGTGACTTCAGTTTTCTTAAATTCACCAAGGCTTGTTTTCTGGCCTAGCATGTGATCTATCCTGGAGAATGTTCCATGTGTACTTGAAAAGAACATGTATTCTGCTGCTTTGGGCTGGAATCCTCTCTCTATATATATCTATTAAGTCTGTGTGGTCCTGTGTGTCAGGTTTTTTTTCATTAATTTTTACTGGAGTATGGTTGGTTTATAATGTTGTTTTAGCCTCCAGTATGTGTCATTTAAGGTCAGTGTTTCCTTATTGATTTTTTGTCCGGATGATCTGTCCATTAGTGTAAGTGAGGTGTTCAAGTCCCCTACTACTTTTGTGTTACTGATGGTTTCTCTTTTCATGCCCTTTAATATTTGCCTTATATATTTAGGTGCTCCTATGTTGGGTGTACATATATTTACAATTGTTATATCTTCTTCTTGGACTGATCCCTTGATCATTAGGTGGTGTCCTTCTTTGCATCTTGTAACAGCCTTTATTTTAAAGTCACTTTGTCTGATATAAGTATTGCTACTCTGGCTTTTTTAAAGTTCCATTTGCATGAAATACTTTTTTCTATCCCCTCACTTTCAGTCTAAGGGTGAGCATCTTTTATTAGAAAAATGGATGTCTAATTTTCAGGTCATAATTCTCTTGAACTTAACTTCAGAGTTAAGAAGTAGAATGTGTGTGGTGAGGGAGAGAAAAGTTTTCTAACCTTACTTCATTTGGGCAGCTTTCCTCTCTTTGCGGCAGCTACACACACAGCTTACTGTACTTGTTTATAAACCTTCTCCATCCATCTGGTTTTAGTGCAGAGTCCTTAAAAACTCTGCTAATAGATTGAACACAGGGCTTCATGTTGTGATTATTTTATATATATATATATATATATATATATATATATATATATATAAATCTCAAGGTTTGAAATACATATTCTAGGTATTTTTTAATACCTTAGAGAATTTGGAGAAGGTACCTCATGAGTATTAAACCCTTTTAAACAGAAATTCTAAGGTCATGAATTTAAATGATGTTTAATTCTTAAAATGTTACCAAAATGAGGGAATTTGATGGAGAATTTTGTTTGAAACTAATGAACTTGTCATATTTCTTTGCTTTTTTTTTGCCAAGTATGATATGACTTCTACGTTAAATCTGTATCCCTTTTTTTCCTTGAATTTTTGAAGCTTGATATTTCTTATAAAACTATAAGCCCCCTCCCCTTTTAACTCATCTAATGGGCCTTCCAGAAATCGAGTCAGACCTGTCTTGTTAATTTTTAACACAGTACTCCTCAGTGAACTCAGTAACAGTAAATATCATGTGCCTCAACACTTTTAGACATAGTTTAGATTTTTTCCTCTTCTCTTTGCCTCACCTTCAATCTCCTTCCCTTTTCTCTGTCGTCCTCCCTTACCACTCTTTTCCTGTCTGTGTACTAGCTTCCATAGATTATCCTCATGTTTCCAAATATCCCATTTCAGAATCAAGAGAATTTTTCTATTTCTGTTTAAATAGTCCTTCCTTAGCCACAGCATCCTTAGTTTGAAAACTGCTAGACATTTTTCAGTTGCAGCTTGGACCAAAAATAAGTGAAGTTAGAACACTTTGAATATCCAATAATCCCTTCTTCCCTTCACATACATACACAATAGCATTCTGTTTATAATGTGTTGAGAGAAAAGAGACATGGAGTGAATGCTGGTTTGGCCAAATGGGAAACAGCCACAAGCGTTCTGCCTGTTTTTCACTCTCATATCCTACAGGCCCTAATTGTCCTGAGGAATTCTATCAGTTAACTGCTTGTCTAACTGACAGTGTATACCAACAGGACCATGTGCCACATTTAATAAAATCCTGTGGGAGGTGAAATAAGTGCAGATATGAGAGGTTATATTCATGACAGCATAGCAATTTCTTATCATTTCTTGAGTCAATAGACAAGCAAATCAAAAAACATGATCAGAATTTGCTTCTCTTAATATCTATTCTGTCATCCTAAGTAACCTGGGGGAAAGTTAATCTATACAGGTATCAATACAGAATTTACCTACATGAATCTTAGAAAATGTCAAAAATGTCAAGCTCCTTGAGAATTATAACTTTTCAGATTAAGACTATCTCAATTTTTAACAGTTCAGCAGAATATGTAGTAAAAGAGGAAAGGTCTATTTAATTTATCCTTAAAATTTATTTTAAATTCTGAAAAGAACTGCAGTTTTAAGTTTAGCCCTATAGAGAGTTGACTTGATACCTATAAAATATCTCTGGATCTTTTACCAGTCCTGGGAAAGGGTGCCACATTCTTCCAGGTATATTTGTTGGATGACAAAGATATATCCTAATTTATTCTATCCAAGTTACAAAATTCTTAGATCCATTAAGAATAGCAAATACAGAAAATTAACTCTTTGAAATAACCAGCTTTAAGTAATGCTGACACACTTCTCTGAGTTCATTTTCTTCTGAATTTCCACACTTAAATATGTTGATATCAGTCAGTGGACCACACAGCAAAATGCCATGCACATGTGTATATTATACGCAGTTCTGGTACAGAAATCATATTACATATACACATAAACACACAGATACAGACACACACACACACACACACACACACACACACACACACTCTTAGACTTCCATGCATAGAAGGCCATGGAGTTCATGTGTTCCAGCACTACAAAAAGATTTATTCTTGTTGAAATAATAATGATAGAAAAAGTTGATTTACTGCTTTAGTAGGGACTAATGATCATAAAGTAATGCTTCTTGTAGCTTACCTAAATCCTAGATATATTTCCTCTTGATTGATTTTAAGAAGGAAATGAAAATGGTTGGTCTCTTATGTTGGTTTCTGTAGAAGCAGAGCCTAAGAAAAGGATTCATGTTGTACCTGATTTTAGATGTGCCATGTGCTAAATATGAGGTGTGGGAGGGCACCTCTTTGATGACATGGCTCTCACATGGTAAGGTTGTTTCTCCAGAGAAGAAGGCAGCCATGAGCCGTTAGTAGCTAACATTCCCAGCAGCTGGGGATATGTGTGCCTGCCACTAAATGAATCTTGGTAGAATACTGGCATCGTTCACTAAAATTCTATGCAGTCTTCATTGAAGCAATCAGGCACATTTTGGTATGCTTAATACTTTCCTTTCTTCAGCCATTCTTATTTTGCTTAATGTCCTAATTTTTTCTTACTATATTATTCCTAAAAAATTAGCCTTTTCTAAGCTTCATTTTCACAGATTACTAGAGAGTAATACTGAAATTAGTGTAAATGGATGATGACTGGAAAGTCCCAACTATTTCATGACCTCTCTAGGCTTCCAGTGTTATTCTTTGCTCTTCACTAAAGCATTATATTGGTAACTCGTAATCTGCCCAGATGGTTATTGTACTGATAACATATGATAACATTTACTATTATGTCACTTGAAATTCATTAAAAATTAATATTTTAGTGGAGGGTATTTATATAAATAAGTTTTAGGATGGCATTAATTTGTTATTTTAGAAATCTTGAAAAGAATTTTTGATGAAAGATTTGATATGTTTATAAACTCTTCTGTGATTCACTGAAGTTGCTTTAATTTTGAATATTATAAGACCCTTATGCTATTATTTCAATGAATTTTGGATCTGGATTAATGTATACGTTTTGAGTGCCATAGTGGAATAAATTGCTATTTCTTGGAATAACTCCTGTATAAATTGTATGTTGTGATGCAGCTTCATGAAGCTATATAGCAATTTAACTCTCGTGGGTAGGATAGATGAAGTTTTAAAGTTAAGGAAATGGGCACTCAACATAAATAAAAATATGGATTTTTGTACTTAAGCAATGAAAATACTCACATAAGTATAATAATAATAAAAAACTAATAGTACAGAAATTCATGTAAAACATACCAAGCAATGTTCTGAACCCTTTCAATATATGAACGTATTTAATCCTCATAACAACCCTATGAAGTATGCCTGGTTAACAACCCAAATTTATGCATGAGAAAACTGATTCACAGGGTGATTAAGTGACTTGCCTGGGGTCACATAGCAAGTATGAAATAGAGCCACAGTTCAAACACACAATCTGACTTCGGAATTGAGTGGACCACCTCTCTAACAAAAGCATTAATCTTACTCTTCCTTCCCAAGTGACAATCTACATATACACAAGGAGTAGCTAGTACTGATCTTTGTTATGTGCATTGAAAATTACCAGCAAAGAGTTGTTCTTCTAACTAAACCAGGACCATTAGCCTTAAAACTGCTAGGATTCTGTGATGATATCACATAGGTGCTCTTATTCTTTCCCTTTTCCCTCCCTCCTCTGTCATTCTCTCTCCTCCCTTTCTCTTTCTTCCTCTTTTTCTTTACAGGTATACACTATTTAAAAAGAAAATTAACTAGTCAGGGGACTGAAAAAATGCCTAAAATTCTGCAAATCAGAAAGTGAGGCAAGAAATTTGATAATATGCTTATGAAAATATTATAGCTATAACTATTTTACAAATATCAACTTAAGTATTGTACACTTAAAGTATAAATGCCTTAATATATCTTTTCACTTTGCCTTCTAGAATCTGAGTGATGCTGAAAGTTAATTGAGGAATTATAATAAAGTCCTTAATGATGGCTAGACTAGAATTTTGCAATTTAATTTATTAATATTATTGTTTTTAGGTGTTAAAAACACCATGTATTCTAAAGTAGTACTAATAGTTGATATGTTGGGAAAAACCTGCTCACTTTATTTTATTGACTAAATTTTATTTTGGAATCTTTAGACAACTCTCCTAGAATGAGTGGAAAAATATGTGTTTGTAATTTTCAGCATCAAAAGTTGGTTGCGATTATTTTCTCTACTTACATATTTTTTCTATTCTGAGGTTTTTGCTTCCTTTATAAAGTGAAGGAATATCTTTTTAGAAAGTTAAGAACCTTTTGGTATTTAACTCTCTCTTTGGAAAGGGAAATTAGCAGCTGTAGAGTTTTATTCAGACTTGGTCTGATTGTATATCTGGAAATGAAGTCCTACCTTAACTGTTTAATTAAAAATTGGAAGAAAATATTTAAGCAGGTGTTAATCAAGTCTTTTAAAAAAAATATTGCATACCCCAGCCTTTCCAGGTGCAGTTCAAGTTTTTTCTACCTACAAAATAAAGCAGAAACTAGTTAGGGAGATGAAGTCTATTTTGAGGCCAGGAAGTTTATTTCTTAAAGTTGAAGAATCATATAATTATCACCCAACACACAGTACTGGCTCCTTTTAAAGAAATAATACATCTTAGCCTTTTTTATATAGCTTTATCATTGACATTGCATTATTTGTTATTGATATACATTAAACTGTGTATGTATCACATGTATAACGATAAATTTTGCCATGTATATACCTATATTCATGAAATCATTACTACAGTCAGGGTAATAAATATAACTTTTTTCGTTGTAAAATACATAAGCATACAGCAAGTATACAAAATAGAGCTGTATAACTCAATGATTTATCAAACGTATATATATATTACTATATTCCATTTGTCAATCTAATGTTTTATTTAGAATCTTTATGTGAATAAGCATAGTATATTGGCTTCAGAAAATAAGAAATTAAAAAATACAGGTTAATGGCAAAGTGTGGAAAGCTTACAGGCCCAAGGTATTCAAACACAAAGTCTGAGCAATAATTGGCTGACCACTAAGACGTGCTGACATAGGGGTGATCTCTAGGATGCCAGACTTAAGAATAAAAACAATAATTTAAGAAACGCCAGACAATCCTCAGTGGTGGCACATTATGGGAGAGACAGACTCTACATAATTGCTCCAGGCAAGTTACTAAATGACAAAAAGCATAAACAACAGCTCCCTGGAGTGGGCATCAGAATCTAAGACTATGGATTGGTTTCTCCCATTTCATGCTTATTCCAGGAATGCTCTTAGGGGGAGTGGCAGGTCAGTTACCTCAACTTGGCAAACCATTATTTTTTTCTCACCCTCCTTCCCTCTCTTCCTTCTTTCTCTCCTCCCTTTTATTACTTCTTTACTTCCTTGCTTTACTTGCCATTCCTTTCTGATACCTTTTTTCTTTCTTTTTTTGCTCAGTACCTATAGTAATATTCCTGTAAGTTGTAGTGTGACTGGACACTATATGTGTATATTTGTCTGGAAGACACACATATTTGATGTTTACATAATTACATGTTAACAATGGTTACCTCTACCTAGATGTTCAGTATTGATGTTATGTTTCTTTCTTTGAACATTTCTGTTTTCTTAACATTTCTCAAATGTTTGAACATTTAAAGTTTTCTGCATCAAATATGTAGTCACTCTTGTAAACCTTTTGGGGTAAAACCAATAAATGCTATTTATTAGTTGAATAATTAAATTTAGTAATTAACTTAAACGAGTAAAGTAAAAAAAAAAGTTAATTGAAAAAAATGCAGCTCAAAGATGCAAGAGAAATATTGAATGTAAAAATATAATGTTTATAGAATTTACATTTTGAGACTGTTCTTGATACTTAAAAGAATTGAAAAAGAAAACTTCATTTGTTCACACTTTGGGAGACACCCAGATATATTTTATAATATTGAAAAATACATAATTAGTATTTTTCAAACATTTTTATAAGCTCAAACAGAACTATGTTATGCCAAGAACATTTTGCCTTGATTTTTAATATCATGTGTCATTCAGTGAAAGCTAATCCATATGTTTATGATTCATTTAAATTAAATTATCAAAATATTGATTTGAAGAGCCACTTGATATCTAAAGAGAAATTTTAGAGTTTTCAAAAGAGGCTATTTTAAATTTTAAAAATCAGGTTATTTTATCATACTAATGGTAAGAAAATCAAAATCTTATGGAAGATCCAGAATTACTTTTAATGTTGAAGAATAAATTTTTTAGGTGTTAAGAGAAAATATTTACCCCTACCCTTGTTTAAAAGGGGTTAAATATGTTTATCTGGGTGAGTAAAGTTAGAGTCCATAAGTCCCATTCTGCTTTTAAGCAATTGTGTGCAGATATATACAATATTTTTGTGAAAAAGACTCCTTTCAGAATATTTACTGCATGTTTTCCACTTTTGCACACATCACATGACAAAACTTATAGCTCTTTAATTCCCCAGTAAATTTTGAAAACAAATCGTAAAATAATATCTAAATTCAAGTTTTGTTTTGTTTGTTTTTAATGCTCCTGGTGATTTTAATCTTCCCAACTCTCTTTTTTTTAACCTACTAATAGAGATAAAGCTATAGTAATAAGAATTCTTCTCCTTGCTCCCAGATAAGTTGGTTCTGAATATGAAAGTTTCTCTATTCCTAACACTTATGTAGGCAAGTGTCTACAAACACATTCATGTGTTTCATGAGTTTGAAAACATACAAATCACATGGGAAAATACTTGTCACAACACTTTTAATCAGTAAATACCTATTCACATCTGTAAGAGCTGAAGCCTATATAGCCTGATTCTATTCCTGTGGAAATGAAGAGGTGTAACTCCATCAAAACTCTGCTGGCAAATCTTTGTAAGAATACATTTATTGGGGAATGCTAACCACCTTAATTATATTTCCTACCAGCCCATACTATGTCATAGTATTATTAATATAGTAAACTTTAATATTATTTAAACATTATTTAAATTATATATTTTAGTGTTCAAAATATGCCAGACAATGTACTAAGAGCTTTAAGTATTTTTATTAGCCTCACAGCAGTGAAGAAATGCTTAATTCTCTTTGCCTTTCCTCCATTTTCTAAGTACCAAAAATGTCACCCACCCACAAACTACTTTATTTCTTTCATGAAGATTTTTCTGCAGGTCTTGCATTTTTCTAATCATTAAATGAATGCTAAAGTTTGCATAGCATACTTACTTATCATATATACCTCATGTATACGTATTGCTTTTTTCATAGCTCTCTTAGATTTTCTTTGCATAATGTGAGGGGCATCAGCTATGGAGTTCAGCAATCCTGAGTTCCTTTCCTACCTTCATCATATAGTATGGGTGTCACTTTTGTGCAAGTTAGAAAACTTCCTTGAACATTAGTTTCTTCATGAAAATAGTAACATCTATTTGGAAGAGTTGCTTTGAAGATTAAGTAAGATAATTGCATAGCATAATTCCAAGCATAGAATAAACGTTCATTAAATGATGGTATTGATGTCTTAGATTGAATGAGTTTATGTTATACCCCTTGTGTATCTTTAATTTAGAGGCTTTAAAGCAGTAACTCTTAGTTGGATGGAGATATTACTTTCCTAGAGGGGCATATCACAGTCATGCTAAGGGTTATGTAAAAACTACCCGTTCTTCCTGTCCTACTTCTCCTTATTCAGTTCTAGATTCATTTCCTGAAAGACAGTTTTCTAAATGTCAATTGGATTTAAAGAATCTACTCAGATACATTTATTTGTTTCTTTTAACTGTTTGAAAACATTTACAGTAAGTTTTACTACATGGAGTAGTTTTACTAACCATTGATATTTCCCCAAATGTTTTATCTGCCAGTTTTCATTTTGTTTTCCTCACAGTGTTTTCAGTAATTTTAATTTGTCTCTCCTTGACTACTTGGTTCTATAACTGGAAGGAACTGAAATAAAGAATGGAGGCTGGGGCTTCCCTGGTGGCGCAGTGGTTGGGAGTCCACCTGCCGATGCAGGTGACGCGGGTTCGTGCCCCGGTCCGGGAAGATCCCACATCCGCGGAGCAGCTGGGCCCGTGAGCCATGGCCGCTGAGCCTGCGCGTCTGGAGCCTGTGCTCCGCAACGGGAGAGGCCACAACAGTGAGAGGCCCATGTACCGCAAAACAAAAACAAAAACAAAAAGAATAGAGGCTGTCTGTTGAGAGCTAGGACTACCATCACACAACAAATCTCAGACTGGAGAGGAAAGAGATGGAGCACTCAAGAGAGGAGCCACATACGACACTGTTCAAACCAGAAATCATTTGAGAGGGAAAGGGGACACCAAAATATTTAACAGGTATTATTTTACCTACCACAAGCGGAGAAACAGGAATGTTCTGGGCCAGGATGTCTGGTCATCCTACCTAGGGGATAAACTGGAAAGGGATTTAGAGGTGACGAATGGAGAGGCAGATTGATGTGCAGTGAAAGAGGAGATTGAAATAACAAGATGTAATAAAGGAGGCAGATCAGAGAGAGGGAAAAATCTGAGGGTCACAAGAATACATTCATAAGACTGTATTCAAAATCTATTTCTGTGTAAGAATATATTCAAATGCCTATTCAAAACTATATTCTTTATGAATATGTAAATGTATTCCTCATGAAAATGTTTTTCATGAAAATATTTTCCGGATGGATATTTTTTTGTGGATATATATTTGTATTGGGGCAGAGAGGAATTGAATATTCCGTAAGATGCTGTTATAAAGACAAATTGAAAGATGAACTAAAACTTTACAGAAATCTTGTAGGGATGGTGAAACTATCCTTTCTAATATGGACTGTGATAATTTAGTTTTTAAAGTTTAGCGGGTAAAAGTACTAAGCCTTCAACAAATTAACTTTATTGAATTTGCTTGTAGTGAATAAGCTTTCAGGGATTGGCCTGATAAATTTTGAGTCCAGAGAAAAGTATTGAACCTAATTAATATTAGGAATCAAAATTCATAATATTAAATTGGGATTGCTTTAATTTGGGGCCATTATGCATAATCGTAAAGGGTATATATTTCTGTATGAAATGCTTGGATTGCTTTATCTCTTTTTTATTGGCTGCTCCAGTGGAAATCCTACTGGTCAGGGGATTAGCCAAAATGTGGGTGGGAGAAAGAGTAGGAAGAGAATGTAGGAAAAAAGTGGGTGGGAAGAAGCTAAAATTGGATTGGAATTCTCTACAAAGGTAGAATAATCAGGTCCTTAACAGAGAGTTACAGTTGTCTTCTGTGTTTTGAATTTAAGCAGCTTAAATATTCTTGGGGACAGAAATATTTTCTTAGCATAAAACACAGGTGCAGGTACTGCGCAGCCAAGGAAAAGCATTAGTAAACATTTGAACGTCCTTCCAATGGCATGGTCCAGAGCCAAACTTTCAATCTGCCTCAGTGGCTTAATTTTCTTGTCACACTCAAATAGAGATAGCCTGTTCTCAATGTAATGAAAGGACCATCTCAAAGTAACATGAGGAATCTTTGTGCAAAGGCAGTGTGGCCTAAAATAATCTTCAAGGGAGTTAGCTATGTTTGTTCAGCAGCAAGACACTTTTAAATGGAAAGTGTTCTCTGGCTGTTTGTACTGGACAGTGATGTTTTACATTCCAGTCATCTCACTTAGTCTCATTGGACTGGATTCTCCCTTTTAAGTTAAGAGGTAGTTGGCAGAATGTCTCCCCTGGCATAGAGGAGAGAAGGAAATTTTTCTTTCTGTTTTCAGATTTCAAAGCTTTTGTGTATGTTCCACCTTACGACAATAAAAGCTAGAAACAACAAATTATTTTAGGTTTTGGTAGATAAAAGAAGTCCACTTTTGCTAAGCGGTCAGGATCCTTTTGGCATTAATTGCCTTGATAATGCATCTTCTCATTTTTCATCTTCTTATATTCTCTCCCTGGACAGAACTGCATGTTCTCAGAATATGGGCAATGTTTCCTTCTTCCTCTCAATGTGTAGTGGCCATGACGGTATCCATGTGTGCCCTCTTTTTTTCAAAGAAGAGAAACACTTATTTCCTATTCTGGTTCATTTTACTTTTCCTTACTAATTCCTGATTCTCTATGTCTCTTCATTATAATGTATGCCCTCAAGGACTGTGGGGTCATTAGAATCATCACCAACATTCCTTCCTTTGTGAGAACACATCCATTCGGGCATTTAGAATATCTGTATGGGGGTGAAATTACTGACCCTTCTTAAAATTCTGGCATTTTTGTTGTTGATAAATATTTTGAGAATTCTTTTTAGAATTACCTTGCCTTATTTTTCCCCTTGGGTTCTCACTCATTTTGAACAGTTTCTCCTTTGGATATATAGTCCTATTTATATTGAGGCTGTAGCTTCTCCAGTATTTGGATAGAGAGGTAAAAAGGAAAGGAAGGCAAAGAGTGCTGGGGAAACCAAATAAGACAGAAGTACCTTCTAAATTCTTTCAGAAAGCATGCAGTTCTGATTCCACAAAATAGATTTGATTGTACTTCAAACACTGATATTTAAAGAGTGATGATTTGACAATGGGAATGACAAATTTCAATTAAACATAGTTGCTTTCTGGGTCAGACTGATTCACCTTAAACAGCAAGGCTTTATGCCAGTTCTGATTCACAATTGCAATGGACTCAGCTGCATCCCATGTGTCCTACTGTGACCATTTATTAATCCAAATTGAAGCTTTAAAATCCTTATAAAATTTAAAGAATAGATGTATTAAGTTGTTCTCAAGAGAAAAATCAGTTTCTTAAAATATCTGTTCACCAATGACATGCTAGTAAAAGTTAGAAATCTACTCTCAGAAAATATTTAATCAAGTTAGTTTTCCATGTAGTGGTATTATTCAAACAGAGCAAATAAAGTAGTCAGGGTACAGAGTAAAAGGCAAAAAGATAACACTGGCCTGGATTGGGCTGGATCTCTTCAACAAACTAAGGGTTGCAAGATGCAACTGAAAAAATAACTACCCATGAGCTGTGGTGGAGGTCCACAGGGAACCTTTTTTGGGGGAAACAGTTATTCTGGACATGTGGCACGGCAAAGGAATTTGAATTTGGTAGGCTCAACTGCATTAATTTCATTCTGGGTGTAAAATATGTTAGTTTGCCACTGTGGAAGAAATCATGATGAGTCATTTACAGAACTACTTAAGAGTCTTCTAACATTTCTAAGTACTTATTGCTTTGGTCACTGCTTTTTCTCTTCATAAATCTACTTTTTAATAACTTGTAAAGATAAGTATGAAAAATCCTTTTGTTTTATTCCACATGGAACAAATTTCTAACAGATATTCTTGAGTTGAATAAACAGTTGATCATATTTAATTTCCATTCTGAAATTATTGGTCTTTTCTGTTCAATCATGGAATGTTTCACGAAGAGGAGAAGGATCATTCTTTGTTCCTTCTGATAGTATAATTTTTGTCCAACTTGTTGTCAAATCAGAACCATGCTGAATCCATAAAATGGCTCTCCCTACACCAAAAGATTTTACTTGCACTTTGCAAGGATTCAGGATCATCTTGGGTAATCAGCTGTGTGTTTAAGCAAAAGAGGATTGTATGGAGAGCAAAAAATATGAATCCAGTGGGTTAAAAAAAGAGTTTTGTTTTATGATCTCAAAATATCTCTATAATCTGAAACATAACACCCCTACTACACAAATAACCCAACTTCGGCAGATGTCTCAAACCTTGTAACAAGAAGTTCTTTTGCTCAGTCTTCAAATTTACAGCGTCCAAGCACCTCTTTTCCCAACCACACTTCACATAATTAACACTAATCCTAAATTAAGTAATTTGAAGATAAAACATAAAAGTCTACCTGGGTTTATAATCAATCATTAAACAGTTGACATTAAGCCGTTGAATAAAACAGACATGGTGCTTTTTACTGTTATGAAAGTAAAAAAAAAAAAGGAATAAAATAAAATCAGTATTTGGAAAAAATGCATAGCTTTCTCTATTTTGGAGAGTAAACACAGGTTCTTAAAATGCTGCCACCTTCCTACCTGTTTTCAACTAGCAATGAACATGGAATTATAAAAATGTGCACACATACCATGTCTCTTAAACAGCACTAAACTTATGTGAAGTCTCCAAATTAAAGCTCCCCCCAGAACCCCCAACTACAGGACTTTGTAGCCATAAATGCCTTGAGATATTGGCTGAATCATCCCCTTTCCAAAATTGTCCATCTGTCTTTGAGAGTAGTTGTGATCTGGAGGTTCAAGTTGACTTACTCACTGAGCTGCCTGCCAGCTTAGATGCACTTTGTAGGTGGAAAATTGTTGGTCTTTGTCCCTCCCAGCTTGCAAGTAAAATGAAGCTGCCAAGAGATAAACACATTCTAAGTTTATCATGCTATTCTTGGCCTCAAACTACAAGCCATAAGGCAACTATTGCTCAAGGTACCGTGTTTACAAGTGTTCAGTCCTCCGCTGTTTCAGAGACCCAACAAGATGGAATTTCTTCCTGCCAGCCTATATTTTGTTTTTTCTAAGCTTTCACATTTCTCAGTTCCTTTTTAAAAAGTAAGGAAAGGGAGCAGCTTCTTTGACAGCGTTTTGAAGGTTTGAAGTCTCATTAAAATTTGATTGCAATGTTTTGGGGTTTTCTTCCCCAGAGGCACTGTAAGTTCCTAAAAAGACTAGAAGCTTCTTTCTGTTATTATCATCAGTATTATCATATTTGTCATCATCATTATTTTACTTATAAGTGAAAAGATGTATACTATGTATCTTTACATAGATCTTTTCAATTTTTGCTGTTTACTCTTTCCCTTATTTACTGAATTGACCTTTAATTTAATACATTTATTATCATAAAATACATGTTTCTCTTTTAATTGATACGATTTTTCCTCTAGTGGCTATATTGAAAATACTTAATACATTTGGTAATGTTCTTAAAACCCAAAGAAAGGAAGAATTCTTCTTTTTTCTTTTTTTGAGGGAAAGAGTACTGAGTTAACTTTCTTCACAAATGTCTTCCTGGCTGCATTGGATAACAGGATGTATTGAGTTCAAACATCTTAAATATAAAAGAGGCGTATAGCTATATCACATCCTATATTGGCACAGTATATTGACATGTATTATGTATGATGTTACACTGTTTAAATTATTAGAAATCACATTAAAAGAAATTATAATGAGATGGGGCTTTTTACCAAATCTAGAATATTTGGCAAAGGCATGATAATCAAGTTCAATCCTTGATTTACAAATAAGACTTTGAGCTTTCAGAATTTTAAAACTATATTCTATATCATGATTTCTATGCATTTCATTAAAAGTAATATCCTCTTCAGAGTTCAGCATAGTACATGTATAATTTACCTCTAGAAACAGGCTTTAATTGTTTTCTTGGATATTAATCCACATCCTGGAAACATTTTTTGGACATACTCTCACTAATGTCTGCTCTTTCCATGGTTTAATGTTGCTGCAAAGTAAATTCACTTACTACATGACAAGTGAAAAGAACATAATAGAAGAAATTTTACTTGTTCTGGTTTAAGTTCTAAGGGTAGTGAAGAAAGATTTGTAACAGTATACTCTCGGATGCCGCAAGGAAAAATGTATTGTTAATTTGAAGCATTACTTAGGACATTGAAAGGAATAAAATCATTATATCCGCACTAAAATGGGCAGAGAGCTTTCAGGACTGTCATGCCTAAGGGTTAGAATAGACTATACAACCACTGGGTGGCTTCTGAAGATGTACAGATGCGATAGTTAAGAACAACGGATGAGTATTCTATTTGAAAATCATCTCTATGTTATTTTGTTAGAATTTATCTGCAGTACTCCACTAACAACAACAAAAACAAGTTATGTGCTGATCAATGCCTGTAAAAATTTTAACTACCTTTCCCCAATATGTAGAGTTCAAAGTAGGTGGCAAAACTCTTGCATAATCTGAAGACTATCTGGGCAGAGGTGTTTGATATCTTTGCTTTATATATCTCTTGCTCTATCTTTTATTTACTCTAATAGTATTTTTAGGTGTTCTTATCGAACATAGAACAGCTAAGTAGATCACAAAATTAGCTATAAAACTTCAAAACTTATATTATTAAAACATATAAAAGGCTGAAAGTCTAAGAAATGACCTAGATTATAAGGGGGTAAGGAACTGATTGGTCATTAGTGCCAAGCAGTATGAGCAGCCACTATTATTTGATGGAACTAATATGTACTTTCTACAAGTGGTGGAGGAGACTGCCAGACCTGTGATTTTTGGCATTTTCAAAGGTACCACATGGGTAAATCTACCTGTCTGGACAAATAACTAATGTGTTAGGAGTCATTGTGGAGAGACACTTCTTGAATTGTATTTTACAATATTTTGTGTATATTTATTTAATTTACTTATTTGTTTTTAAGCCTGATTCTTGGTTTAAGATAAATGTAAGTAGTCCCAGAAATGAAGTACGTGGGTTCCAGCATTCAGTGTCACTGTTAAGAAATTAAAGTGTTGAGTACCAGGTACTCACGAAGAATGAAAAAAAAATTTTTTTTAACCCACAAGCTTTTTCTGAAAGATTAAGAATTGTTTTAAAATGTAGGTAGTTTTTCCATTTCTCAAATATTCTTGCATTACCTATTAAGCCAGGATGTACTTTTAGTTTTCAGTTTACTCTTCTATTGGAATCTTTGTTTTTGATACAGTGTCTTTCCATTTTGTTGGATGAATGTCCTTGAAGGGTATGCGTGAGGTTATGTGGTATGATTCAGTAGTCTAATGCTGTGATAACAGTAGCCCCTAGATCTCAAAATCTCAGTGGCTTAAACAAAACAAACGTTTTTTTCTTACTCATACTACACGTTCAACAGAGTGAAGCAAAAGTCTTCAGGTTAATTGGAGACTGTATCACAGTTTCTCTAAGACCCAGTTAATGGAGACTTTTTGTCCTCACATACTTTACTATGGAGTCAGGAAAACGGAACAAAGTGAGTTACTCCATGGCTCTTGCAGCTTCTTTCTGTGATGTGCATCACTTCCTTTCACATTTCTTTAGCCAAAGCAAGCCACATGATATTGCCTAACCTCAGACATGGGAGAGAATTGTTCCTACCTTGTGTTTTAAAAGAGGAGTAATAGAAAAATCCTGAACAGACCCTAGGTCTTGACTACCATGGGGATAATGTTTATAGCTATTAAGAGAGGTCACTTTTTCTTAAGCCAACAGGAGTACAAAATATTTGATACAGGGTTTGACTTTCCTGCCTAGCATTAATTTAATACTTGGGTACCATTCTAGAATTTTAAGGCCTTGCTTCTACTTACGTCTTACTTTATTATGAATGCCATAATTATGCCATGACAGTTGCTTTCAGGGAAAATTTAAAGTTTCCACAATCTTTCATAGGAAGCCACCTTGGAAGTATCTCTTTCTGTCTGTGAACAGTAGTGAATCAGCAGCAGCCAATTAAACCTAGTTGGGGACAAGTTGTGTCCTGTGCACATGGACAGCCAAAGTGGATAAAACAAAATCTAGCATATAATAACATGATATCATATAAAGTCACCCAAAGATATGCAGCAAACATGATCTTTGTTATTGAAGCATACAGTTTCAGTGCTTTTAGATCACCTCAGAATGGACAGTGTGTCCACTCATGTGGCATATGTAACAGTATAGAGTTTCATTCTTTAATCTTAAGTGTTATGCCTGAAACACTAAGTAGTATCAATAATTTAAAGGAATCAATACATTTTATATAGACATATAAAATTGCATTAATTAAAACACCTCATTCAGGACCTTATGGAAATTTTGACACGTCCTACATATTTTGATGTCTTATTTTGGTCTACCACTTCACTAGCAATAGTGACATGACAATTATCCCAAACCCTGCATTTTACATTTTTCCCCCATTAATATAGATGCTAGATACTCAAGAAATGACCTAGAATATCTTCTAGAGGACAATGCAGATTTACATGTACTGTTGTTGTTACCTATTTTTACATAATATCGTCTGATAATTTTCCCCTATAACCCTTGCCTCACTAATGTAAAGGATACTATTGAGGAAGAAGAGCTGGGTCATTGAACATTCATGAGAGCATGTTCAAATAAAATAAATAGCAAAGATCTGGAGGCTCTAAGAAAGCAGAGAGGACAGTGTAGAATGTCTAGAAAGGGAATCTAAGAAGCCATGAGAGTGAGAATATATGGCAAATGAGAGACAGACAGACAGACATGGCAAACAGGAGCAGGCCTCTAGAGTGACCTTGATCCTCGATGGCTTCCTGGTTCCACTTCCCTTTTCCTCAAAGTGGTCTGAGTAGGTTTATTTTTCTCACAATCAAAAGATTTGTCTAGAATAGTGAAGGTCTCAATTCTATGGAGCAGAATTCAACATTGCTTTAAGAAAAACACTTAAATTGCAATTATTCTGACCATTTTCAGAATAATGTTTAGTAGGCCCAGAGATATTCTGTTTATGAGTTTCTAGCTAATTGTCTAAATCCTCATGTAAAATATGAGGATTAACTTTTATCTAAGTAAACTGTTTAGCTATTTTAGAAATTATGTAGAACTTAAGTTTTTTTATGTTACTGGTGAAAACATGGATGTTGTTTGTCGTTGGCCATTTATCTCTGACATGTTAAGAGGTTAAAAATCCCTGATAATTCCCCAGAGTAAGAATTATAATTGTTTGGTAACACGATTTAAAATGTAATTTTCAAGTTATAACTATAAGCTGCTTTTCCTGTAGTATATACCATACCACAGTGAGACAGCTGGTCTGCAGTTTTCCTTTATATTAACCTGTATTATATGCAACATCTATACCTTTGTAAATTAAGGGGAACTTAAAAAAAAACAAAACCTTAACAGCACATGGGTGCAATCTGTTGACTGTTTCTATGTTTGGGGATTTAAGATAACATATAATTATGCTTGAGAAGTCAGCCCCCTGTGATACCAATTAAGAATGATGGTGTTTATAAAGCAGAAACTAACACACCATTGTAAAGCAATTATACTCCAATAAAGATGTTAAAAAAAGAAAAGAATGGTGGTGTTGCTATTACATCCCAGTTGCCATTAGCTGTTATATGTTACCTGAAAAGATTATACTTTGATGCTTTTTTTTTTTCAGGTAAGCAAAAAGAAATTACATTTATATTCACAACATTTCCTTAATTTGAAACAACATACAATTTTGATTAAATTTTATGAGTTGGACATCACAATAGGCATAATAAAATAAGTCATATTAGCAAAGTGGAGTCAGGTCAAGATGAATAACATTAAAAGTTGTTAATTCATATTGTCATCCTTTTTATTTCATGAAATCAGTTGACAGATGGTACCAGGGCTTAGGCTGAAGATGTTGACAAACGTTATAAATTTATTTGGTAATGCAGGACCTAAAATAGCTAAAAATGACTTTGGCTTTTCCGACTTTGAAAACAAAATGGAGTACATACTCTAGTTGATAAAAGTATTTAACATAAGTCTCCAGTAATCAAGATAGTGTGGTAATGGCAGAAGTATCAATGGAACACAATATAAAATCCAGAAGTAGACCCACGGATATATAGTCAACTGACTTTTGATAAAGACGGCAAGGTAGTCAAAAGGGTAAATGATCATTTTTTTCAACAGATGGTGTTGGAAGAATTGAACAGCCATGATCAAAACACACACACACACATGCATGCAAGCACACATGCGCGCACACACACACACCCAAAAAACAAAAGAGAGAACGAACGTTTACTTTTCATATCATATATAAAAACTTAATGCAAATGTATTGTAGACCTAAATAAAATAGGGAAAAGTATAAGTGCTAGAAGAAAACAGGAGCAAAACATTGTCACTTGGGTTAAGTAAATATTTCTAACATATGACAAAAGCACAATCCATAATATAAAAGATTTGCAAATTAGATTTAATCACAGTTAAAATTTTCAACTTTTCAAAAGACACTTAAGAGAATGAAAAGACCAGCCATAGACATGGAAAAATATTTGCAAAACTCATACTTGATAAAGGGCTTGTGTTCAGAATAGGTGATGAATTCACAAAGCTCAATGATATGTAAATAAACAACCAGATTAAAAAACAGGCAAAGGATGTGAACAGACAATTCACTAAAGAAGATACTCAACATCATTAGTCACTAGGGAATGCAAATTAAGCTGCAGTTAGACATAGTAGTACACCCACTGGGAGGGTCAAAATTAGAAAGAAAAACCACACCAAGTGATGGTGAAGCTGTAGAATGACTTGACCTCTATACATGAATATTAGGAATAAAACATAGTATAACCACTTTAAAAAACAGCTTGGAACCTAAAAAAAAATAAATGTATTCCTGCCATATGATACAGCCATTCCATTTCTAGGTATTTACCCAAGAGAAATAATGGCACATAGTTATGTAATTACTTGCACAGAAATGTTCATAGCAGATTTCTTTGTAATAGGCAAAAACAGAAAATCCAAATGATCATCAACAGGTAAATATATAAACAAATTGTAGTATATTCATAAATAGAATACTACTCAGTAATAAAAAGGAACACAACAAAATGGATAAATCTCAAATAGTTATACTGAGTGAAAGAAACCAGACAAAAAAGAGTACTTACTCTGTTGATTCCAGTTATATAAAATTCTAGAAAGGCAAACTAATCTGTAATAACAGAAAACAGGTAAGTGGTTTACTAGAGATGGCAGGTCAGGGAGAGGGAATGGAGGGCTGGATTACAATGGAGCATAAAAAATTGGGAGGAGTAATGTATACTTTCATTACCTCTATTGCAGTGGTGATTTCACATTGTATACATGTTAAAACTCGTAAAATTCTACATCAATATGTGCATTTTATTGTACATCAATCATATCTCAGTACAATCAAGTGTAATATATCTGTACTAAAGCAATGAAGACTACAGACACCTTAATTTCCATATGATCAGTAGTAGCAGCTTTTACGTAGATCAAATGTGACCATTTGCAAGTGTGTTTTTTTTAAATTAAATGTACATGGGCTTTGTCCATCAGACCTTTGAACACATCTCCTTCTGAGACAAAAGTAAAGCTATACATAAGAAATATATGGATTTGAAATGGTGCTTAAATGCCTTACTGACTATTCATATAAATGAAATAATCAATTTGGCTTTGATAATCAATTCTTGGATTAAAGACAGCTGAAATGCAAAAATCAATGATGTGCATGGGTTAGCCCTCCATGACCCATTGTGTCTTAATAACATTTTTAGAAGAAAACATGGCATTATCCAACGTGATCTGATAAACTACCACAATTTATAGCCACCCCTGCTTATTTTCTGTTCTGAAGAACAACTTTGAGGCTTCAGTTAAATAAAGTGAAGTCTTTTGTTTCTCCCTTAGGTTGTCATACCAACAGTTATTTAGCTTTAATTGGTCTGTAGGAGATCAGGATCAGCAGCCTGAAAATGCACTTGTAAGGATTTCATATTTCAACTCAGTGGTTAAATTATAGCAATCTCTCTCTTTATGGTAGTATTCTGAAAATGCCTATTTTAAACCTCTTGTTTGCCAGCCCCCTCTTTTATTTTTCTCTATAGGAAGTTTCAGTCCATTAATAAGGAATAAACTTAGGGTGCCTGTGGCTTTAAAATGTAACTGTTTTGCCTCTTCTTAAATTATCCTGCCCTGCTTCTTTGGAACTGAATGTGCAACAATGCTTCTGTGTTTTCAAAGTATGCCATACTATTTGCAGTATATTTTATTGTGTCCACAAAATGAAAGCACTAAAAAAGTTGAAGCCAACCTAAATCTGATTATTTTATAGCCACCTGAACTCCCATATCCCTCTCTTCTTTCTCCCATTTTTTAATAGAAAAATTTTATTTTCTTTACTCTGTATCTGCCTCATTATGTCTGTCATAGCTAAGGGCCATAGCCATGTGTTTAGTAAGGATAACAAATTATAAATGGAACAAAATATGATTCAATAATACTCAGGTTATCAATACTAGTCATTTGTTGGTCTGGACTTAAGACTTCCTTGTAGTCTTTAATGCTGGTTTGATTTTCAGAATTATAATACAATTTACCAAATCAAGCATTTAATGGAAAAGACTGAGTCAATATTTTCCCATATTGATGCTTGTAACAATGGCATACAGTCTTCTAAATGCTATTCACTATTTTCCCTTATAAAATAAATATAAACAGATTATTAATTTATGACTATGCTAATGGTTCTTCACTCCAGAAGACTAGAGTATCTGTTCATCTTAAAGTATATCTATTATCTAGCTACCTATCTATCTATTATCTGTACACATCTACATGTGTGTATGTATATCCATGTCCTCCAGCTTTGACTTGATCTACTTTCTTTAATTTCTTTCTGTCCCTTGACTATGACAATGTACTATTTGGGTAACTTTTTGTCAATAATTATAATTTAAATAGTATCACCTCTTTCTTCTAGATTATCTAACGCCTATAACCAGCAGTCTAGATATCATCATACCCTTAAATATAGCCCCTGACTGTCCCAAAATCTTGGCAGGAAACATTGAACAATAACAAGTCAAATAAAAATGAGAAACTTTCACCCAGCTTTTGAAACCCTTGATTCAACTGTAATTTATTCTAGAAAAGAAATTAATAATTTTATTCAGAAGTTCTGGGGAAGGTAGCTTTACAGAGGTATAGCAAACAATTCTGAAGAATTATTTCAGAAAAAAAATATTCATGGGATTTGGTCTGATATAGTTTATCATTACTAATAACCGTATAATGTGGTTAAGACTCTGATGTAACAGACTTTGTTGCTTCTTGGCTATGTGTTTTAAACAAGTTAACTAAATTTTTAAACCTAAGATTCCTCACCTGTAAAAGGGCAATGATAATTTCTACTTCGACATGTGAATGTGAATGATTAAATGGTATTATGTGCATTAGGTACTAAACACAAGTGAGCATTCAGTAAATAAATAATAGCAATAAAACGCAGTGAGAATAAAATAAATAGACTGATTTTAAAAGAGAATAATCAAATAATATAACTATGGGAATGACTGGATAACAAAATCACTAAAAAGCAAGTTTAAGACTGTATCAAATTTGTTTAGAAACAGACTACTTTTTAGGGCAGATTTAGGTTCACAGCAAAATTTAGGGAAAGGACAGAGATTTCCCATATACCCTCTGCCTCCACACGTGCATAACTGCCCCCATAATCAGCATCCCCCACAGGACTGGTACATTTGTTACAACTGATGAATAAATATAAATTGACATACTGCAATTGCTCAAAGATCACAGTTTACATTTGGATTCACTCTTGGGGTTGTACCTTCTATGGATTTGGACAAGTGTATAATGACGAATATCCACCGTTGTAGTACAAAGTAGTTTCACTGCCTAAACAATCCAGCTACAGCTGGATGGAGTTGGGCATTTCCCTACCTTCAGGTCAGGTTAGCCCCTGATAGAACCCCAGCAGGTCAGATTCTGGTTAAACAGTTTCACCTTAGGGCAGACCTCCTTAAGAAGAACAGAATGCACTGGTGTATTTCAAAATGGTCCTTTTTCCTCTCCCTGCTGGAAGCCTGAGGGGGTTTTTCTCAAATATTCACAGAGAGATCCAGGTTGAACTCCTGGAGACACAACCCACAGAAGTGAGGGGCCACCCCAATGACTGGGTTCCCCTGGAGTTTTTGATTCTGAATTACCCAGACTGAGCCTCCAGTAATTTGTCAGTTACAGGTCGGGTTTCCCTCCCCTCTCCACACCTCCCACTGGTTCCTACAGATATTTTGCTCTCGGGTTTCTTCTCCAGTGGATTGTGACACTATGGTTTTGTGTGTCTATCTCTCTAATATTTAGGACAGTGGTTTTCCCTGTGACATCACTTCTTTTATGGATCTAAAAAGAGTTGTTGATTTTTGTTTGTTCAGCTTTTCACTTGTGGTTAGGATGAAATGGTGACTTCCAAAGTTCTTACAAGCCAGTGTGGAGAGTGGAAGCCTAATATCAACTTCTGATATTACTTGAGCTTTTTTATTACTGATATTTAAAATTAACTCAAAAATATGACTTTCAGATTTAATCTTCAAAACATTTTATCTTTGAAATTTATGTGCTAAACAAATCATTGTGTCAATGATTTGCTTGCTCTCATTAAAGAGCATTGAAAGTGTTGATAAGATGACAAAATAAATTATATTTTTATAGTGTACAAGTATATATTATACATTTTATTTTCCTATGCAAAAAAAAAAAAAAATTGAAGATAAATAATCCAGTGTGCTACCAGATATTGTGTTACATTGCAGTGGGTGATCTTTTACCTAGTCTCCTCTATTTTGCTTTTATTTGTACCTGTTTTGAATTTGGTTCAATTACATGAAAGCATTTGAGTTGATTAAGTGCTGGATAATGTGAGAAAATGAAATCAGGACCTTGGTTAAAAAAAAAAAAAAAGACATAAGACTGATGTTACTGTAGCTCAAGAGCAGAACAAAATTTTTCCTTAGGAATCTCATAAACACCTAATATGGTCTGAGTTGCCATCACTGAAGTGTATGTCTGAGAAAAAATATTAATGTGAATTATATAACCCTAAAATCATTTGAGATGTGAAATATAGAAAGTATTGGTGGTTGCAGCTCACACACTGGAAAATGGAAAGAAGCCAAAATACTGGCATTAACACTCTGCTCTTGTTAAGAAAATGCCAAGGGATCCTTTCACAAGAGTAACTCGCAGATTGCAACACAGTTACCTTAGCTGGCTCCTGATGTGCAGTATCACACCACATTTAAATTTCCATCTGTGGTGTATGGAACTATTGTTCTCACAGTGAACTTTTTTTCCCCAAAGTAAATCTACAGGATCTTAAAGACCACAGGACCCTCTTCCTTTAATGGGACAACCAATTAGACTTAAAGAAGTTATAAATGAAGTTGGTAGTCTTTCTAGCAATGATGAAATAATTTCATGTTTTTAAATAAGTAAATCAACATTAAAATTACAAATAGAAAATGCTAAATTTTGATATATCTGTACTCATTCATTTTTCTTGAATGTCTTTAGTGCTCTATTGTTACATTGTGCTTCTCTGAGTAAGAAAATTGAGGAGGCTGTGTTCCTTGTCCTTTCTCTGTGAAACTCAGTCATCAAAACCCTCAGAGTGAGCCCCAAGTAACTGATGGTTATTAAACAGCGGGATTGGTAAAATAACTACTTAGCAGTTTGATTTTAATACAATTTATTTGTCTCTGCAATGTTACCATTGTACTAGTTGAGTTATGATGCTGAAATTTCACACGCAGGCTCATACACATAACATCTGGTTTGTAAATATAACAAATTGAAAGGAACATTAAACTGAAGCTCATGAGCTAGTTATATGACTAATTTTTTGCTTTAAGAAGAGGCAATGACTTTATGATCTTTAAGCTTTCCCTTTTTTACTGTTTTTTAATTATATTTGATTTACAATGTTTCAGGTGTACAGCAAAGTATACACGCATATATACATGTGATTCAGTTATACAAATGTATTCTTTTTCAGATTTTTTCCATTATAGGTTATTACAAGATATTAAATATAGTTCCTTGTGCTATACAGTAGGTCCTAGTTGTTTATCTTATATATATAGTAGTATGTATCTGTTACTCCCATTCCTTAATTAATTCTCCCCCACTTTCCCCATTGGTAACCATAAATTTGTTTGCTATGTCTGTGAGTCTATTTCTGTTTGATAAATAAGTTCCTTTGTATCATTTTTTTAGATTCCACATATAAGTGATATCATATGATATTTGTCTTTCTCTGACTTACTTCACTCAGTATGATAATCTCTAGGTCCATCCATGTTGCTGCACATTCTTTCATTCTTTTGTATGGCTACGTAATACACCATTGTGTATATATATATACCCCGCATCTTCTTTATCCATTCATCTGTCAAAGGACATTTAGGATGTTTCCATGTTTTGGCTATTGTAAATAGTGCTGCTGTGAACATTGGGGTGCATGTATCTTTTTGAATTGGAGTTTTCATCTTTTCCAGATATATGCCCAGGAGTGGGATTGCTGGATCATATAGTAACTCTATTTTTAGTTTTTTAAGGAACCTCCATACTGTTCTCCATAGTGGCTGCACCAGTTTACATTCCCAACAGTGTAGGAGGGTTCTCTTTTCTCCACACCCTCTCCAACATTTATTATCAACATTTTTGATGATGGCCATTCTGACCAGAGTGAGGTGATACCTTATTGTGGTTTTGATTTGCATTTCTCTAATAATTAGTGATGTTGAGCATTTTTTCATGTGCTTCTTGGCCATCTGTGCATCTTCTTTGGAGAAATGTGTATTCAGGTCTTCTGCCTATTTTTAATTGGGTTGTTTGTTTGTTTGTTTGATATTGAATTGTATGAGTTGTTTGTATATTTTGGAAATTAAGCCCTTGTCAGTCACATCGTTTGCAAATATTTTCTCCCATTCTGTAGGTTGCCTTTTCATTTTGTTTATGGTTTCCTTTGATGTGCAAAACCTTACAAGTTTAATTAGGTCCCATTTGTTTATTTTTGCTTTTATTTCCTTTAAGTCTGGATTCAAAAAGTCATTGCTGCAATTCATGTAAAAGAGTGCTCCTGCCTATGTTTTCCTCTAGGAGCTTTATAGTATCCAGTCTTACATTTAGGTCTTTAATCCATTTTCAGTTAATTTTTGTATAAGGTATTAGAGAATGTTCTAATTTCATTCTTTTACATGTAGCTACCCAGTTTTCCCAGCACCACTTAATGAAGAGACTGTCTTTTCTCCATTGTATAGTCTTGCCTCATTTGTTGTAAATTAATTGACCATAAGTGAGTGGATTTATTTCTGGGCTTCTATCCTGATCCATTGATCCATGTGTCTGTTTTTGTGCCAGTACCATACTGTTTTGTTTACTGTAGCTTTATAGTATAGTCTGAAGTCAGGGCACATGATTCTTCCAGCTCTGTTCTTCTTTGTCAGGATTGTTTTGACTATTCAGGGTCTTTTATGTTTCCAAACAAATTTTTAAAAAAAATTTTGTTCCAGTTCTGTGAAAAATGTCATTGGTAATTTGATAGGGATTGCACTGAATCTGTAGATTTCCTTGGGTAGTATGGTCATTTTAACAATATTGATTCTTCCAGTCCAAGAACACGGTGTATTTTTCCATATGTTTTTGTCTTCAGTTTCTTTCATCTTTTGGAGTACAAGTTTTTTGCCTCCTTAGGTAGGTTTATTCCTAGGTATTTTATTATTTTTGATGTTATGGTAAATGGAATTGTTTCCTTAATTTCTCTTTCTGATATTTCATCATTAGTGTTTAGAAATGCAACAATTTCTGTACATTAATTTTGTATCCTGCAGCTTTACCAAATTCATTGATGAGCTCTAGTAGTTTTCTGGTGGTGTGTTTAGGATTTTCTATGTATAGTATCATGTCATCTGCAAACAGTAACAGTTTTACTTCTTCCTTTCCAATTTGGATTCCTTTTATTTCTTTTTCTTCTCTGATTGCTGTGGCTAGGACTTCCCTAACTACCCTAACTATGTTGAATAAAATTGGTGAGAGTGGGCATTCTTGTCTTGTTCCTGATCTTAGAGGGAATGCTTTCAGCTTTTCACCATTGAATATGATGCTAGCTGTAGGTTTGTCATATATAGCCTTTATTATGTTGAGTTATGTTCCCTCTATGCCAACTTTCTGGAGAGTTTTCTATCATAAGTGGATATTTTTACTTTTTTATATAAGGAAAAACATACTTGTATGTGTTCAACCTTCAAAAAACTTGAAAGAGAAAGTGTAATTAAATGCTTTAAGATCATTGAAAGGAAAGCTTACATAAGTGTTCATATATATTTTTAAATGAAAAGGTATATACATTTGTTGATGTCTTACTCTTTCCCTTATGTATTAACCCAATAATCTTTTTTTTTGCTTTTTTAATATATATTTCTTCATGAATATATGCCATCTCTTCTTAAATACTCAGTATATTTACAATATACAATTTTTATCTCTTCTCCATTTTCTACATTACAAGTTAAGATATACAAAGCACTTAAAATAGTATCTAACATAGTCATATATCAATATTCATTAAATAATAATTGCTATAATTATTATAATATTGTTATTGAAATGGCTTTGTATTTAGTATTTGAATATCAACATTATTTTGATCTAAGTTAGTATTTATGGAGAGTTGCTGGTTTTAGAGGTTGCATGATCTACAAGGACCTTGAAGTGATCAGCTCAAGAAGCAGCACTAAAACAAATTTGCTCTGCAATCCTGTTGCTAAGCAACTAAATTTTTTTATCCTCTGCTCTTTGGGTCAGGACTGGGGGTAATGAACTGATGTTTCATGTCAGAGAAAGGAGTTAGTGGCTGAGCCTGAACTTTAAACTTCTTGGCTTTGCACTGTTTTCCCACAGAGTGACCTCTTGGGTAACTTTGAGCACATTATTCCACTTCTTTAGGGTAGTTTCTTTTAGATCATTAAATTAAGAATTATATACAGGAGGCTTTAGTAAAGTGTCTACCTCCTGATATGAAGATAGTGCAAACAATATGACAAAGCAATTGGACTTCAAGACAAATATTTCAAAACTTTTAAGTAAAAGTAACATAGAAATGTCTCCTTTGCCAAAGTGAAACTTTTTTTTTGCTGATTTGTTATCTAGCTCCTTCAAGAAACTAATGGCAGAAGTGATTGACAAGGCACTATATACATTCCCAAAGCCAATTTTTATTACATAATATAGTGCTGCAAATAAAAATGTCTATAAAGATGCATAAGTTATTTCTGTAGGAATAGTAGGGTTGAGTTACATGCCATTCCATTTTGATGAAGTTTAATCCAGTTTCTAATCAACAAGATTGCCCTATACAATAAACTACTGATTGTGACTGCTGGCGTTAACAGTAATAGGGCAAGAAGATGTGTGGTACAATTTTCTCCATTCAGCTATTCATTTTCCTACTGCTTTGGAGGAGTCTTTATATCCTTATGATCCTTCTCAAAGTTAGCCTGATCAATCGTGCTAAATGTGCCCAGTAGAGCCGATGAATACGAGGACAACTCTTGTTGATTGCTAAGTAGTGTTGGTTTGGCCTCTGTTCCTCATTTTTGTCGGAGTTCTCAAAATATTAATTTAGTTTCAGGGTGTTTTTGCACCCTTTTAAGATAATGTTATCTACTCAAATCCCACTTAGTTTTATGCACACTACTGAATATAAGAAATAGATGTGCAGAAGCTGATATCCTCATGCCATATTATCTCTATTTAGTCTCTCTGAACTCTGAGAATTCATTTTTTCTCTGCCAGTGCTAACTAGAGACCATATGATGTGCTGTATTCAGTTGGAACAAAAACCTTTATAAGAACAGTAATAGGATAGAAAACATCAACAAAACCTCTACTTTTATCAGTCTTCATAGTCTCTAGCTCTGACATTTGGACTTGAAGTTTGGAGAGAATCTATGAAGCTGCAGTGAGAATTATTTATCAACTCCAAAAGGCTTTCGTTTGAGAAATCCAAATTTCCATTTTCATAGCAAGTTTATAACTCAACATAAATGTCAAGATTTAAAGAATATTGAAACACAGCATGGATATTTATTTGAAAAAAATCACTTGATAAATTTCAGAATGCACTGTTTTGTTTATTTTTGAAGAGCCTGTCAAACTACATCGGTGGATTAATTAAATAATATAGTTTTCCTGGGGTAGATTGCTACATTCACCACAGTTATAATGTTCCTTTCTTCCCACTTTCATTTGGTATGTGTGGTAGCAGATATTTGTGTGGCTGCTGTTTGTTCAAAATTACTCTTACTGATGTGCTGTTGAGAATGCAGTGAGAAAGGTTGACTTTATAACGAATGCCCTCATACCTAATTTATTATCCATTACCTATACTTGACAGCTTACCTATGTCTCAATGAACCTTCCTCGTGAGTTCAAACATGCTCTCCTACATAGTGCGAACTATAATATTGGCCAGATGCTACCTGTGTTTCTAATCGCTGATAATGCATTGTAGAGATACAATTAAAAATTGTTAACCATTTGATGTGGTTAAAAAAAAATCACAAAAAATTTTCCTTCAAAAATTCTATTAAAAATAATAATTGAAGTATATTTTCCTTTCTCATCTTTTTCTCTAGTCTTTTTTAGAGTAGTAGTAATAATTTAAAAATTGTTGGATTCTCGATCTGTGTAAACTCTTTGCTAACAGCTTTATATGTTTAATTTCATTTGATTCTCGAAACAACCCTATAAAGTAAAGGAGGTGCTATGTTATGTCCACATTACTGGTAAGAGATCTAAGGCACAAAGAAGTGAAATAACTCAGGTCATGTAGCCAGTGATAGTAGAGCTGCTGTTGCAATCCAGGCAACCTCATTTCATATCTTGTCCTACTAACCGCAGTGCTACACAGCATTAGACCAACAGAAGGAGGCATCAACATTAGGTGGAATTATTTATTTAAAGGTTTTTCTTTTAGATGTTATACATAATTTGATGCTGACTATAGCCAGTATTAACTTAAAATTTTCCAAAGTAATTTTAATATTAATTAGAGAGCCAAACTACTAATACTTATAAGTCATAAACTATTAAACTACTTATACGTCATAGACTGTTACGACTTGAAAGGGTTTTTGCACTCATTCAGTCCTATCCACATATTGTTAGAACTGGGAATCTGAGGTCTATGAAGTAAAGTTATTTTTCTCAACTCATACAGCTGGTTAGAATCAGAGCCAGGATGAGGACTTGGGTCTTCTGGCTTCCAGTGTGCTGATTAATTGTGTTTCTTTCTTAATTATAAAAGAAGACAGGGCTTCCCTGGTGGCACAGTGGTTGAGAGTCCGCCTGCCGATGCAGGGGACACGGGTTCGTGCCCGGTCTGGGAAGATCCCACATGCCGCGGAGCGGCTGGGCCCGTGAGCCATGGCTGCTGAGCCTGCGCGTCCGGAGCCTGTGCTCTGCAACGGGAGAGGCCACAACAGTGAGAGGCCCGCGTACCGCAAAAAAAAAAAAAAAAAAAAAAAAAAAAAACAATTTCTAGGACAAAGTCACTATCTTTTTCTTTGGGGGGGATATTTTCTACATGAGCACATTGCATTCTGCTGATGAAAACTTGGGTAACATGTGCACTTGCACACACATACAGGTCTTTAAGTAAATTCCAGCTTCTTCCAAGAATGTTCTGAGGCAATTAGATCACAGTTGTGGGTATGTGAGGGAAGATTTTCGGGTAGCAAAAAGTCTAAATAACTTGGTGATAGCTGAAAGATGGTATTGATGAGCAATGATGTTTTTGTTAGTTGGAGATACTAGGTTTTCCCTTATTCCACTGGGAAATACCAATGAGAAGAGTTTTAATAAGGCATTTTGGGAATGGGAAATGTATATGGGAAAATGTGAATGAATTTGATATATTCCATGTCCTGTGGGCAGAATTTTTAGCACTCTCAAATGCTCAACATCTTTATGTACCGGACTAGATCCACTTTCAACAGTTTAGGCTGGAAGATATTAAGAAAAAAAGTCTCCTGAGATGTTCACGAGTGTAGAAAGGAGGTACGGATATTTTCATCAAAAGAGTTCAGTTTCTTTGAGTTCTGTTTAAGAGAAGAGAATAATGTCAAATATATTCACAGGATTTTCTAGTAATCTTCCATGCCAGAGGATTGTAGAATATTTCTAATTGCTCCATCTACTCCTTTTTTCACATGGAATCAGGCTATATAACATCAAAAAAGCTTCTAATCTAGACTTTTATAAATTTATTTTTCTCCTTATAAACTAGGATGATTCACATTTTAGTTATCAATTATTTTGAGGATTTCTGAGAAACAATTTTATGTTTCTGTTAGTACATTTTAATTTTCTTTAGGTAATTGATTGCCACCCTGACCCCAGCAAGTTACATTATTTTCCCAAAGAGCAGGCATCATGGGGATTTCTCAGAAGATGTTCAACTCTTGGAATACTTTTCTTCCAATTCATAGTTTAAGCGATTATCATCCATATTGTGTCATTGAACACATACCATGCACATCTGCCCCATACCAAATTCTCACTAAATACTTGTGAAATTGATGAGCTTCTGTTGGATTCTTTTTATCTAGCCAACTGTTTGCTTCATTTTGACTGCAAACCAACAGTTACTTTGACCACACCAATGAGTTATATATCACCTACTGTTCAGTGCATCCTTGTGTGTATTGCCCTATGGATTAATTAATAGGAAATGACCTTCATTGTAATGCTTACTATCATCCGAGGAGTCACAGCAGCATTATTTAGAGACGTACACTAGAGGGTGGTGTTTTACCTGGACACTAGACTTATCAATGAATTGGCTTTGAGGAAGAATGAAAAATGTCTCCAGGAAATGTTCCCCATGTTTAACGTTACATAATTCTCAGCACATATGCCCCATTAACAAAGTTGATAAACCCCAGGGAATGGAAGCAGAGACTGAGTCACTTGGCGCCCTTGCTATCCCATTTCTTCAACACATTCCTGTAGGTGTTTGGTTTTCCTGAGCTCCACATGCAGTGTGTCACTTGAAAACCAACACTGATCACTGGGTGAGAATGTATTTGACTCTAGCTACAGGGAATTGGAAAGCAAGAGAGGCAAATAGTGAATGTGGGTAAAGCTATTAAACTCACCGCTTCAATTTTTAAATCCCCTGAATCGTTTATGTGTCCTTCCATGGCTGACCTGAGAAGAAAAGAGAAACCATCAATAGTCGAAGGAAAAGTTATTTCCGGAGAGCTCATGTTTCTGTGCCTCGCCCTCTGAATTTCACTTAGTTTTTTTTAAAAAAAAAAGTTTCCAATCTAGTGCAACACATCTTTCATAATACCTAGAATGGAATGATCAAAATATTGCTGAAAGTCCCCCCTACCTCGGTAAACATGCTAATGTTAGTGATAGGTTGTTCATTTTGTTCTGGCGCTTGCTTTCACCTTTGTGTTTTTCTCAATTGACTCTTCTAATATTGGTAAAATATTTGCTCAAATCATGAACTCTGTTGTGGTTTCTCAGGACAAATGTCCAAATTTTCATTGACTTTTACCTGGTCATGTGAATAAATACATGAAAGGGGGAAAAACATCTCAAATGTATTGCTCTGAAATTTCCCTTCAAGAGAAATTTATTCTTCCTGCTCTGACCAGTGGAAATTTCCTTTTAACACAGGCAAGTCTTCATCTGGTGTTGTAGGTTTTCAGAGTTACATTCTTTATTATTCTTTACCACTATCTGATTCAGAAAGACTGCTGGAATCAAGATCTCCTGGAATAAATTTTAAAAGTGCAATTTCATATGATCAAAGTTGAACTGACTGGTTCCTATTAAGGCTAAACCCTGTCCACTACTGCCAAATTCTCTATTGAAGCTAGGTACACACTTTCCTTCAAATGTTCCTTTGCATTTGGCTCTGCTGTTTCCATGCTCTCCTTTCTTCAGTGATACGATAACATTGCAATAATACTTAAACGCTGACATGACAGAAAACCTTGCCAGTTTGGCTCTCAACCTTGGCAAGCTTTTTGTTATAGTTACAGCCGGCTTACTCCTTGAGTTGCACTAAACTTCCAGAGCTTCTCCACAGCATGTCTTATAAAGGGGACTGAAAGGAAAAGTAAGAGAGATGCTAATTTTAGACAGAGAATAGTAAATAGGACAATAAATAAAAGCTCTGTTTTGGCACATTGGAAATTTATTTTTTCCCCTTTGAAATGTGTGATTCCTTTTCCCAAATGTTACACTAGATTTATTTTTAAAGGTGTCATCTATTTCCATTCCAGTGCTATGTCATCTATAATTTAAATTTATGAGATAAATCTTGAGGTTCACCAGTGGAGCAGCTGGAGAATTCTAGCCACTTTGCCATTGAAAATGCAGATTTGCTGAAGGTTTTTGTGTCTGACAAGCCCCATTGAAAGCACCTCATTCCCTCTCCTGACAAGTATCCATCAACATGTAATATTTATTCTTCTGTTTTAGTTTCACTACAAATAATTGGCGGCCCCTCAGCAAGAAGACAGTTTCCTGCTGAGGCAGCACCACCTGTATAGCTTCACTAAAGCTGAGAACAAATGCTCTGAAAAGAAAGCTTTCCTAGAACTGATGGATAAAATGAATGAGGGACATTTTCTAAAAGGAGGGAAAACTAAATGTGCTCCTTTAGTTGCATCATAATTTTTTGTTCTCCAATCTTCCTTCTGTCACTGTCAGAATAGCAGTAGAATGTTCATATATACATTTTATGGCCGATAAGAAAAATATTCTTGCTGACTTGTATTACACTCCCCTTCTCTCTCTGTCTATAGCTATATCTATATCTATACCTGAGCCTTTAACTTCACAATTGTTATCTTTTCTGGACACAATCTATGGGCTTATGTGATTTACATTTTTAACATCCAGCAAACATGAAAATTTTACACCCAACTATAGCTATTGTAATAGCAAATTAGATCGACCACGGCCTTCATATGATTGTCATGACCTCCAGTTTTCTAGTAACCCCCCAGGCCTATATCCCACTTGTTAAGAAAGGAGATGTTCTTAAAAAAAAAAAAAAAAAAAAAAAAAAAGAAAGGAGATGTTCTTAAAGAATTATAATTCTATGAAATGTGCATGGTTTGCATTCAAAGAGAAAAATGTGACACGTAAATGAAAAAATAAACAAGTCGGTATATTGATTCCTTTCAAATAAAGGAAAAACTAGAGCGACAATTCAGATTTACCTTAATTTCTATTGCAGGAGTTTTCAAACTTTGAGCATCAAAATTGGTGCTTCATTACCAAAATTGAGCAGTAGTTGTTTTCTCCCAATTTACAGGAGAATAATCAAACTGTTATCTAGTATATCCCCTATTTTTAGCGTTAATCTCATGATTATTTTTCAGTGTTTAGTATCTAGAATAACTCATATTCTAGTGAGTACAATGAATGAACAAGTAAGGGAGAGATATTAAAGTACAAACACATCAATGCTTGCATAAATACCAGCTTTTGATGAATGGACACCAGTAGTCTTGGTTGTACTTTGCATTCTACGCTTTTAATTTAAACTTAATATTAATAAGCAAAGTAAAATCTCCAATGCTACACACCAGCATTCATGCTAAATTACTCTGAACGAGATGGAATTAATCATTCGTAGACTTTCAGAAAGTTATCCCATAATTTCCAAGGATTGTGCTGTCAGAGAAAGTTTGAGAGCTACCATCCAATGTGCTTCACTTATATTTTAATAATTTTTCAACCTAAGGAAAATAACCTGATTAAATGGAATAGATTTCATGAAAACGCAAGAGACTATATATTTTAGTTCATCATTTTATTGGCAATTACTTTTTAAAAACTGTATCCAGATAATATGTTTGCAATAACTATTTCCTGATTACCTTAATGGTAACATGACAAATTAGTAGTCAAAGTAAAATTAAAGTCCTAAGTTTTAAAAATATGTATTGAACATTCAAAGGGTACTGAGTGCTCTGACAAGTGGTTAGGGGTAAGTTAAAAATACCTGGTGTAACACCTTCCCTCACGAAAATTATAATCTAAATAGAAGACATATGACCTGTAAATAATTTACAGACCAGTTCAGATATTGTAAAACTCACATGACTCAGGAAGGAAAAAAAGGCCAGTTTAGGGATTATATTAAAGAGGGCTGCTGAATGAGCACATTTGCCATCATTGATGAATTCTTTCCCTGGACTGGCCTTGGAATCAGGAGCCCTGAATTTCCTGTTTGTTCATATTCTAGCTGAGCTTCCTTGTTTAATTTGATAACTTTTTCCGAACTTTAATTCCTTTCTCCCTCAGAGATGGCTAATATTACTTAACCTCTAATTATTTTCTAAGGACTAAGTGGTTGACCAATAGCTTGGTAAACTGTAAGTTGTTATAAACATGTAAGATATCTTTATAATCATTTTTCTGTGCCAGGCAAAAAAGTCTAGTTGAGGATCAAGGTATCATAATGATAAAATAATTATACTAACTGATATTTATTATTTTTTTCTGTGTGTGTGGCCCAACATAGTTCTCAGTTCAATGTGCTTTTGCTCATTTAATTTATATAAACACCTTTCATTCATAGGTACGCATAGCCTAAAAAGATAACGATGCAAAGATGTACTGTAGGATAAAAAATAGGTACCATATGCCATTCATTAATGTCAAACTGAATTGTCATTCATTAATGCCAAATTCTGAATGCCAAGCTCAGAATTCAGAAGATGAAACTTGTGAATTGTGAGTAAAAGAGATCATTATGAACCATGAAGGTCAAGAATGACTTCGTGCGAGGACTTTGATATAATCTGAGCTTTTAAAGATGGAAAGGACCTTGTTAATTGAGAAGGGAGAGAGTATTCTAATCCAAGGGAACAGAAGAGCATGGTCAGCAGTGAATGAAATATCTTTCATGACCCAAGAAATATACTTGTGCCCCAGATGTGATGTTTGCTAAAAATGACTTTCAATTTGTGTATCTACAATCAGGGCATGCAGTTGCAGCTTGCCTCTAGGCAGCATCACTGGCTATTGTTATATGTTTAACAGCCCCACATCTTAATGCTCTTTCAAGACATTTGCCCTTTCAAGACATTTGAAATTGAAGCCCCATGCATAAAACAAGAACAAGTTTAAAATAGACAGGAGGAAAGTAGAAGCTCAAAGGCAATCACCTCCCAAGGTTTATAAGTGAAGCGTTGGTTCCTTCAGATGCAAAGAATGCTGTAACAGATATTACAATAGAAAACATGAAAGTATTTTAAAATATGATCATGAGGTCATGAAGACTCCTCTACGCTTTTGAGAGAACTCAAAATAGCTTTAGGGACTTTAAGTTATTTGTGGTTGGTGGGATTAGCCCCATTTAGTAGATGAGCAAAATGAGTCAAGAAGATTGTAACTTGCCCAGAGTCATGCTGCTAAGAAGCAGTGGTTTAAGGATTAAACTATTACTTGTTTATCTATCGTGTGTCAGGTACTGAGAGACATTTTCCATATGTTTTCTCCTTAAATTTTCGTAATAAGTTTGTGTGTATGATATTAATACTCCCACTTTTGCAAAGGTTTTTACTACACATTTCAAATTGAGGCTGGGGCCTCTTGATATCATGGTATATTCCAGTAATTCCAAATTTCAGACCCGCAGGACATACACTTTTGCTCTTCTATGTCAGCAGCATCAAAACCTCAAATCTAAGAAATTCAGTGTCACAAGAAGCTCACCATCCTTTCATGTGGGTTATTAACCCCTAGTCAAAGCCATAGGGCACACTCAATGCACTTATGGTAGGAAAAACTCAGATACAGCAGATACTAAGAGAAAACTTCAGGGTTCTCTGAACTCTGTATTTTGTTCAATCACTTAAAGAATGTCTTTGAAAGATATGGATAGTCAGATTGCCTGCTTTAAATAAGAGAAGTAGGCAGAGACTCTGTAATTCCATAGCTGCTTCTGGCCAGCCGTGGCCTCTCAAGCTTTAGAAAAATGACTCAACTTTTTCAGGCCTATTTCGGATCCCTGCTGCAGAAACCTTCTGAATGAAATATGTCTTGCAGTTGATATCCTGCTTCAAATCTACTTGGTGCCTCAAACAGCAGGGTGTCTAGAAATACTAGTCTCTGCTATGAGAGCAGAAATCTTAAAGAGCCATGCAAATTGGATCCACCCGGTCTTTAACTTGGGCCAATTCTTCCACAGTATGTGCAGACACATTCTTAGTTGACTTGACTGCATAATAGAGATAATTATAAGTACTTACTTATCTCACAGGGGTCTACTGAAGATTAATTAGTTAATGTTGGCAGACCAAAGGTGTAATATATGTGCTAAGTATTATTATTATTATGTGCCACTTATCTTGAAAGAATGTTGTTTCTGAAGTCATAGTGCCTATATGCCATCTGCTCACAGCAGCCTTTACCATCTCTCTACTCAGAGACTGAATCCGGTATCTGAATAAATAGATGTGCTCAAAAAAAAAAAATCTATCACACCTCCATCTGTGCTTATGGAATATGAATTCAGACATAGGCAGAAATGCAAATCAATCAAAGGGGAGAGGCTTCTCCAGTGCCCAGAGTCACATTTTGAGATGTTGCTCTAATATTCTTGCTTTTCATTTTAGAATCCGCTAACTCACGATGCGAGGCTTCTGTGAAATTCTCTCTCTTCTGCATTTGAAATAGGATGTCATATTAGAGGCCTGAACTGCCTTCTCTTTTGTTCCCAGAAAGTTGAAAGAGAAAACTTCTCCAGAGCACATTCACTGCCGATCTTTGCAGAAATTAGCTCCATGATTTTCATGCTTTATATATTAATATAATTATTAAATGCTAATGAGTTTTTAAAGATTCCTATATGAAATGATTTTGAAACTTCCCTCCTGCCAGAATTATAACTAGGTTACAGGCAACATGATACGATCTATGACCCATTTTTACTAATGACAAAAGAATGAAGATACAGCTTTTTATGAATAAGCACTCCTTCCCGAACATGACAGGGCACTGCAACTGTGAAAGCTCTGAAAATCAGAAAGATTAAAACCTTGAACTAAAATTATCCAAATGTTTCACGGATGCCACAATAGTAATATAAATACCATTCTTTGCCTTTGAAAAAGTTATTGGTGTCACAATTATCATAGATATTTAATGTTCTTCCACAGTAGGTGACTCAATGGAATTATTTCTTCCACCATCATCCTACTACCTCTTCCTCGAGTCAGCTGCAGAAAGTAAATTTCTCTTCTATCAGAAACTCACCTCACTTGATCCATATACCCAGGATAATTCCAGTAATGTTTTTGTTTAGTTGTATTTTTTGTATCCAGTTTGTTTACAGATTTCTCATCTTGTCCAAGGGTATGCTAACACATCTTTTATGGTAGTAGTGGAATGAATCAAGTAGGAAATAAACTCTGGTTCAGTAAAGCTCCTGTGATCTATTATATGCATAACCTGATCTCATGAGGATGCAAGTAACATTTGAATTCAATTCATCTAATCTAAATTATGCATCTATCTTAGGAATTGGTTAGGTTTTAGGAATATAAAGAGGAAAGAAATACCATACCTAGTCTCTACTCAAGAAGATACATCTATAACTAACTATATTAAAATGATAAGTTCCAAAGTAAGCAATTTGAACAAGTCTTGAGAGAGCTCAGAAGAGGCAATGATTCATTCTCCTGAGAGGAAAGTGAGTTTCAGAAGGCTTCAGATGGATGATATTTGAATTGGGCTGTGAAGGATGAAAACAGCATGGGTAGGTGGAAAAGAGGGAAGGCATACTTGGCTGTCCTAACTCTATACTTCCAAGAAGACTGATACCTCTTTGAAGTATGCTATTCTATATTGTTAAAAATGAGCCTTGGACACCCTTCACATTTAAAAAAAATTTGTTCCTGGACTCTTGGATTGTACTCCCCTCTCAAATCTCAGGTTCCTTGACCTAGTTTTCCATTGCTTGCCCCTACACTTGAAAATAGATGTCCTTCTCAATGTTGAACTTCCCCTTGAGCATGGCTTTAACTCTGTTTACAAAAGCACAGCAACCCCAGATATCACCCACCTGATGTCCCTGCAAAGTTCACATTGAACACCTTGAGGGAACTTGAATATTTTCAGGAAGAGAAAATGATAGGAAAAAACAAACAAACAAAAAACATAGACAGCAAAGATCAAGACTTGTGTGACAAAAAGCAAGCCATCTGATGGGGCCAAAGCTCTCTGTTCCCTCATGCATGAGGACATTTGACAGAATGATGTAACCAGCCCCACAATAGCAGTGATACTGTGAAATAGCACAGGTAATCCTACCCCAGCAATGTTTTAGCCCATCCCTCAGAAAATGCTAATTATAGATAGGGTATGCACACAAATAGACTTAACTCCCTAAACAACCATGACATCATTTCTTCTTAGACAAGATGGTCTAACCTATCATTGCTTGAACCTAGATTCTGCACATTTAGGGGTACAAGTCTCTCAGGGAATAGCTCTTAAGAACATCTAAAATAATTAAATATTTTATGAACTTCCTGATTACTAATATGTTATGGAGTGAACACAAAGGTATTCAGTGGCTTGAATCTTGGGTATTTTAGAGCTTGGTTGCCTTTGCCAACCCATTTTGTTAGTGATACAATAATGTCTCATCAGATGGGGAGTCAAGGTTGCAGCTAGATTTGTTGATCATTAATGGTACTTACGTTATTGGATAGACTAGGAGTCTGAAACTTTTGTACCCTCAAGAATAAGGATGTGATGGAGTGGGGCTAGCTCAGAAGACTTGCAGCAAGACAACTTATGCAGTGCCTTCTCTGTAGACTAAAAAAGGGATTCTGGACTGAGGGCTGTAAATTTGGCACTGTCCATGAGTTCTAAACTGACTTTAAAATGAATGAGGTAATGGGATGCTCAGGCAGAAGGCTCATCCATTATAGAAATACACCTCAAATTGGTCCTTCTTTTGGTAAAGGCTAAGGAGTACTTTGAGTTAAAACTTGGCAAGTTATTTGCTTACCAGGTCTTGCTGGGATTTGAATTAACTGTAACAGTGATGAAATTTTCCTAGAAACTAAATGAGAAAGCCAAAAAATGTTACAGAAAGCCTTCAAAAATTTCAGAATTAACTGTTTGATCTAGTTAGCACCTCTAGTTCTGTTGGTATAGTCCATTTAAAACAGCTTTGTATGAGGGGATAAAGAGTGAGATTGAAGCAAATTACACATATGGCATGGGCCTATCTATTTATGTAATGGAAGAAGAGGAAGAAAACAGAGAGAGAAGAAAATTGGAAGAAAAGAGACAGTGTGAAGAAACAAATAAAATGCTCCTTTAGCAGACCCTAAAAATTCTCAATCACGTCATTAAAAACAACAACAAATTAAAGAGTATTTAAAAAGCATACAAAATGCATCCAGCTGAATATAACCCACATGCCTCTGTGAGCTTTTCACATTGGTCAGGAGTTGCTTAGTGAATTGAGAATCTATTAAGTTGCATGTGGTTTTCATTCTCTTGTTTTTAAAGATGCTGTTGTAGACAATACCACAAAGATAATCTCTTTTGTATAGCTATCCCATCACACTAAAATCCTGGAAACTTCATTCAACATTAATATGTCATAATTTAATCCTCACAACTACATTATACAGTTGTTACCCATATCTCTGTTTTGTCACTCAGTTGAGGCTTTTAAAGATTGAATAACTTGCTCAAATAAGTGGTACAGCAGCTTCAAACCCAGATTGTCTGAATATAATTCCTGTACTCTTTCCTCTAAATCACATACATGCTATTAAGTTCTTATGGCTTCATTTATATGTATGAATCTTCTTGCAGTTGCATTATTAGAATTTAAAAAGATTACATTGATCACTGAACATCTCTTTGACTTCCCTTGACCCCCAGGATTATTTTTGCCTTGAGGGGACAAATATTAAGGTGAAAAGTTATGACATGAAGTGTTGTTATCAAACTTCTAATACTTTTGTAAAATTTATTGGTCACTGTCAAATCATGAAAATATGAAGCTTATAAAGAGGCTAAGTAATGCTTACTTTAACTTCCAGGTTTAATTTTTTTTAATTTAAAAAGTTATATATATATAACTTTTTATATATATATCTTTTTAAATTTTAATAAATATATATCTGCAAAAAATTCCACACAGTAAAGAAGTTATAATACGAAAAGCAACTCTTCCTCCCATCCTTGCTCTACAGTCCCAATTCTCAGGTTAGAGTCTTTTCGTGTATATTTAAAAATATATATATATATACATGCAGACATAAAATATTTCTCTCTTTTTTTAAACATATTTTGGTGATATTTTCATTTTCAGCTCTCTACAACTTCCCTTGCTTTTCACAGCTGCAGAGAATTTCATTTATGGGTAGACTGTAATTGATTTAACCCATTTATGACTGCTTGACATTTAGAGATTTTTGCACTTTTGTTCTTTCTAAGTATGCTGCAATAAACATCATTGTTTTTATCTCTTTGTTTCTGGATGTATATATAAATGCTGGATAAATGCCTTGAAGTGGCATTACTGAGTCAAAGGCTCAGTTAAGTTTATAATTAGATATGTCTGACTGAATTTTTCTTCTATATGTGCCTATTTTCCAGTTCAGTTAAAATTTGTAAAAAAAAAAAAAAAATTACGTCTGTTTACTATAAGTAAAAAAATTAACTTATTTAATAAGCTTTATAAAATATTTTTATTTAATTCTTCATATTGTGAGGTTTGGGGCATAGAATACTTTAATTTTTATGTAGTCAAATTTATTAATATTTTCTAATGTTGCTCTGGATGGTTCCTCTTATTTAGAAAGAGTATTTCCATATCAAAACTATTTTTAATGTAATTTTTTGGTACTTTTAAAGTTTTATTTTTACATTTAAATCTTTGATACGTCTGGAATTTATTGGGGTCTACTCTTAAGGCAAAAAACAGTTGTTGTTTTTTTTTAATGGCTAGCTAGCTGTCCCAACATGTTTATTCAGAAAGCTATTTTTTTCACTGATTTGAAGTGCCAACTTTATCATAGAGTAAATTCTCATATGTATTTGTTTATTTCTTGACTGTTTCTTCCATTTAATTGATCAATCTTCCTATTTAGACACCAGCACCAAACACTTAGTTGTATTAAAATGTATTTTACTATCTTATCAAGGTATTCTCCTTTACTACTACTTATTTTTTCAGAAACTTGCTGCCAATTTTTTCATGTTGATTTTTACATAAGAAATTTAGAATCAGCTAGCTCACTTTCCAGAAATAAGGCTGTTGGTATTTTATTTGGATCATGTGAAATCTGTAGATTAATTTAGTTTGAACTTACATTTTTACAATATTAAATCTTCTGTGCAGGAATATGTTTTCTCTTCTTTCCTTTCAGAAATACCTATCCTTTAGTAGAATTAAAATATTTTTTTTCATAGAGATTTTTCACATTTTGTGATTAACTTTTTACCTAGATATTTATTCTTATTTTAAAGATAAGATTCTTATTTCTCAGTATTTTATAGCTGGGTATGTTTGTTTCCAGGAAAGCAATTAATTTTCATATATTTATTTGTATTTGGCTCCCTCAGTTAATATTTCTCTTGCTTTTAATTTTTCTAGTTGTATAATCATCTGGAAAAAATGTTGTTTTATCCTTTCCATATTTGTATCTCTTATGTTTAAAATCACTTTAAGTTTCTAAAAAATATTTTAAGTACATCATCTGGTACTCCTAGGATAATATTAAATATTTAAATAATAATACTAATAAGCATCCTGTTTTATTGTTACTGAATTTAACGAGGATGCTTTTAATATTTCACTATGCTCATGGATTTTGCTTTCAGACATGTATATCAAACAGATTATAAAGTTGTATAAAATATAAATTATTTTATACAGTTTTATTAAGAATCTTAAAAATCAAGATTAGATATTAATTTTTATCAAATAACTTTTTCCTATATACAAAGATAATCACTTGCTTTTATTTTCTTTTTAATATTTTAATATACATTGATAGATTTTATATAAGGATATTTGTATTTATATTCCTTGAATAAACCTTATTAATCATATTCTATCCTTTTAATAGTCTGAGAATATCCTCCTTTTGTTTTATTTTGTATGCAAAAGTAGTATGGGGCTGTGGTTTATTCTACCTTTTTAAATCTGGAAAGATAGTTTTCCAGACTTAGACCATTAATTTTATGTTGGCTTCATAAAAGATGAGCTTGGAAGCTATATGTTTTTATGCTGTCTAGAATATTTTAAATAGCTTTATAATTTTCTGTTTCTTAGTGGATATTTAGAGTTCATCACTTAAACTCTGGTTTAGGAAAGGTTTGGCTTCTTTAGGAGTAGGGACGAATAAATATTTTTCTTAATTTTTCCCCTAAGAAAATTGGAAAATTTGCCCTTACCTGATTGGACTTTTGTTGTCTTTAGCACCAATTTTGTTTTTTTTGTGTTATCATAATAAAGCATTCATTCTATTCACACTTTCAAGTTTATCCTTAGTGTGTGACAAGTATTTTCTCATAATTATTTTCATTTTCTCTGCATCCGTATTTACTAACAAATTCTAATTTTTCCTATTTTATTTATTATATGTGCTTTCTCCTCTTATTTTTCCAAGATCAGTTTATATATACACACAGGGACACACATACATAACTTAGTTTCATACATGTATATAGTCATATGTGTATAATACATAGTATGTACATATAATGCATAGTTATTAACATTCAAGTTTTCATTTTTACTATATGTGCTTTTCCTTTAATATTATTTTTAAATATTACATACATACATATGTATATTTATTAGTATATGAATGTATGCATAATATATATTCAGTTATATATGATACATAATTATATGAACACACATCAACCAATTAGTAAATTTGCCTTTTTACTCTTCTTCTATTTTCCAGTGTATTAACTTTGCATTTATCAGTAATAATTCCTTCCTTTTACTTTCCTTAGTTTCATGTTATTGCTACTTTAATAGACTATTTTATTAAATTATTTCATCCTTGGTAGCTGAGAAAGGTAATTATTAAAACCTATAAATTTTCTTTTGATCACAATCTTAGTCAATTTTCATAGGTTCTGATATATAATGACTTGTTATTTTCTTCATATTCTACAGTTGTGGATTTTTTTTGTTTTTTTGTTTTTTTTTGGGTGGTATGCGGGCCTCTCACTGTTGTGGCCTCTCCCGTTGCGGAGCACAGGCTCCGGACACGCAGGATCAGCGGCCGTGGCTCATGGGTCCAGCTGCTCCGTGGCATGTGGGATCTTCCCGGACCGGGACACGAACCCGTGTCCCCTGCGTCGGCAGGGGGACTCTCAACCACTGCGCCACCAGGGAAGCCCAGTTGTGTTTTTCTTTTAACTCATGAGTTGCTGAACATAAAACTTATAAATCTTTAAACAGTTGGTATATTCGTTTTTCCTTTTGTGTTATTGTAATTGTTATGTATTATAAGCAGAGAATTTCTCTAAATAAATTTCTTTTTAAAAAAAATCACTTTAAGTTTTCTTTGTAACCTAATTAATCTCTATGCTGTTTTACTCATGAAGGTTGACATATTTTATTAGGAATATCTATTAACATTTATTTGGTCTATTTGATCAAATGAGCTCAAAAATATAAGTTTAAAATACTGTACTGCTCTTATGTTTCTCTACTTTCATTAAAGCGCCTATTGGAAGTCCTTTACTGTTTTTTCTCCTCCTTGATTTCAACCCTAATACTAATATCACACATTTTACTTTCTTTTTTGTTAGCATTTTCCCAATATGTCTTTTCCTATCCATTTCTTGTATTACTTTATCTTTTTTAAATTTAATTTAATTTTTTATATAGCAGGTTCTTATTAGTTATCTATTTTATAAATATTAGTCAGTCCCAATGTCCCAATTCATCCCACTACCATCTTATATTACTTTATTTTTAAATATTTTTGACATCTTTATTGGAGTATAATTGCTTTACAATGGTGTCTTAGTTTCTGCTCTATAACAAAGTGAATCAGCTATACATATATGTATACCCCATATCTCCTTCCTCTTACGTCTCCTTCCCACCCTCCCGATGCCACCCCTCTAGGTGGTCACAAAGCACTGAGCTGATCTCCCTCTGCTATGTGGCTGCTTCCCACTAGTTATCTGTTTTACATTTGGTAATGTATATATGTCCATGCCACTCTCTTACTTCGTCCCAGCTTACCCATTCCCCTGCCGTGTCCTCAAGTCCATTCTCTACGTCTGTGTCTTTATTCCTGTCCTACCCCTAGGTTCTTCAGAACCATTTTTTTTTTTGATTCCATATATATGTGTTAGCATATGGTATTTGTTTTTCCCTTTCTGACTTACTTCACTCTGCATGAAAGACTCTAGGTCCATCCACCTCACTACAAATAACTCAATTTTGTTTCTTTTTATGGCTGAGTAATATTCCATTGTATATATGTGCCACATCTTCTTTATCCATGCATCTGTCAATGAACACTTAGGTTGCTTCCATGTCCTGGCTATTGTAAATAGAGCTGCAGTGAACATTGTGGTACGTGACTCTTTTTGAATTATGGTTTTCTCAGGGTATATGCCCAGTAGAGGGATTGCTGGGTTGTATGGTAGTTCTATTCTTAGTTTTTTAAGGAACCTCCATACTGTTCTCCAGGGTGGCTGTATCAATTTACATTCCCACCAACAGTGCAAGAGTGTTCCCTTTTCTCCACACCCTCTCCAGCATTTATTGTTTGTAGAGTTTTTGATCATGGCCATTCTGACTGTTGAGAGGTGATACCTCATTGTAGTTTTGATTTGCATTTCTCTAATGGTTAGTGATGTTGAGCATCCTTTCATGTGTTTGTTGGCAATCTGTATATCTTCTTTGGAGAAATGTCTATTGAGGTCTTCTG